>NW_024737042.1:5865797-6208297 GCF_018991925.1 Homarus americanus | reverse complement strand
GAGGAGGAGGTGGGTGTGGTCGTGTAGTAGTAGGAGGTGGGTGTGGTCGTGGAGTAGTAGGAGGAGGAGGAGGAGGTGGGTGTGGTCGTGTAGTAGTAGTAGGAGGTGGTGGTGGGGTGTGGTCTTGTAGTGAGGAGGTGGGTGTGGTCGTGTAGTAGTAGGAGGAGGAGGAGGTGGGTGTGGTCGTGTAGTAGTAGTAGGAGGAGGAGGTGGGTGTGGTCTGTGTAGTAGGAGGAGGAGGAGGAGGTGGGTGTGGTCGTGTAGTAGTAGTAGGAGGGAGGTGGGTGTGGTCGTGTAGTAGGGAGGAGGAGGAGGAGGTGGGTGTGGTCGTGTAGTAGTAGTAGGAGGAGGAGGTGGGTGTGGTCGTGTAGTAGGAGGAGGAGGAGGAGGAGGTGGGTGTGATCGTGTAGTAGTAGTAGAGGAGGAGGAGGTGGGTGTGGTCGTGTAGTGGGAGGAGGAGGGAGGAGGTGGGTGTGGTCGTGTAGTTAGGAGGAGGTGTGATGGTGGGTGTGGTCGTGTAGTAGTAGGAGGAGGAGGAGGTGGGTGTGGTCGTGTAGTAGTAGTAGGAGGAGGAGGTGGGTGTGGTCGTGTAGTAGGAGGAGGAGGAGGTGGGTGTGGTCGTGTAGTAGCAGGAGGAGGAGGAGGTGGGTGTGGTCGTGTAGTAGTAGTAGGAGGGAGGTGGGTGTGGTCGTGTGTAGGGAGGAGGAGGAGGTGGGTGTGGTCGTGTAGTAGGAGGAGGGAGGAGAGGTGGGTGTGGTCGTGTAGTAGTAGGAGGAGGAGGAGGTGGTGGGTGTGGTCGTGTAGTAGCAGGAGGAGGAGGTGGGTGTGGTCGTGTAGTAGTAGTAGGAGGAGGAGGTGGGTGTGGTCGTGTAGTAGGAGGAGGAGGAGGTGGGTGTGGTCGTGTAGTAGGAGGAGGAGGAGGTGGGTGTGGTCGTGTAGTAGTAGGAGGAGGAGGAGGAGGTGGGTGTGTGGCTCGTGTGTAGTAGGAGGAGGGAGGAGGTGGGTGTGGTCGTGTGGTAGTAGTAGGAGGAGGAGGAGGTGGGTGTGGTCGTGTAGTAGGAGGAGGAGGAGGAGGAGGTGGGTGTGGTCGTGTAGTAGTAGGAGGAGGTAGTGGTGGGTGTGGTCGTGTAGTAGTAGTAGGAGGAGGAGGAGGTGGGTGTGGTCGTGTAGTAGTAGGAGGAGGTGAGTGGTGGGTGTGGTCGTGTAGTGTAGTAGGAGGAGGAGGGTGGGTGTGGTCGTGTAGTAGTAGGAGGAGGTAGTGGTGGGTGTGGTCGTGTAGTAGGAGGAGGAGGAGGAGGAGGTGGGTGTGGTCGTGTAGTAGTAGGAGGAGGAGGTGGGTGTGGATGGTAGTAGTAGGAGGAGGAGGAGGTGGGTGTGGTCTCGTGTAGTAGTAGGAGGAGGAGGAGGTGGGTGTGGTCTGTAGTAGTAGGAGGAGGAGAGGTGGGTGTGGTCGTGTAGTAGTAGGAGGAGGAGGTGGGTGTGGTCGTCTAGTAGTAGGAGGTGGGGTGTGGTCGTGCAGTAGGAGGTGGAGGAGGTGTGGTCGTGTGAGTAGGAGGTGGAGGAGGTAGTGGTGGGTGTGGTCGTGTACTAGTGAGGAGGTGGGTGTGGTCGTGTAGTAGGAGGTGGAGGTGGGTGTGGTCGTGTAGTAGGAGGTGGAGGTAGTGGTGGGTGTGGTCGTGTAGTAGTAGGAGGAGGTAGTGGTGGGTGTGGTCGTGTAGTAGTGGGAGGAGGAGGTGGGTGTGGTCGTGTAGTAGTAAGGAGGAGGTGGGTGTGGTCGTGTAGTAGTAGTGGAGGAGGAGGTGGGTGTGGTCGTGTAGTAGGAGGAGGAGGAGGAGGTGGGTGTGGTCGGTAGTAGTAGGAGGTAGTGGTGGGTGTGGTCGTGTAGTAGGAGGAGGAGGGTGTGGTCGTGTAGTAGTAGGAGGAGGAGGAGGTGGGTGTGGTCGTGTAGTAGTAGGAGGAGGAGGGAGGAGGTGGGTGTGGTCGTGTAGTAGTGGGAGGAGGGAGGAGGTGGGTGTGGTCAGTAGTGAGTAGGAGGAGGAGGTGGGTGTGGTCGTGTAGTAGTAGGAGGAGGAGGTGGGTGTGGTCGTGTAGTAGTAGGAGGAGGAGGATGTGGGTGTGGTCGTGTAGTAGTAGGAGGAGGAGGAGGTGGGTGTGGTCGTCTAGTAGGAGGAGGAGGTGGGTGTGGTCGTGTAGTAGAGGAGGTGGAGGAGGTGGGTGTGGTTGTGTAGTAGGAGGTGGGAGAGGTAGTGGTGGGTGTGGTCGTGTAGTAGTAGTAGGGAGGTGGGTGTGGTCGTGTAGTAGTAGGAGGAGGTGGGTGTGGTCGTGTATGTAGTAGTAGGAGGAGGAGGAGGTGGGTGTGGTCGTGTAGTAGTGGAGGAGGTGGGTGTGGTCGTGTAGTGTAGGAGGAGGAGGTGGGTGTGGTCGTCTAGTAGTAGGAGGTAGTGGTGGGTGTGGTCGTGTAGTAGTAGTAGGGGAGGAGGTGGGTGTGGTCGTGTAGTAGGAGGTGAGTGTGGTCGTGTAGTAGGAGGTGGAGGAGGTGGGTGTGGTCGTGTAGTAGGAGGTGGGTGTGGTCGTGCAGTAGGAGGTGGGAGGTGGGTGTTCGTGTAGTAGGAGGTGGAGGGAGGTGGGTGTGGTCGTGTAGTGGGGTGGGTGTGTGGTCGTGTAGTAGGAGGTGGAGGAGGTGGGTGCGGTCGTGTAGTAGGAGGTGGAGGAGGTGGGTGTGGTCGTGTAGTAGGAGGTGGAGGAGGTGGGTGTGGTCGTGTAGTAGGAGGTGGAGGAGGTGGGAGTGGTGTGTTCCTTGTCATCGCCGCGGTGACTTTGATATACGCCCAGCTGTACCCAGAAAGTACTCACTCCCACCATGGCTGTTACCCCGAGAATAATTTACACTGAAATTAGTCCATGAATTCGTGTGAGATGCTGATGAAATAAGTTAATAAATACATTCATACATGCGCACATACACAAAACTCATACAACGGATCCTAGTAAATGGCCCTGGCTGTCTCCAAATGCGTGACTGACACCACCACCACCTGTGCTAATAACAGCAGCAGTGAAAATACTATATTATACTATACAGTAATGGAGTGCTTCAAGAATTTTATCGTCTTTCTTCAACACTCCTCGAAACATTTTTTAATTGTATCGCAATTATAATTATTCTGTGTATGTATGTATGTATGTATGTATGTATGTATGTATGTATGTATGTATGTATGTATGTATGTATGTATGTATGTATGTATGTATGTATGTATGTATGTATGTATGTATGTATGATGTATATGTATGTGTATGTATATGTATGTGTATGTATGTATGCATGTATGTGTATGTATGTATGTATGCATGTATGTGTATGTATGTGTGTATGTATGTATGTATGTGTGTATGTGTATGTGTGTATGTGTGTATGTATGTATGTATGTATGTATGTATGTATGTATGTATGTATGTATGTATGTATGTATGTATGTATGTATGTATGTATGTATGTATGTATGTATGTATGTATGTATGTATGTATGTTGTGTAGATCTTTAAGGTGTGGTTCAGCTAAACAAGAACAAGACTGTGACTACTACAGGGAGGGTGAGGGTGTGGCCACCTGTCGGGAGTCAATGATGAACCTATAAGGTAGGATGACTGGCTCTCTTTCACCCCACTTACAGTTGACCCTCCCCGCTCGTCATTACATTCCTCCATGGGTGAAGATTGATTCCTTGAGTGTCTTTAAATCCCACTGAGGTTCCGGACCGTGATCCTGGTGCTGCATTCTCAAAACATCCTACGTTGAATTTTTCTCATAACTGGAGACGAAATAACGTAGCTAACTGGCTCTCATATCAAGAGTACAAAACTAACTCCAAGTGGCAACAAAATTACACTAAGAATCAACTGAAATTACAAAGGTTTACGTAATACCAGTTTAGGTGACATAATTAATGTACAGGAACTTTGAAAGATTTCTCTATGTTATGTTTGTCCACTTAGCTGGTCTTAAAGAAACGTATCTTAGTGTGTACCTGTACTGCTGCTGTGTACCTCATGTGTGCTTAGTGTGTACCTGTATTATAGCAGTGTACGTCGTGTGTGCTTATTGTGTACACGACACTGAGTGAGACGGTGTGCGAGTAAACAAAAATTAAAAATAATAAAATAATAATAATAATAAACGGTTTATTAATAGAGTTGCAGCCGGTGGCTGAAAATATACAAACCTACATGTGATTTAGACATAATGATATGCGTTCAATACATTTACAGGGCTGTACAGTACATAAATCAGGAGCTGTTTATTATTTTAACAATAGATGGGATGGTGCTATTCTTATATCTATCAGTGCGAGCTCTTATGGGCTGAATTTTGTTGTTGTGGCGGACTGCGCGAGGTGGGTGATGCAGTGGACCGCTGCCAAACCTTGCTAGTGCTTGGTGGTGGAGGTCACTGAGGGATGGCATTTCCAGGGTGGAGAGAGCGTTGTTGTAGCCGGAGTAGTCTGCGCCGAGCATGATTCTGCAGGCTGTTTTCTGTACCTTCTCTAGCTGACGTTGCTGGGTAGAGTTGAGAGAAGACGACCAGGCTGGGGAGAATAAAGGCGTTGTAGATAGTCCTCAGCTCTGGCGAGGGTACCCCAAGTGACCTGAGTCATCGTAGCATGTAGAGTCGGTACGAGGCTGCCTTGATTATGTTGTTTACATGGGCCATCCAGTCCAGTTTGTGGTCTATGGTGACACCCAGGAGTTGGCAGACTGTACTAACTGGAGAGGATGGGCACCCACTGTGACTGCTGGAACTTGCACTGGAGTGGTGGGAGTATTGATGTGCATGACTACGGTTTTGGTGTGATTGATGGTGACCTTGTTCTCTGTAGTCCATGTCTGTAGCCTGTCCAGTGTGCCATGTAGCGATGAGTAGTCCGGTGAGGTGTTGTCCACTGTAACCCCCACAGTGCAGTCATCCACGTATTTCCACCTGTGCGGAGTGTCCGATAGAGCGTGGTCTTACGTTTAAGCAGGTTTTTGTGCAGGAAATCCAGGAAACTAACTAAGCAGTGTGATGTAGAGGAGGTCCTCATATTGCCAAATTGCTGTGGATCAATTGACTGATAAATACTCGCAAATGCCCATTAAAAAATAAAGGCTTCACAGAGTAGACTGGGTATGGGGGTAATGGCAACTGGCCTGAGGTCGTTATGGGACTGTGGGATGGGGACCTTGGGGATAGGGGTGACAAATGCGGTTTTCCATTCATTAGGGCATTTGCTTTGTCTGAGGTATGCATTAATAATAGAACAGAGGGGGGTGGCAAGTTCGACTGCAAACTCCTTGTAAATTTTGATTAGGAGGTCAATTATGGTCCGTGTGTGTGTGTGTGTGTGTGTGTGTGTTGGGTACTTCATATACTTACCTAACACAGTAATGTGTTGTCGATACCGGTGTGTTGCTGTTATTATTATTATTATAATTATTATCATAAGTAGTAGTAGCATCTTTCTTCCTACTACTACTACTATTACTACTACTATTGTCCTTTCATTTCTTTGCATTAGGTGTGTGAGATTCATGTTACCAGCGGTAGAAATTTGACCATAGGATGCCGTGTATTAGTTACCCTGTACTCTGTTCTCAGCGTACTGTGTGACGTCTTAACATTGTCGCTACAGTTTGTTGACCTGCTCTACAAGTCCTCTCCTTAGATCGTCTTGTATTTCCTGAAAGAGAAAATATGTTCCTAGATTACACGTACAAGTGGGGGGGGGGGGGTGCTGGTTGTTCTTGTACAGCCTAGTAGTGCCCAAGGATTCAAATTTTCCTCCAATTGTACAAAGAAGTTTCCCTTGTAAATGGTGATGATTATTACAGATAGATAGATAGATAGATATTCAGTGAAATCGCAACATAGCTTCACATTGATTCAGCATGTATATAGACAATGCAGGTACAGTATATTCAGTAATGTAGGTAGACTGTGGGCAAACAAACAATGTACGCTTCCAACTTTACCTTAACTATAGATACGTTCAATTAACACCAGATACAATAGTTTAAGGATATACTATTTATCATTTGCGTGTTTGAACTTAAGTTAACCATTCAGTGATATTTTTCCATCTTGAATTGAAGGAAAATTTGATTATTCGGAGTTTGCCTCAACTCAACTTACACACACACACACACACACACACACACACACACACATATACCACTCGGTACCTTCGCACAATTACCAGTAGCTAATCAATAAACAAAAACACACTTGTACAGAATATATTAGTACAACACAAGTTAAAAATCAGGCAGGGAACACGAAGCTTATCGCACCCGCTGTGTCATCGGGGCCTTTAAAATATTAATGTGTATTTATGTCACCAGATTGATCGATGCTTAAGATGTTTAAAATGGTGGGAGAGGAAGTGCCTAAGGTCTCGTAATCACCAGTCATCCTCGGGGTCACAGTCACCACTCACCCTCGGGTCACAGTCACCAGTCATCCTCAGGTCACAGGTGTAGATAGGAATGGAGGAGAGTGCAGGAGGGAGGGGGGGGTCAGAGGGAGGGTACAGGAGGGAGGGAAGGAAGGTACAGCGCCTGGGTTAATACATAATGGCCGGTAATTATAAGATAAACACTACAACAGTATTTTGAGGACACATCTCCCCCGCTCACCTCCAACCATTGTCTCTCACTCATTAGCAAATCTCCCCTTCTATCTCCCTCCCTCCCTATTAGAGCTTTTGTTACGATAAGAGCAATTATTTCCTCAGAGATAATGGCGGGAATACTGGGGTAGCTGACGACGACCAACATCACCACGAAGTATAGATGTTGCAACGTGATGTAGGCAAGGAGATAACGTGAAAATCTATACTCTCTGACACACACACACACACACACACACACACACACACATGGTGGCATTATTATTATTATTATAATGTACCATGGTCAATAATCTTCTGTAGTTTGTCCTACATAAAGCATAGTACAACAACACACTCCTACACAGCACAACAATACATTCCTACACACCACAGCAACACTCTACTACGCACCAACCTTGGCTGTTTTAATTACCTGCTTTGAGGTGTCGCGTCGGTCATTGATTCCTGGCCCCTAAAGGCATCACTAGAGCCCTCCCCTGCCACCCACCCTGCCGAGACGCCCCTCCCACCAGTGCATGCATGACAACCCGCTACCAAAACGTAAATGGTATCGTGCAGGTTTGGTGAGTGTAGTAGTACAAGGGAGGGGAAAAAATCATTACCACTAGGAATGCAGAGTTGTCCGCCGCCCCTCTCTCTCCCCTCCCACCCCCTCCCCCGCGTTACCCTGGCTACCGTGCAAACTGATCGATGACGCAATTGATGGAGGCCATTATACCAGCAGAGAAGGGGATGGGGACACGCCCCCCTCCTCGCTTCGGGTGTGTGCATACCACCACGCTCTCTCCCCTGCATGTGTATACCTCCACGTTCTCTCTTTTGCTTGTGCATACCTCCACGTTCTCTCCCCTGCTTGTGCATACCAACACGTTCTCTCCTCTGCTTGTGCATATTCCTCCATGCTCTCTCCTTCTTGTGCATACCTCTACGTTTTCTCCTGCTTGTGCATGCATCTGCGCTCTCTCCTGCTTGTGCATATGCCTTCACGTTCTCTCTCCTGTTTGTGCATATCTCTCTGCTCTTTCCTGCTTGTGCATACTTCCATGCTCTCTCCTGCTTGTGCTTAACTCCACTCTACCGTGCTTGTGCATACTTCCACTCAACCTTGATTTTGCATACTTTCACTCCCTCTCTCCTGCTTGTGCATACCTCCACACTGTCCACCTTGCTTGTGCATATCTCCACACTGTCTACCTTGCTTGTGCATATCTACACACTGTCTACCTTGCTTGTGCATATCTCCACACTGTCTACCTTGCTTGTGCATACCTCCACTCTCTCCTGCTTGTGCATACCTCCACTCTCCTGTGCAACGCTTGTGTAGACATCCAAACCGAAGCGTGTGCCCATCTCAGCGCTCTCTCCACAGCTTGTTAATTTCTGGTAGGCTCATCGTGCACCCTCTACTGCCCTTCGTCCCCATTGGCAGGTACTGGTACTCGTAGCTCAGGTGGAACGGCACCTGTACTCAACACACCCTTAATTAACTATCCAGGTGACACGAGTGTTTTGGGTTATTTGTAAGTTCCTTGAGAGTATTGTGACGTAACCACTCGCATTGATAAGAAATGACTACAGTGATGCCAATTGTTGATATTTTGTGTTTCTGCCGAGCAAGGTCAGCAAGTCAAGAACTGATTCTCCAAGATTTTTTCCTTAAGCTTTTCGTTTAACTAAAGATGTGAGAGCGGGTCGAAATCTCTTGGACAGGTAAAGATGCGAGACTCTTCCGTAAAGTGAAATTTTCTTTCATCTTCTGGTAGGAGATAAGTTAAAGTGGTTAACAGTACGAAATTGGAACTCACTGGCGATAAGATTGAAATAACAACAAAAACACAATTTTTTTTTTTTTCCAAAGTCGCTCACGAAACTTATTGGAGATTTTGCCCCGGCCTGAGTGCTGTTCCTCAGCAACTTGGTGTTCACCACCTCACCTATAACATGCATCTGTGATTCACGTTGTTCTGAATGCCTTTCCTGGTCCATTATTGTCAAGAATGTGGCATGTTGATGTTGATCTGGTCCTTGTGTGCCACTTCTACCTCCCTGCACCTGCGACGCTAACACCTACTACCAGATTTATAGATTCATTGTGACATTACGGAGTGACTGTTCTCGAGCACTCGCATGTGTGTGTAAATGCTGTTAATGCCATAATTTTCACGTTTACGCGGCAGTATAATGGTGAATACTGTTAAATGTCACTTTCATCTCGTACTTGACAATATCGAGGCATCAAAGAACATTCATTATCTGATGGAAGAAATTATCGTCGACATTCTTGGGGTGAAACTTTAGTTTCGTGTTTCCCTGCAACATTAGTATTGTTGCGTTACATTGTAGTGGATTTCTCCCCTACAAACGCTGTTTGTCGCTGAGTAGCCGACCCCGCGAATTCCCCAGTGTATGCCTCGTGGTCTGTGTCAACCAGTGCCGCCATACATCACGGAGGTCAACTACTAAGCCACGCCTACCCCCGCTATTTAAGACCTGACCTCGTGGTGACCTCTTTCTTCTTCTAGCTACAGCCGCAGCAAGCAACACCACCTCCTCCGCCGCTGCCTGGCGGCCCTCGCTCCCGCCGGCGAGCATGGCGACCCACAATATGTATACAGTGAGCACATTGTGAGTTTCCTTTCTCCATCCCATCCTGAGTGTGAACCCAAACATCCCATACCCCACAAAGGGTGACCCCAGGAGATTAGCACTCACACAGAATGGAGAAACAGATTATGCTCCCAGTCTTCAAGCAACATGGAAGACTGGCTTATCCACCCAGAAGCAGCTCTCGTCAGCTCTACAGCTACTGTCTCCACACCGCAGGTTAGACACCCTAGAGCAGCACTGCTTCTCTAAGCAGACACCAGCTCTTCTTCCTGCCCCAAGCACCACGTCCTACCGACCCCAGCAAACCCGTCCTGCCTCAGACGCCGCCCCCGGCCCAGCAGTACCCCCTGCCGCTCCTCCTCATGCAGCCCCTGCTCCCGACGCGGCCCATGCACCTGAGTCCGGACCAACACACCCGTCCTGCCTCAGACGCCGCCCCTGGCCCAGCAGTGCCCCCTGCCGCTCCTCCTGATACAGCCCCTGCTCCTGACGCGGCCCATGCACCTGAATGCGGACCAACACACCCGTCCTGCCTCAGACGCCGCCCCCAGCCCAACAGTACCCCCTGCCGCTCCTCCTGATGCAGCCACTGCTCCCGACGCGGCCCATGCGCCTGAGTGCGGACCCACACACCCATCTTTTCTCCCTCAGGTACTCCCTGCTACTGTCCTGCACCCTGCTGCTGTCGTGGACCCAGCTGCTGTCACGAGCCCTCATCCGCTTCTGCTGACGCAGCCCATGCTCCTGACCCAGGCCCACACACCCCAGCAGGCGCATCTGACGACTCTGTACCTGTCGCGAGGGAAGCACAACATTCATCGCCTCCACAATCCTCCTCCTCCTCCCTCTTTTCTCCTACAGATCGAGTGTATATAGACAGAGTTCCCCCCCTAGCGGCCGGCTCATCCACGCCATCGCCGTTCTGCCTCACATGTGCCATGCAACCCTGCAGACAACAAGTCTCCTACCCCGCGAATTCCCCAGTGTATGCCTCGTGGTCTGGGTCAACCAGTGCCGCCATACATCACAGAGGTCAACTACTAAGCCACGCCTACCCCTGCTATTTAAGACCTGACCTCGTGGTGACCTCTCTCTTCTTCTAGCTACAGCCGCAGCAAGCAACACCACCTCCTCCGCAGCTGCCTGACGGCCCTCGCTCCCGCCGGCGAGCATGGCGACCCACAAGCTGGTCCTCCTCTGAGCACCCTCACCAACCAGCTCTCTCTACATCACGCTTGTAACCACGCTGCCACTTCCCAGCACCAAGCTGCATTGTACATCCAATACAATACTGTATGTATACAGTGAGCACATTGTGAGTTTCCTTTCTCCATCCCATCCTGAGTGTGAACCCAAACATCCCATACCCCACAACATCTTACTAATTTATACACTGGTTGAGAACTTGGATATATATATATATATATATATATATATATATATATATATATATATATATATATATATATATATATATATATATATATATATATATATATATATATATATATATATATATATATATATATAATGGGATTCAGGAATGAGGAAGTGATGGAACTAGAGTAATAAAAAGATTTAGACATAGTGTTTGTCCTTGAGTTTGAGGTCTGGAAGTTGCGCATCAACCACAGCCTAGTGTGTGTCGCCATCAACATTCTTTCACATTATTATCTTGGCATTTTAACTTTGTATGTCAGCAGCACGATGGCACCACTCATACCGTGCATTTCGTACATAATGAATGATATTCAGCTAGCAGGATTCTGCAGTTCTTAATAATTAGAAGAAAGATACTTCGTAATATATTTACTAAAAGACAAGTGGTATAGGGTATCTCAAATGTTATCTGTATTACAAGTAATAATCTGTATCTTTGTATACAATATATACAGTGAACCCTCACTTTACGCGGTTAATTCAACCCATGGCGGCCCGCATAAAGTGAGATACGCGTAAAGTGAACAACATAACATATGGGATTAATTGAAATAGAGACCGGGCTGACCCCCAAACTCCACTTTTTCCCGACACAATACGTACGTTTTACTAAAAATAACATCTTAACTTTATGATAGTATTCACCCACACATAATATAATAGGGAAACAGTCAATAAACTGAAGGTTAGGTTAGAAAAAAACAAGGTTGGGGTTAACACTTACGTTAGTAGAAGAGATGGGTCGGCGTAGGGGAATGAAGGCTGGTTCCGAGGCAGAGGGCAGGCTACTGGCCCTCAGGTGAGTCTTCATCGGTGTCATCCACACTTACTAGTGCCTCCCTGACAAATCCCTCAAAGTCATCATCACTGTCTCTGCCTCTGTCACTATCACTGGCTTGGGCTGGCTGTGGTGGGTTGCAGGCGAAGAACTCTGTTTATGTTGTCGTGATAAACCTTGATGTAGGGCTCCATAGTCTGCAACAGCTGGGTAGTGAAGATTTCATACCTGTTTGCGTCAGGGTCGTCGGAAAGGAGGAGCTTGACTTTCTCAATACACTCGATAGCACCCCTAACATTACTATGGGTTAAGCGGCGTTCTTCTTGGGATGACGCACCACCTGTCTCTTCATTGACGTCATCATCATCTACCATCTCGTCGGTAGTCACATCAGGATTCCTTATCACCTCCAGGATGTCGCCGTTGGTGGTCTCGGAGAAGCCTGCAGCTGTAACACTCTGCGCAGCTTCTCTGGCAAGATCCACTGCTACTGCAACAGTCTGAACCTCACCAGTCACAGATTTACTCTGCCTAACACCCGGAATGCCTTGCAACACATGTCTCCATGCGTGACGAACAGTTGCTACAGACAGCTGATCCCATGCCTCCACCAAGAAGTCCACAGCTTTCTTGACGTTGAATGTTCTCCAGAATTGTTTTAAAAGTACTTCTTGCTCTGCCAACTGTTGATCCTCGTCATCTTCGCTCTTGCTATTGGTGTTGGTGTCACTCAGGTTACGCAACTCTTCCTTGGTGTTGGTGTAGTAGTTCAGTAGGTTGAATTTTTTAGCAGAGAATGCAGCTTTTACATTACAGATCAATTCTTGGTACATGGATTGTATTATAGATGTAGTGTTGGGAGGAAGGAAGACCACTTTTATGTTGGGGTGACGATCTAACAGTAGGGGCGAGTGCCCTGGTGCGTTGTCCAGCAGCAACAAAATCTTGAATGGCACATTCTGTTGCTCACAGAATTTCTTCACATCGGGAACGAAACAGTCATCAAACCACGAGAGGGACAGTGTAGAGAACATCCACGCCTTACGTGCGATCAGCCAGTGGACATTTAGCTTGGTCATGTCCATGCTCTTGTAGGCGTGCGGCTTGCGTGCTGTGTGGATCACCGATAACTTGAGCTTACAGGTACCGGAGGCATTGGTGGTAAACAGGACGGTGATGCGCTCCTTCTGCAACTTCCGGCCCCGACACTTGCTGGCATTCTTCACAACGAAGGTCTTGGAAGGTAGCTTTTTCCAAAAAAGACCAGATTCGTCCATGTTAAACACTTGGTCGTCGGTGTACTGTCCTTCCTCCATAATCTCACGTAAAAACGGAGGAAATTCCCTAGCCGCAACACGGTCAGCACTAGCTTCTTCACCACCAATGTTGATATTGGTGATCTTGTTTCTCTTCTTAAACCTCTGTAACCACCCAGAGGACGCATTAAAGGGTTTGGGCTCTGTAATTCCCATCTTTCGTGACACTGCAGCATACAGTTCACGTGCGTACTCCTTAACTGAGCGCGTGTCCACCGCCATGTTCCGTCGCGCCTGACACACCAAGTAGCTCACAAGTAATTTTTCCATCTTGAGAAGCACCTGGTTGTGGAAATATTTGATCATAGAAGCACTTGTAGACTTTGTGATGTTCATGTGCTCCTTTATCTTGGCTGCATCCTTCTTAATTGTCCTGATGGTTGATTCGTTAACACCATGCTGGAACGCGAGATCAACCTGTCTTGTTCCTTTCTCCAATTCTTGCATGATCTTATATTTGATTTCATAGCTTAAGGAACGTTGTGTCTTCTTTGGCTTAGGGCGGCTGGGGCCAGGTAATGCAAGGTTTCTTTGTGGTGGTGGTGGTGGTCCGGTGGAAGCCATTCTTATGGAACAATGGATACCGATATACACGGTGTAGCCTGGAGGGGTGTAACTGACACGGCAGGTCAAGGGGCTTGAACGCTCCCGCGGCGGGGCACGTCATAGTACTACATTAAACCAATCACAGTACTGCTTTGGATTAATGAGCTAATTTTTGGCAAGGTGTCGTTCATTAACCATGGTACTTTATGTTCGTCCATGAAGTTTTTAAAAGATTCAGGAAAAATTATCTTTTCTGGTATGTCCTTGAATTATTAAGAATAATTACAGTACAATATGTATTTTATTTTTAATTAATGTCGAGTAATGTACGTTTAAAGGGCCAGTGTCAGACCTCATATTCCATCCCCCCCACCCCCCCACTCCTGGTGTCTTGAGGAAGGGAACAGTATACTGTAGTGTATTTGTAAGTCGTCAATCGAGTTCAAGTTATGAAAAACAAGGGTGACCAAAATTTAAATACTGTCTGCATTATACCACATTTGAAAACAAAGAACATCCTTATGCCTGAAAACTAATTTCCAGTCAGTTTATGATGGGCAAGTACATACTGCACATATTAGGCTAGTAACTCAGCCAAAAAATTTCCTAAATTTATACGAAGATTGCAAGCCTAGTTACATTTTCCATGACCATTTTTATTCAGTTAATATCCCAAAATAAACTCTTGCACAGTATACGTATATATAAATAAGCATTGCTTTTGTTACACAAGATTGGTGTATGACAAAATTTAGTATACAGTACAGTATTGTATTATCATAAGGTTACATTTTTCATACTCATGGCAAGAAGGAACTACATATGTAGACATTGTGAAGTACTGTAGGTTTCGTGTACAGTACTTTATTGTGCAAGTGGTGAGCTGGTGTGTGGTTCACCAGGAAGTGATGACGACCCACAGGTTCACCTTATCCTTTCCCTCTTGCATTACAATTAACATCCACAAAAAATAGGACCAGTTTCTAGTCTAATCTGGGGGGGGGGGGAGCACAGCTATCATAGCCCCCAATTTTATTAATTTCTCTTCTTAATTAACACATAAAAAATTGTAGTCTGAAGAACCTTTGAAAGTTAAAGATGAAGAGCAAATTACGGTAACAGGCTGTATTCCCTATCACTTGGGTTCTGGATGAGGCCTCCCTAAATAATCAGAGTAATTCTGAGTGAAGATGCATACAGTAATTATGGGGAAACATTCAATGGGTCTATATAATACAGTACTGTATATATTTTTCAGATTACAGTACCTGTACTAATGTACTTATTTTCAACATGTACAGGGAGAGAATGTGATGCTATCTTGGCACTTTTAGGCATTTTATTAAAAATCAGTCTATGTTCAAATTTATGGATGACATTAAGAAAATATGCACATGTTTAAAACCTAAGAAACTTATGGTCACAAATAAAATCTCTCTCCCAGGGTTTGTTGATATACGCTGAAAATGATACCAATACGGTAAGCTATGTGATCCCCCAAGTCAAAAGCACCCCAAAAAATATTGATCACAAATGAAGTTTGATGGACCTAAAATGGTGCCCCTTAAATTCCTGAATAACATGGTTAAATATATCAACAAGGAAGTTAATCTCACTCCCTATTTTAATCAGAAAAAGAAAACATGTGTAAGATCATCCTAAATGAAGTGTCAACACAAGGTTTGTTGACAAGGCAAACATATTTACTGTTGAGGAGTCAGAAAAGCAATCTACACTTTCTTTGTTTCTGTAGTAAGAGAAAGATACACTACACCCAATATTTTATTAATTTATTCAAAATACTGTATACAGTACAGTACTTGTATTTAACAAAATGCTGTCAATTTTTACTATATGGAAAAACATCAGACTTAATTTGTGGCAGGTCATTTTTAGCATCAAGAGTCTTTGTCATTGCTGAATCACTGTTGCCACAGCAGCTGATTTCGAAGACGCTGCACTTCAACTCATGAAGATACAGTATAAAATAGCTTGAGGAGCCTTTTTCTGCCCAACAACACTCCTAATGCTAATTAATGAGTCATTAATCTATTTTTCAAAACATAGTAAAGTAATTATATACTGTATCAATATGCACAACTGAAATGCCTATAGTGCACATCAGATTATCCAAATGTTTTAAAACCAGACAAAGCTCTGGTGTGGTGACTGCATCATAAGCAGTGTCAGTACTGACTCTTCTCTGATAAATACTTACAGTGGGGTATGCTATAACGAACGTAATTGGTTCCAGAACCTCGTTCGTTATAGCATTCGTTCGTTATAGGATTAATCCGTTCCAGGCCCCCAAATACAACCGCTTAACACTGAAAAAATTCTGTGGAAAATGTAAAAAATACGGTACTTTATCATACCTTAGTGTTATTCAGCATGCAGGTACCCCTAAACACTGGCACATCACTATCACTTCCACTGGGAGTCTTGGCTTTAAGGTCCTCAAACAATTGTTTAGCCTTCTCACAAATTATAGCTTCACTAATGTTATCACCTGCCATTTCTTTCTCCTTTATCCAAACTAAGAGTAAATTTTCCATCTCTTCAATCACATTACACCTTGCTTTGCTAAGTCTAAAGATTCCCTTAGCCACTTGCACAGTTTTTAACTCCTCTTTATTCTTCAAAATCGTACATATAGTCGATTTAGCCATCCCATATTCATCACTAAGTTTCGCAATGCTTCTTCCATTCTCACGTTTCTTTATAATTTCTTTCTTAGTTTCAAGGGTTATTAGCTTTCTCACTCGCTTTGGACGACTCATTGTTACAATTGTATACTTGTATAACAAAATAGTTATACAAATAACGCGAATTTCCACATCAAAAGACGAAATTTCAACAATAAGTGGTGCACTGGCTACACAATGAGACAAAGATGGCGCCTGATGCTCTTGTTGTGGGTCGCGGTACAACAATATTCATGCGCCAGGCGAAATAGTCCGGTATTCATCCGCGTTCGTTGTAGGAGTTGCGTTCGTTATAGCATTCTCAATTTTATAGGTAAAACCGTTCGTTATTGGAATATTCGTAGTAGGATCCGTTCGTTATAGCATACCCCACTGTATTTCACATTATGCTTGTTAAGAATCATGGACAATGTAAACAGTTATTAATAAAATCTTTTATAACTGTATGAAGCAAGGCAGGTTAAGAATTGAGAGAAGTGAGGAAAATACTGTAAAGTGAATGAATGAGGAAATATTGACCCATATAATACCGTACAGTACAGTATTTACTTTCACAGTTTTATTGAGAAGCATCGTTACAAGTACTGTACTAAACACTTTCATACCATGCAACATAGTAAAATGTGATGCTTCTCCATGATTATGTTGTGTCCTTTTACCTTAATTGTTTTAAAAAAAATGGTGATGCCATAAATCTAGATTTGAAATTTGAATGCTTAATAAAACTAAAAATAACACTCGTTTACATAAAGCATTATGTTCACCCTGTTTGAAACAAAACACATAGCCATGAGAAATCACTGGAAGGGACGATTGCGAATGAATTTTGTTGGCATTTCTAGAGGACATGCCTTGCATCATTTACTATCACATTTCAGTACTGTATTCTACTAAATATTGTGCCTATTATTTTCCTGGAAAGTCTTCTACTATGAAAAGGAAACTTCTTTCACTTAATGAGATATAATATGCGAGGTAATAAAAAGATATGCGGTAAATTAGCAGAAGGTGGCAGAAATGAAAAAGTAAGAATTAAGTAAACCATAATTATTATGGTAATTTTGCAGAGAGGGAGATGATTAAACATACCAGTACTGTATGTATTATTTATCTACCAACATAACAATGTAATACATATTATAATGGGACACAGTGTAAGTGTCATGGTATATTGCAGACATAGTAGACTATAGCAAAGCAAATTTTGCAAAGGTACAGGTACAGTCAGCAAAAAATTTTTGCACCCCTAGGTCTGATGGCCTTTGCAATGATCATTGACTGAGGCCATGTTAATTTGGTAAGATTGATATTTCTGGTTGTGTGATGCATTGTATAACCAGTATGATGTAGTTTGTGTATCACGTATAGTTAATACAGAGAAATTAGCAGGAATCACCCGCATAAATGACTGTTGTTCAGAATTCTTGGTCCGGTGTGTCATATTTATAACACCAAAAAGGTGCAGAAATTTTTTTTGGTTGACTGTACATGAACTCTATTAGGTAAGAGTTGAAGAGGTGGTTACATTATTTTCTCAGTACATTGTAGTCCATCAGACCGGAAGGTTGAAAGAACATCCCACTCTATGTGGAGAAAGAGCTCCTAAAGTAATGTAGGATTATTGCAAGTAGCCAGCCGAATTTTATCATTAAAGATTATGAGAAATAATGTTTTCACAACTTTTATCTTAGTCTTCAATGTTACATATCATTTTATTTAGTTCTTAATGCTTTTAGTTAAAGATGATTCATGCCGATGGATTTTTATATAAAAACAAATTAGAAAGCAAGTAGCAATTGCAAGAGTTTTTTGGAAGTGTTTTATTCATTTTATTTACTTAAAAAATTCTTAATAAAAATTAGACCAAAATTATTAAAGACTGAAATGACATTAGAGTTCAGGACCACACAGCATGGAAAGCTGTCATCAGGTAGGGTAATCATAGCTAACACATGCAAGCATGGAAAAATGGCTAAAATTAATGATGTGTTCATAGTACGCTGCAACATTATCTCTTAAGATCTCAGCATAATGATTTTAAAGTCTGCTTTTTATAAGTTGCAAAACACTCCAACTTTGCTTGGCCTAGTGGTTATGCTCTGACAGTGGATGGTGGGTATTTGAAAGCAGTAAAGATGTACAGTACAGTATAGTATTTGAATACTGAACTGTAGTTTTCTCTAGAATCACATGAGGAGCTGGGTGATGAGGAATGCTTGAACAGGTTAAGGTTCCTTTTTCCAAAAACTTTTAAAGGGTTTTGAAAGAACCCAACTGTATGTGATTATGATGGCATATACCCGGTAGTATGCAATCACACAATGGTCATGAGCCAAACCCCTTGTTTAGTAAAAAAAAAAAAAGAAAAAGAAAAAATTGAAATATATATATATATATATATATATATATATATATATATATATATATATATATATATATATATATATATATATATATATATATATATATATATAACAGCTGCAATAAAATGCATTAGCAAAGATACTGTAGATATATACAGGTTGCATCTGCAGAGCAAATGGTTGCATCAGTCAGCTGACCTGGTTGCTGTTGTCTCCATACACCTTAAACCTGTTTCCCTTAAACTTCTGTGTTCACGCTACTCACTGCTAAGTTTTAAGCTACAATATTAATTAATGCCCAAACAAAATCCTCTTTACAGTAAAAAGGTGTTGAAGTATACAAGACTGTATATAAACTAAACTAGCAACAATTGTATGTGGAGGGAACCGTAGTATCAGTAGAAGAAGAATGTTATTGGCAAAATTTACTCCATGTTTTATCTACAGTTCTATAACAGTAGATCAAATCAAATATTACCAAAACCTAAAATATTGAAGAATACTTAAATATAATCATGTTTATTGTAACAATATATTAAATGCAAGAAACAGGAAGTGGTGGTGCATGTAGAAAAATTGCATCAGTCATATTTGAGGTCTAGATCCAGGCCTGTATCAGCAAGCCTAGACTTAGGCTATTGTATTGTAAATAGGCCCTGGCATCGAAAAACCAAAACTAAATTGGCCCCAAAGTTTTCAGATACAGGATCCTCGACTTGTATCTCTATTTATCTGAGGCTGACATGCCTTACCAACTACAGTATTTTCTCGATTTAACGAACTAATTTACTTTTACTTTTTTACTTTTATCCTCTTCGCCACTGATCGGCTTGTTAGCCGCTTGGGCGATCGGTCACGTCTCATTTAATTTATATTCTTCACCAAAAGATCGGCTCGCTAGCCGCCCGGGCGATCGGTCACGTCTCTGTCACGCACTGTTGGCAAATACTGGGCATGCACCGGCTCCTGAATGTACCTGAACCCGCTCCAGTGTTGGTCAAGTCTTCTCTTGAAAGAGCTCACACTCGGTGCCGTCACGACACCCTCTGGTAGATTGTTCCAAGAGTTTACAACCCTCACTCCGAAAAAGTTTGCCCTCACGGTTTTCTGGACTTGCGGCTTCTTCAATCTTGAGCTGTGACCCCTTGTGGGGCGAGCGTCCGCCAGCTCCAAGTAAGGACACTCAACTGAGTAGTGCCCCCTGAGATGCTTATACACCTCAACTAGGTCCCCCCTTGCCCGTCTGTAGTATAAGCTAGGCAAGTTCAGGCGCTCCAATCTCTCAGGGTAGCTGAGGTGCCGAAGTGCAGGCACCAGTTTGGTGGCCCTCCTTTGAACATTTTCAACCAACTGACAGTCCCTAGCATATCTCGGGGACCAGATGGGGTGACAGTACTCCAGATGGGGAAGCACTTCACTCCTGAAGATCGTCACGAGGGACGGACCGTCTAGATATCTGAACGACCTTCTTATAAGACCCAATAATTTATTTGCCTGATTTACCTTCTTCTCACAATGGCCCGAGAACTTCAGCTCATTGTCAACATACACACCTAGGTCCTTCTCACACAGTCTCAACTAGTACATTTTCTTCATCCCGTTGGGACATATGATACGCCTCCTTACCGTTGGTACGCCCCAGGTGCATCCTCTTACACTTCGTGACATTGAATCTCAGCAGCCATTCCTTCGACCATTCCTGGAGCCCACAGAGGTCCTTCTGCAGCTCTTCACAGTCCGCTTGGTTCTTAATTTCCCGAAATAACTTGTCATTTGATCCACCCCTTTCCGTTAAATTGAAATTTCCGTTAACTCCAGCGTGATTCTGTTAAATTTCTGCTAAATTAAGCGTGATTCCATTAAATTCTGCGCCAAATGCACCGCTTGGCGTGTGGGGCTTGTTTACATCCGCTCAGTTTGTGTACTGCCGCCACCGTGTGTGTTGTTCACTGCTACCCTCTCGGTCAACTAACTACTGTGCTTAGACATCATGCTGGAAGTCTCAGAAAGGAAGTGGTGTGGGGGAGAAAGTCAAAAGAGTGCAGCTGTCAATTTGAAAAAAAGTTTGGAAATTCCAGAAAGAATTGAAAACAAACACCGAAACCCTTAGTTTAGGGTAAGCCAAGAATAATATTTCTAATGTTTCTATGTACATATCATTTGTCTGAGGTGTCTCCGTAGGTGTGAGCGTATTAAAAGAATTAAACTCAATTTAGCGAACTAGTTTACTAAATCAAGTGAAAAATAATGGAAAAAATTCCTTCAGCTAAATCGAGAGTTCGCTATATTGGATTCCATTAAATCGAGAGTACTGTATACTGTATTTTTCATTTAACCCCATGAGTACAAGGGGTCCCTCTCTGTGTTCTGAATAAAATCATCTGGCTTTAGCTAAATAAAATATTAAAAGTTGCATCCAGTAGTGATGGGTTAACATTGGGTCAAGAGAAGTTGTCTGTTCTATCCTTTTTGTGCATCCATTGTAGATTTCAAAATTATCTAAAATGGATTCACTCTTTTTGTAAAACCCCTTCCAAGAAAGTTGGAACTTGTGAATATTGTTTTGATGTGACTGTAATACAAGTGGTACAAAGTGAAGTTGACCCACTTGATAGTACAGGTACAATAATATCTCTTTGGTTGGCACACTTGATGGCAAAGTTATAACCAGTCATTTTTGTCATAATTTAAGTCACTAAGCAAGAATCTCAAGTAAAGTCTCTAGCAGCATTCTTCACTTTGGCATTTTTCAGCCAATCCTTGCCATATTGAAGTTGAACCTCAAAGCAAAACTCTCGGAACTTTCACGAGGGAAATAATAGATGTTGGCCAACTAAATTAAAAATTAGACCTGTCTTGCTTAAATGACAAATAAACACATGAGTAATTCTTTATTTTTATGTGTGAAGTGCTGATGTTGGGTCCCCTGATTCTTCAGGGATGGAAATACAGTACAGTAACTGGTTTCATGTAGCTAAATAAAGATTTTGAATAAAACATGCATTGTAGAATACTGGAGAGGTGAAATCATTAAGAAATTGAAAAAAGAAGAAACAATATTTTTGGTGTTATCTACATAATATCATCAAAGCTTTATTATTATGTTGAAGAACAGCCTGGTGAAATGCTATACCAACAAATAGAGAAGTAGCCACATATCTCCTGTAATTACTTTCAATGGAAAAATATAACTCTTGTACATCATCTTCCAGTGGCAGGGGCAGAAGCCAATCCATCACTTGTTCACCTTCCATTAATTTGTCAGCCAACTTAAGGCCAGAAATTCTTTCTTCGCCAACCTGCAAAACAGAGAAATAAGGAAATTAAATACAACTATCATTATTTGATATTCTATAATGATATAGATACAGTACATACTTCTCAGTCTATCAACCAGATTTTGTTTTTAGCTAAACAGTTCATTTGGTATATTAGAAAAGATGAAGAAAGTACAGTATATAGCATTGTACAAATGTATCTCCTGTTCTTATCCTTAACACCTATCGAGTGAAATTAAGTGAATCAGAACATCTATACTACTTGACTACTTCACATCTAATCACTCTCCTTCATAAGATGATTTGTCAGTGAGACTTCCACTTCCATTTACTGTTCTACTTTTTTGGCATAATTTTTTTCCATTATGTCATTCCTTGACATATTCCACTGACTCATTCACAGATGTTAGCTCCATGTGCTGTACTGGCTCACCCATTATTTTACGGAGTCTGATCTACCCCTCCTACTGTATATTCTAACGAACAGGGGCCCCCCAAAAAATTCACGGGGTTTAGGTTCTCAAAATGGCCAAATCTGCAAATAACATTTGGGGACTGGGGGTTACATTTTTATTTGTGTACAAAGAAATGTATATTCCCTTTGTGTTTGCCCCTAAGATAATTATTTCTTTTACTTGTAGTATTGCATATGTGTATGTGTAGACACACACACGAACTTGAGGGTAGACTGTCACATTTTTAATAAGTTTGTTTCTGATTATTTGTGAGAGTATTTTCCCATTATTATTTATTTGTATGTGTTTTGTGTGTATGTGTGTGTGTCTACACACATGCACATATTTTCAATAAAGTACAGGTAAAGGAAATTACTGTCTCTAGAACAAATGGCTCCCTGTCCCAGCCGTGAAAATGTCGGCAACTTTAAAACTACAGTACCCCACATACATTCTTGGGTACATCCAAGGTGTCATCCGCGAACTTGGGGAGCATACTGTACTGTATTGTTGTAAATATTTTTCACCAATCCTTTATTTACAACAAATTTTAAAATACAATGTTTTTATGGTTTCTTTTCTATAAACAGTACAGTAATACTGTACTGTATAACTACAATTATTTACAGTGTCATTTTATTACACCTTACAGTCAGAGACAAGTGGGTATTGGTTTTGCTTTTTATGGGTTACATTTTCAAGACTCAGCCTCTTGTTTCTCTCCAATATCTCCATTAAAAACAGAAATATATAATATGTTACGAGTACTTGCAGTCCTTGTTTATTGGAAATTCGCACTCATGAATTACTTCCGGCTGAGAAATGTCAATTAGAACCTTCTAGATGTGCAGAGAAGTGTCAATTGATGTCATGGCTCTGAGAGAAAGAACACACACATGCCTCAATAAGTCACTCATTGACATAACTTGCACATTTCTTTCATGCATTCTTACATTCATTAAATGTTTATTGTTTTAATATCATAAGAGTGAAAAAACTGAGTGTAAACAGTGGTGTTGGCTAGCTCTTGTGGGATGGTGGCTGGTGGTAGGTTGTCAACTGAAAATCTTGTAGATGCTAGAATCATGTCAGTTAATGTACACCTGTGAGAGGGCAAACATTGGGTGCTATTTTAGTACAGTCTGCTTTGGGAGATCATTTTTGTTCCTAGGAATGTATCTCCATTTATGTAATTTAAAGTCTATGGGAAAATGGGTTTTTGGTTATGGACAACTTTACAGATACATTACCCTCTCATTATCCTTTCATAAATCAAGAGATATCTGCATGCTATATCCAATGTCTGTTTTCCCAATGCAAATCTTTGTTGAAATACAGGGTACTCCTAAATTATTTTAAAGCTCCTTACACTAACAACCTCCCCTCTTCATCCACACTAACAATACACTAAGACTGCTAATCTTCTTTAAATACTGAGGCTCTAGTCTTATTTACATTCTGTAGCAATAATAAACATGATACATTAGTACCAGTACTAGACAAATCTTATTGAATGGTCATAAATACAAGGTAGAAACAACTCCATATCTACTGTACAAACAAATAAACTTTACCTTAAGATTAAATAACTTGGGCACTAAAACTTCTCTTAGGTAGACCAGTCGACTACCTTCACTCTCCTCACGTCGGGAGGCCAACAAGGCAGTCATCATCCCTTTTATCTGTCAAGAAGAGCATTATGAAGTTTCACTCAGTAACATATCCAACATACTATTCAACTTCATCTTATCAATAACACAGCTTTTCCCTGGAGTTAGTTTTTAATTTTTCTAACAATATTACTACCCTTATATATATCATACTGATTCCTTGATCTATGTTTGTAATGCTATACTGTACCAAGTTATTTCACTGATCCATATTTGTTAAAACTGTTATTTAGTAATGACCAAAGCAAGAGCAGAATTCTGCAAATATCAAGCATTATTATTGGGATTTAAATTTACAGTAAAGTGTACAGGAAGTCTGAAACCAATACCCGGTATATATAATCAATATTCCACATGTGTAACAATCCTTCGATAAACATGAAAATGAGGACCTGATATTGATATTAATTTCCCATTGATAATTCTCAAGTCAACATGATGCTTGCAAATACAGTACTGTCATGTCACGTACTGTATATAGACAGGGTCACTTAACCATCAGGTGAAAAGTACAACAACAATCTATTGTAGCACATGGTTATTTAAAACACTTATGAGGCATGAAGAATCTTTCCCATATACAGTACTATATTACTATAGATCATCTGACTGTACCCATATCTTCAAGTACTGTATAGTAAACTACCTCTAACCTGGATCCCACTTGTAAATTGGACACATGTATCCCCAACCCGGAAAACACAACCAAAATCTGGTTAGTATGGGGCAAAGTTCATGGAGGCGGCGGCTGCCATTGTGGAGGCACAGGAGGGTAACTCAACAGCTGCCTCCGAGGAGGCAGTAGAAGTCTACATGATCATATGAGGTGGGGGAGGGAAGGCTGCAACACCCCCCCCCCCCCCAAAAAAAAAAAAAAAAATGAGAAGACAAAAAAATTCGGGCAATAGCATATTAATGATTCGGGCAAGCGCCACAAGCAACATGGCTAATAATACTCATATTTTAAAATTTACACTTTCCATACGGTGTCTCAGAATTTATGAGCTAAGAACCCTCCAGGAGCTATTCCAAGTTACTGTGTGTTTTCGTATGTCTCTTTGCATGATGTATCCCATGATGTCACATAGCATGACTTCAGCAGCCAATAGACTAACAGTATGGCTGTGATGTCACGAAACGTGACTTTCATCTGCCAATTAGATTAAAATATATATCCTTGACATTTTAACTGATAATTTAAATTTACTATTTAATCTCGCATGGCAACCCTGTGTGCCGGTTGTACCATTGTACAGTCTCACCCAAAAGTTCGTTAACTCTCCCAGCCAGCTATTGTTGCACTGCCTGCTTCAGATGTATGAACTAGAGTCTGTTACTTCAAACCTTTAGATTCATTCGTATCGGTTTCATGTTCTGGTTGTAAAATCACAAAAACGAACTTATCACCAGCACGTCAAATGTGATGCCTGCAACAAAGAAATGGACTCGGATTATGAAGGAACACCTGCTACAAATAATTTACAAAGGCACAAAGGTTAAATTTTCTGCTACTTGAATCCTCAGTCACAGTTAAGTGGAAATTTCTTTGCAAATACCTGTAAGAATACAAATGCAAATCAACCAGTGCCGGCAAATAAAAGTGAGGAAAATTTGCTTGACTGTCAAAATGAAAAAACAGTGATGAAGAACTAGGCGCAGGGAAGTTATAAACCCCATGATTACTCTGAATCAAACTGTAATATTTTGAAATACGAATCAGTAGTGAGTTCTCAACTAGACTTAAAACAAAATATTACTGAAGGAAACCTTGAAGTACAGTAGTGCTAGTTAATGAATATTCTGTTGTCAATCCACCTTCAAGAGTCCCTTAACCTTGAAGGGGACATGTATCGATGACCAGGCTTGTTCATAATGATGTGGTGAGTGTTTTGAATTGTTTTATGTATATTATTAATGTAGGAATTTTTTTCAGTGATACATGTGGGTGTTGGACTGGCTGGGAACATATCCCATTGAACCCATGTTATAATGATCCTAATTTACAATATTTCAATGTGCGATGCGTTTTTCAGAAATTTAACCTCATCGTAAATAGGGAAATACCTGTAATGTTGAAGTGATCCATCAGCATCGGATAGTCCATGCACAATGTAATGCTTGTTGAATTCTATCAAACAAACTTTCACTCATACAGTAGTACTCATGTAGACTAACTATTACAGGGGGTTAGGTTCTCAAAATGGCCTGAATCACCACATCCGCGATTAACATTTGCGGACCAGGGTTCATTTTTACTTGTGTACAAAGAAATGTCCCTTTGTGTGTTTGCCCTTAGAACAATTATTATTTTACCTGTATTGTAAATGTGTGTGTGTGTGTAGACACACTAAAAAAAAAACCACATACTACTGTACAAATAAATAATAATGGGAAAATACTCACAAATAATCAGAAACAAATTTATTAAAAATGTGCGTCTACCCTAAAGTCCATCCTTCATTATTAAAGTAATAAAGCACGGATTTGAGGGTAGACTGTCACATTTTTAATAAATTTGTTTCTGATTATTTGTGAGAGTATTTTCCAATTATTATTTATTTGTATGTGTTTTGTGTATGTGTCTACACACACACAAAACACATACAAATAAATGTGAAGCTGTTCCTAATTTAATTTTATTTGTTTCTTGATCACCATTCCATAACTGCCTGCATAATCTGCTTAAAAAAGAATTACAGTAATTACTAAAACTGCAAATAAAAAACTGCATATGAAAATGTGTGCCATAGCTATGGACCTAAATAATTCAGTGAATTTGCTAAAACTAAGATACCCTGTATATAAATGCTTCATTAAAAAAAGTAATAAAGCATGAACTTGAGGGTAGACTCACATTTTTAATAAATTTGTTTGATTATTTGTGAGAGGATTTTCCAATTATTATTTATTTGTATGTGTTTTGTGTATGTGTGTGTCCACACACACACACACACATATTTACATTACAGTAAGTCCTCGCTTAACGGCGGGGTTACGTTCCTGAAAACGCCACATTTAGCGAAACAATGTTAAGCGGATCAATTTTCCCATAAAAAATAGATAAAATATTGGAGTTACGTTCCTGAGCCTCCCGTTGATCCATGAGAAAAGTTACAGAAAATCATTGCCATTTTTATAGAGAATAGTATACTGTATAGAACTACAGTACAGTGGTCCCTTGGTTAACGAGCACAATTTGTTCCAGAAGGTTGCTCGTTAACCGAAAAATTCGTTAACCGAAACCATTGTTTCAATGGGTTTTTGGGTAATTGGTTCCAGCTCACCGAAAATTGCCTAAAGTCAACAAAAAAGGTAGTAAA
Source organism: Homarus americanus (assembly GCF_018991925.1). Taxonomy (NCBI): domain Eukaryota; kingdom Metazoa; phylum Arthropoda; class Malacostraca; order Decapoda; family Nephropidae; genus Homarus; species Homarus americanus. The sequence continues at coordinate 6,181,151 of NW_024737042.1, read as the reverse complement.
GTACACTTACTTTGAGGTGTGTATGTAGAAGGCGCCTGGATGATGATGCTGATGTGAATTTGAAGTAGGAGGTGGAGGAGGAGAAGGGAGAAGAGAAGGAAGTGGAGGTGAAGCATTTTACTGCTTCTTGGAAGGTGAGTCACCTTCCATGAAAATGTCAGGAACCTCTGGACTGACAGATTCTCCAGCAGGAGCATCCTCTCTCCCTCTTGAAGTGGAAGGCTGAGGGCTAGCATCTTGTTCCCGCTGCCTTTTAGTGAAGAAACTGTCAATTTTTGTCTGTGGGGCATCTCTCCTCCTCATCATTAACTGATGTTTGAAGGAGACCACTGTGTCCTCAACATGACACAAAGCTAGTTCTGATTTTTCCACATCTGGGTGCCTTGAAGCCAGTTTCCTGAACTTCTCCCAGTGGTCAACAACATCTTTCAACTCTATGGTCATCACTTTCCTTTTCCTCCTCACCACTGTCAGCCTTTAACATCTCATCCAGTTGCTGCAAGTCTTCAGGAGTAAGTTCCTTTTCATGAGACATCACAAGCTCTTCTACATCATCCTCCTCCACTTCAAGGCCCAATGACTGACCAATGGACACAATCTCTTGGTCCAACTCTGCTTCCATGTGCTTTCCATGAAGAATTGAGGGATCTAGCGGAGACTTCTTGCCATGAGGACACAATCAATTTTACAGCCTCCAGGATGTTGTATTGTGTCTTCCAGAACTGTGACAGTGATAGATCAGGATCAGTGGTAGTTGCCTGATGACGACACCTGAACATTTTCTTCATGTACAGCTTCTTAAAGTTGCTGATCACATTCTGGTCCATTGGCTGTATGATTGATGTAGTGTTGGGAGGCAAAAACAACACTTTCACAAAGTCAAATTGAGACTCCAAAGTGCTGGCAAGTTGAGGGTCATGACCAGGGACATTACCCATAAGGAGAAGAGCCTTTAAAGGGAGTTTATTGGTGGTTAGGTAGCTCTTCACAGAAGGGCAAAACACCTCAACAGCCCATTCATTAAAGAGCTGTCTTGTTACCCATGCCTTACGGTTGGACTTCCAATAAACTCCAAGCCGTCCTCTTACCACTTTTTGTTGCTTGAACACCCTAGGGTTCTCAGTGGTAGACAAGCATAGGCTTCAGTTGGAAATCCCCTGAAGCACTGGCACCAAACAATAGAGTGAGACGGTCTTTCATGGGTTTATGCCCAGGTAAAGAGGCTTCATCTCTGGTGATGTATGTCCTTTTGGGCATCTTTTTCCAGAACAGCCCAGTTTCGTCAACATTGAACACTTGCTGTGGAAGATAATTTTCTGTACCCACCAGTTCTTTAAATTCCACTAATAATTTTGCTGCCCCTTCCTTATCAGCATTGGCAGCCTCACCATGCCTAACAACACTAAATATATCAGTTCTTTTCTTAAATTTGTTTAACCAGCCCTTGCTGGCCCTAAACTCTTCAAAGCCTGTGCCTGAAGAACCAGGTTGATCTACCTTTAAATGTTCGTATATTTCCCTGGCTCTTTCACAAATAAATTCAGTAGAAACTGAATCACCTTTCATCTGTTTTCCCTAATCCAAATGAGAAGTAACCTCTCTGTTTCTGCTATTAGGGATCTACCTTTGAGCACTCTGGTAGATTTGTCTCTCACTTTCACTTCCTTGAATTTGTCTCTGTGAAAGAATTGTCGACACAGTTGATGTCGACATGCCATATTCTTTGCTAAGCACATTTGTTCTAATGCCTTCTACATGTTTCTTTATAATTTCCTGTTTCACCTGGATTGAAATCACTTTTCTTGATTTCTTGGGACTCATGCTGGATTCAAAAACAATTTTGACACGTGATATTTTAAGTTTAATTGCTGTAAATAAAGAATATTTTCTTTAAATCAACACTGCACTGCGCTATATATCAATATGTAGAATAAATTTCAAAATGACCAATAATTTGACTGGAAACACAGAAAAAAAGCATTTATGTTGAAGAGAGTCTGAAGCAAGATGTTACCTCCACTGAAAAGACACAGAGACTGACGCCTGTATGGTGTATTAACAGGCTGTTTGGGGCGCTAAAAACTAGTTTCCCTGTACTTAAATTATGTTAAATAATTGTTAAAATGACTAAAAATTTTAATATAACACTTTTAAAATTATTGAATAGTACAAACTTCTTGATATTTACTAAAATAGTAAGGAATTTAAGCCCTAGAACCGATTACTGTATTGGTGGACTAATACGACAGCTAGTGTGCAAGCGAAAACATGTTGAGGGGCGCTCGTAAGGAATTCGTTAATCGAGGGAATGCTTGTTAACTGAAGTTAAGAATCTTATGGAAGGTAATTCATTAACCGAAATTTCGCTAACCGAGGTGCTCGTTAACCGAGGGATCACTGTACTAAGTTTGTATTGGTACTCACCAATGGGCGGAAGAGCGAGTGTGTGGTGGGTAGCGAAGGGAAAGGATGGAGGGAGCGGAGTAGGAGGGTGGGAGCAGAGGAGGGTGGGAGAGGAGGAGGGTGGTGAGTCACTGAGAGACTGCGGCTGCCTCCTCCTCCTCCTCTGTCTGGGGTTCCTCCACCACCGCTTGCTCCTCCGTTGTTGGCGGGAATGTCTCGGCAGCAACCGTATCTGAACTGGCAGCTTCACCAGTCATCTTTATGTTGTGGAAGTTATACTATTGCTTAAATCGTTGAAACTAGCCTCGGCTGGCCATAAAGGTCTCTTCCTTCGATCCTTCACCCTCTGTTTCCTTCATGTCATCAAACAAGGATCTGGCCTTATGCTGGATAACCATAAGGCTCACAGGGGCATTGCGTTGATTCTGGTACTCCATCCACATTGCCAGCATCTTTTCCACCTTCTCTATCACAGTGCTTCTAGTACGAGTTGTCTTAGTAGCACTCAGATAAGAACCATTTCCAGCACTAACCTTAATCTTGTCAATGTTGGTCCGGATAGTACGCACTGCTGTGGGGGTTAGACCAAGCACAGCAGCTATGTCCACAGCACGTTTCCCTCTTTTAAATCGGGTTAATACATCCATTTTCGTAGCAAGGGTAATGGTCTTACGTTGGCTCTTCACTACACTAGCATCAGTAGCACTTGATGGATGCTTGGAAGCCATCTCAAATGGTTAGAGTACAGTTTTAGAGCAAAAGCACTGAAGCACACACGAATGATGTGAAGTCGTAACAGAGACTGGCTTGAAGTCGCTTGGGGACGCTGTGACGTTCCGCGAGTGAGGGCAGAGCTCCGAACCGAGAGTGCATAGCGCAGCCAGACAAGAGCAGGTGATGCGCCATAGAAGGTAGTCCGTGACGATGCAAAAGGACGCAGTATCGGATCACTGGGACGTTAAACAAATTTTTGGTCTCTAAAGTTCAGCGACATAGTACAGAAACAACGTTAAGTAGGACGACATTAAGCGAGGACTTACTGTAAAGGTAAAGGAAATTACTGTCTCTAGAAGGAATGGTTCCCTGTCCCAGCCGCAAAAATGCCAGCAACTTTTAAAACTACCCATAGACATTCTTGGGTATATCCAGGGTGTCATCCGCGAATAATAGAGGGCCGCGAAATAAAAATGCGCAAACTTGGGGGGCCCCCTGTATATACAGTATTCATTCTGGTTACATGGATAAAAAGCAACTGTATAATAATTTAAATATTGTATACCATAGAAATCTTACTTGAGCTAACTGTAGAGAAATAATGATGGTACCAAGTGCAGCTTTCTGCAGGTGACCATAGTTGCTTCTCTCCTCCCATACATAAATATCAGCTGGAGGAATCGTCATCACTGCTTCCGTAACCTTGTAATTTTCAAAATTCATTAGTACTGTACCGTATTGTATATGTTTTATAAACAATTACTCTTACTGATATTTTGTCATTTCAAAATTATATATTACTACAGTATGTACAGTATTTCATTAACTTGCACTTGTTGTATAGATGCAGGAACTCATTAATGCTGAAAAATTATTTATATGTACTATACAAACATACAGTACAGTGCACAAAGAGATAAAAATTACCCTTTCATATATCTTTGGAGTATCAAAACGTGAATCTGAGTTGAGCAATTCCTCAATGTAGAGATCGAGTATTTTACCACTATAATCAAATTTTGTCCAGGCCAAGAACCCAGCAGTCACATGCAATGACACCATTGTCTGGAAAGTCTGTGGATAGTAATAATGTATAGTACAATGAAAATTTTTGTTTTCACTATATATGGCACATAGATGCAGACATATGCTTTCTAAAGAATAGGGAGCAAGTCTTAATTTCTACAAAATTTCTTCAACTACAGTTCTGTACAGTTCATTCTTTTATAAATTTTACAAAATATCATTTTAGTCTGCATTACAGGTTGGGTATCCTTTATCTGAAATGCTTGGGGCCTCAAGGGTCTCGGATTTGGGATATTTTCGAATCTTGTAATACCTACAGTATATCCTGTATACAGTACCTGTATAATGCGATAGCTCACCCAGAAGGGATGGGACCCAAGTCTATGCACAAAATTCATTTATATTTCATTTACAGCATATGGATACATATAGTCTGCAGGTAGTTTTATGAAATATAATTTAATAATTTTGGGTATAAAATATATGATAAGATGTACACTAAAGACCCAGAAATGTAAGCAATCACTACTACCTGTTTGGCATCGACATGACGCCTGACTCTGAGGCACTAAGCAGCCAATGTCTTACATTTATTCATTACACATACATACTTACCGTAGTAAAAATTATGATATATGCCATATTCAGTGTATTATCTACCATAAATATAATGAAACAGAATTTCGGATTTCAGAGCATTTTGGACTTGGGAAATTTGGATAAGGGATACCCATCCTGTGTACAGTAATGTACACTGCATTTGCTAACAATCACAAATTGGTACCATAATTACTGCACAAAATAAATTGAATCCATGAAGAAAACATAATCTCCAGGACCCTACAGGAAATAAGCATCTGATGGCTTTGTCAGCAATCCTTGGAAGATTGGCCTTGCTGTTTACTATTGTTGTATAGCTGTATTTTCTAGGTACAATACTGTACAGTTGCCGGCACATGAATGTACCACAGCCTAGCAATGTGTGAGGGCACAGGTAAGAGATGTAGCAACACAGCGCCTTAGTTATAGGTTTGCCATTTCCCCGTAGTACAGTCACCAATACATTTCATAAATATCTGCAGTAATATCCCGGTGTTGAAAGTTTGTTACAAGATACCTGAGGGTCAACCAATGGGAGTACCTGTAACAGGTGATAGACCAGCTCAAGCGATCGTCTCCTTCTGTTGGTTGGTAATGTTCCTGTCTTGTCTCGGTTAAATTTTACATTCTTAAAAATGAGAAAAGATTTTGATTGGCAACTGCAGCTGATTTAAAATGTGGTTTAGTGGCTCACATTAGCCTCAAGGCTATTTGGAAAAGCAGAACCAGAACTGCAAGGATGAGAAGTTCTTTAATTTTTTTTTTGTATATTTTTCTGCCTTCTATTGGTCGTATGTTTTTATGCTTATGGGAAAAGATTTTGATCAGCACCTGCATGTGCTCTTGCAGCTGGTTAGGAGCTCACAGCAGCCCTAAGGCTGTTTGGAAGAGCAGACCAAGGGCTGCTTGGATGAGTTGGCCTTTACTTTTTGATGGTACTGCAATGTCTAAATACTCGAATACAGGGGGTCCCCGACTTATGAACGCCCGCCAATACGAACTGGGTTAAACTTGAAATTTACAGTATTTTATTTACCTGATGCCTTATTTTTTACTTTCATTTAATGTATTTTGTCATCCTATTTCTTCTTTTGTCATAAATTATGTGATATTTTATGTATATAAGGACTTAGGCTATGATATAGTGGGATTTTTGTTTTGTAAGTACAGTATGCATATAGCATATGTTCCGACTTGTGTACAAATCTGACTTATGAACGTCCTCAGGAACGGAACCCGTTCATAACCCGGGGACCCCTGTACTGTAATTTATAAATATGACAAAATAAATAAATTTATACAAAATGATTTTTTTTTAATATAACTTACATGATATGTACAATATGTAGTTTAATAAATTGCAAAGCACCAGAAAGTTGATTTAAAAATTTGATTTTAGGCAGTTGGTAGTAGGCAGCTACCAAACAGGGAGGTACTACCGCCTGGGTAGATATTGGAAGCATAATGTGTTGTCTAATGGTAGACCCTGCTGCCATATGGTATTGCAAAAATTGTGACCAAGTCCCAGGTTGCTGATCTGACTTTCTGCCTCATTTACACACAATTGCGGGGTCTCAATTGTTTCTCTTGCTATTGACAACACAACATACATATATCGTTTCTCATTAATGATCTTTTTTTTTAATTTCTTTATGGTTCCTTATTATTATTATTATAATTATTATTATTGTAGTGTTTTCATTATTATTATTGTTATCATTATTATTTTATTTTTATATTTTTATTATAAATTTTACTTTTCAGAATTATTATTATTATTATTATTATTATTATTATTATTATTATTATTATTATTATTACCTGTATTACGTTTTCGCCCCCCCCCCGGGCCCTGATGTGGGTCTGTAACCTGTGTCCAAGTGGGCTAATACAGTACCCGTAAAAAAAAACTAAACATCTGAGGTTAAAGTACATCCTAATGGTAAATTAGTCTGTTATTCTTAAAATATGCAAACTGTATTGGAAAATTTATAAAAGAGAGTAATATTTACCTTAATTAGGAGTGGATCTAACCTTGGCTTCACTAAACGTTTCTTGTACACAACATTTTCAAAATCATCTTCACAAAGGTCATTACCAGATTTTTCTATTTTTCCATTCTTCAGTACTAATTTACAGAGATTTTCAACAGCTTTTATTCCCATGCCATCAATAAAAAGTAGCTGGGATACATCTTGATAACTGCCAACTTGTGACTTGCTTTTCAAGAGCTTCTTAATAACACCTTTAGTCACCTTAAGTCTAGTAAAGTCTTCTGGAGAGGCATTGTTTATGGTTTCTATTATAAGTAGTTTTTCTTTTTCAGAGTAAGGTAGTTCATAGGTTGATAAGTCATACAGCTTCCCATTCTCTTCTGTTGTATCACTGGTTTTTAAAGATGTACAATAAGGGATAAACTGCAAAGAATGAATACAGTACATATATTCAATTGAAACTTTACCATAAAATATAGTAAAGATATAAATAGCAGTAACATGGACATAGGTGCTGTACTATGCTATAACTATAAACAAGGTGGTAGATTAACATTGTTCACCTAAACGCTAGTAAGGAGTCTTGTTCACCTAAACGTTGGTTAGAGTCTTGTACCTCAGGAAATTTCTTCTAAGCAACATAAAATCACTTGGTAAACATGTCACTGCAATTATATTGGTAATTATTAATTGTGCACAGAAGTCTTAGTTTTCAGTGTGCTTAATTCATGCTGTCCCTAACAGGCCATCATATTGTTATATTAAAAGGCATTGTAAAGTTCTTATCTACAGTATTTACAAAAAAAATAATGTCCCGTGCTCTAACTAATCACAGTTTGGGTGACTAGTGTTGACTATGAAATTAGGTAGCTACAGTAAATTTTGCTACACTCTGATTATGGTACGTACAGTATATTTAAAACACTACAGTAAAATTGCTCGATTATGTAAACAATCAAACTATGGCAATAGTTTACTGCAACATGTCAGAATGAGAAAATTCATGAAAAATTTAAAAGAAAACTTGTTTCTTACCTTTCAAGTGTCATACAAGGGTTAGAGGAATTGCAAGTTATTTGTGTTGACCTATCACCCCGGTGCAGTTGCCATTATCAGCCAACCAGAGACTGATTATTATTATTAATCGGTTAAACCAAGCAACGTAATCTTACCCAACCTCCTAACATAGCTATCCAACGATGGAATACATTACTGTATATTAGATTCAGTTAAGTAGGTTGATAAGGGTGATATTTTGTTAACAGTTCATATGAAAATTTTCTAGGAAGCATTCACTTGCTTAGCATTAGGATCACTCACTGGCAAGTGTGCCAACAGTTTAATAGTAAACATGGCTTCCACATATTGGCAGACCATAATTACTCAAAAAAACAAACAATTATAAATAAATAAATAAGTAAAACAAAAATTAGAAAGTTCTAATCAATCCAACCTTTGCTGAAATTTGAAGAATTATAAAACAAGTTTTCCTCAATACATTCTCAAAAGCACTCTTGTAAACTATTATCCTAATCATTTATAAAAGCACTTGGAAGTGAAAAAATTAAGATAGTAAAATGAGTTAAGGTCACATAGCTAAATAATTGGCTTAATTCCCTAATTTTTCACTAGAAATGCAATTTTATTTGTACAGTACTGTAGTTTACAAATCTAGAACTGCCTAAATTCCTATTGCATATAATGATTCCCCTTGTGTGTATGAACTATGTCTGATTTAACTGGAATGGACAGCTGAATATAGTACAGGTACAGTAAATTGGGTACAGTACAGAACTGTAATTATATTATGTTAGTTTGGTTCATTTTATGAACGATAAATTAAATGGTGTAGCTCATGTAGGGTTATAGTTCGTCTCTTAGCCATTCCTCCTCTAGTGTTTCTGACAAACCTAAATGTTATTTTTTTTTTATATTATGAATCGATATTTCTTTCTCTTTTATTCTCTTCACCACTGATCGGTTCGTTAGACACTTGGGCGATCGGTCACGTTTCTTACGCACTGTTGGCAAGTACTGGGCATGCACCGGCTCCTGAATGTATCTGAACCTGCTCCAGTGTTGATCAAGTCTTGTCTTGAAAGAGCTCACACTCGGTGCCGTCACAACATTTTCTGGTATATTGTTCCAAGAGTTCACAACCCTCTATCCGAAAAAGTTTGCCCTCACAGTTTTCTGGACTTGCGGCTTCTTCAATCTTGAGCTGTGACCCCTTGTGGGGCGAGCGTCCGCCAGCTCCAAGTAAGAACACTCGTCTGAGTAGTGCCCCTTGAGATGCTTATTTAAAGGTAACTTTTCTCACGCAAATGCTTAGTTTTTATTAAATTTTCCCTCAAATATTAAGTATAATGTATGCTGTTATTGCTGCATGGTGCCGTCTGCTGTTTATTTACAGCTCAGTCCAAGTGCACTCATGTTAAAAAAAGAAAGTAAAATTACACCATGACACTAGGAAGTTAGGTTAGGTCAATTTTCTTATAATAAAAATTGCGGTCAGTTGAGGATAGTAGCCAGGTTTTGGTTTGGTTAGATTAGGGCAGTTATCACCAGAAACGAAGGTCAGATCCGTTCGAATCACAACGAGAACCATAGGAAAATCTTATTTTTTATGTAAAAAAAGAAACCTGGCTACAGCCCTAAATTGACCCTCATCTGGCGATTTAGGATAGTAGCCAGGTTTCGGTTAGGTTAAGGCAGTTAGCACCAGAAACGTAGGCCAGATTCATAGGTAAATATTCATCCATTGACTGTCCTCAGGTTTTGGTATGAGAACATTATTTTTGTTTTTGTTTTACGGTGTTTTTTACTCAAATCTGACCTTCATTTCTTGTGCAAATTAGCGTTTTTTTCCAAAAAAAATTAACATTTTCATTTTTAACCGATAATTTGCACAAAAATAGAGGTCAGTTTTGAGGAAAATACGCCAAAATTACAAAAAAAAAAACTATTCATACCAAAACAACCAACCTACCTAAGCTAACCTAACTTACGAGGAGGAAGGGGAAATGAAGACAACTGACTTCAAGTGGGTATAACCTCAGGTAAACATGGCGGGAACCTAAGGACAACCAATGGACGAATATTAACTGAACAATTTCTCATATCAAAAGAGAGGAATGGGCCAGAAACGAATAATTGCCTAATGTACAGTAGTAATATGATACAATACTTCCCAAAGTTCCCAGTCTCGCAAAATGTCAACAACGGCACTTTATTTTGTTTGGCGAATATTGAGAAAGGAGTCCCTGTAGTGAAGGGATTAAATACTGTACAAGTTTATTATTCGAGCTAATAATTCTTACTCTTAAGGGTAGTGGATGTCTGGTCAGCAGCCGTCGAGGGAGCGCACACACCTTCAGATACATTTATGATATACACGACGTCTTGTTTTCTATTCTAGTGATTGGATATCTTATTGCCAGTACATATCGTTAAGGTTCCTTCATTCTTAGATTTTCTTCTTTGTATGAAAGTCTTCAGGGCTCCGCACACACGTTACACGTACACTCAGCGCCAGCGGATTCTCAGGTAATGCATGGTATACGTCGCATTGGTTAAGATAGCCGCCCGGTTTCCCTTTCCCCCGTATTTTCTTTTCTTCACCACTGATCGGCTCGTTAGCCACTTGGGCGATCGGTCGCGTCTCTTTTACGCACTGTTGGCAAGTACTGGGCGTTATGAAAACGAAGGTAAGCACTGGGAGGCTTTATTCAGCTTAATGCAAAATCAGTATCCATAGATCGGTAATGAAGAGAATAAACAGGAATTACAAATTAAGAATGACAAAGCTTCAAATAACAGAATTGGGTTTACACAAATAAACACAATTTAAGAAATATAAGAGAACTTCAAACAATATATAATCTAGAGCACTTAACCAACTAAACATAACACATCAATCACCCCTGCCTTTAAAACAACCCATCAGCATACAATAACAGTGCATAATCGCCCAGATAGGACGGCATACTGAATGTCTGGAACGCAACGAGGGACGGGGAGGGACAGGGCCGGATTCAGGAGTGGGCAAAGTGGGCAGTTGCCCAGGGGCCTCCACAATCTGGGGGCCTCCACATATTACAATATTTTATTTATTTGTTTATTCATTTGGAATATTTTTATTTTCATTCTTTAAAGTTCATGTTTATCTATTCCATCACGTAAAACTATGTTCAGCAAGAAGTGTGATAGAAATTAGGCTAGCTACTCCTTGAAATTCATGAATACCTGGTTTTCTTATGAACCGTATATTTTTAATGAATGCTATTATTTGTGTTGCTAATAATATATTTAGAATTCCACAAACATATATTGATTAAAAATGAACTACATGGAATAACGAAATTGAGATTAAAAAAAACAAATACAATATTTTTTTCATTATCACTTCCATTACGAATGCCATCAGGGCGCTGTGTGTTGACAGTCGGTCGGAGGAGGTTGGGTCGTCTAGTATCTGCACATCCGTTGTCATGTGTCTGTCGATTAAAGAGGAGACTTGCGTCGCCCATGATTCGTGAACTTCCCACGAGTAGACATAAACATGTCTTGCAGATGTAAAATGAGAGAGAGAATTGTCATGTGTGCTTGTTGAGTGAAGTCGTCGCCGCTCAGTGATGAATGATCTTGTCAGTGGTCATTTCCTAGAACATGTCTTGCAAATGTACAGTGAGAGTGCAAGTGAGAGAGAGTCGATTGATGCTTGTGCTTGAGTGTGGGTGGGTGTGCTCTTAGAACATACGTTCACATATATGATTGTGCTTTAAGATACTACAGGTCGATTGGCTGCAAGTAAGTTGAGTTATTTTGATGTATTTTGAGTACATTAACTATGTCAATGACGGTTTCTGTCAGTTCCACGATCAGTATATACAGTATAACACAGTATAGTCAATGGTGAAAAGGAGGCGAATCGACGGCGAGCTTTAGGGGTGGGACTGGGAGAAGTCAGAGGGAGAAGTCATAATCTTACTCAAAATTCCAAATTTAAAAATATGCTGGCATCCAAATGTTCCAGGGAATCAATTAACTTCTCCATAAAGTAGCAAAAAGCAAACGGCCAATTTGTGTTACGTTTTTAATTATAACGAAAAATTAGGTGTCCATCTTTGTTGACAAAAAATTATTTTGCAGAAATGAGTGGAATGGACAGACACAAATGTTTATGGCGTTTCGAAAGATTCATCTCTCTGTAATAATTAATAATATTCATTTCTGTGAAGTCTCTTGAAAATTTTTGACATGTGCGGTAGTAGCTATATCAGGGCTGGTCGACTTGAAACCACATGAATGACTCCAGTCATGTCTCACTTTTGTGTGTGTGTGTGTGTGTGTTGAGAATTTGTACACTATCAATAAATATACAGTTAATTAAAAATTTCTCAATGTTCTAATTTCCTCAATATAACTGCATTTGGAGTTCAAAATTCTCCAAAGAAGTGTTCAAATTTCAAAAATTTACCGGGGGGCTTACAGCGTCCCCGGAACTCCCAGATGTTTAGGCTCGCTTCACTCCCCACCCCACCCTCTTGGGTAGTTATAATGAGGGGGGCCTCCACAAAGAGGCTGCCCATGGGCCTCCACAGGTCTAAATCCGGCACTGGGGAAGGGGCTGAGTTGGTGATGCATCTGGCTGCCGATTTCCCTCGTGGTCCGCCATTTCCAGCTGCTCGTCCCTCTCAGCTACCAGGTGTTCATTGAGATGTTCATTCAAACTTTGTATAGGAACAAGTTCACTGCTGGCCTTGTCTTGAAGTGTCTCTCTACCTAATTCAACACCCTTGGGCGCGACATAGCGCAGAGACACTGTGGTTTCCCCCTCCATCTTGAAATCTGACGCTCGCATATTGCAGATTAACATCAAGTAATTCCACCTCGTCCACCAACGGATCATATTTACTGTAACGTACTTGGCGCTTGAGATATACAGCCTTTTGAGCTGTTAACGGGGTAGGTATTGCCCTCCCACTGGCCGATCTCCGTTCTTTTTTTTTCTTTTTTTATCCTCTTCACCACTGGTCGGCTCGTTAGCCGCTTGGGCGATCTATCACTTCTCTGTTACGCACTGTTGGCAAGTACTGGGCATGCACCAGCTCTTGATTATACCTGAACCTGCTCCAGTGCTCCAGTGTTGGTCAAGTCTGGTCTTGAAAGAGCTCACACTCGGTGCCATCACATCATTTTCTGGTAGATTGCTCCAAGAGTTCACAACTTTCACTCCGAAAAAGTTTGCCCTCACAATTTCCTGGACTTGCGGCTTCTTCAATCTTGAGCTGTGACCCATTGTGGGGCGAGCGTCAGCCAGCTCCAAGTAAGGACACTCGATTGAGTAGTGCCCCTTGAGATGCTTATACACCTCATTTAGGTCGCCCCTTGCCCGTCTGTAGTATAAGCTAGGCAAGTTCAGGCACTCCAATCTGGCAGTCCCTAGCATATCTCAGGGACCAGACGGGGTGACAGTACTCCAGATGGGGAAGCACTTCACTCTTGAAGATCGTTACGAGGGACGGACCGTCTAGATATCTGACCAACCTTCTTATAAGGCCCACTAATTTATTTGTCTGATTTACCTTCTTCTCGCAATGGCCCGAGAACTTCAGCTCATTGTCAACATGCACACCTAGGTCCTTCTCACGTTCAGTCTCAAATAGTGCAGTTTCTTCATCCCGTTGGGACATATGATACGCCTCCTTACCGTTGGTACGTCCCAGGTGCATCCTCTTACACTTCGTGACATTGAATCTCAGCAGTCATTTCTTCGACCATTCTTAGAGCCCACAGAGGTCCTTCTGCAGCTCTTCACAGCCCGCTTGGTTCTTGATTTTCCGAAATAACTTGCCATCATCGGCAAACATTTGTATGGAGGAGTGTACAACGTCAGGCATGTCATTTATGAAACAAACAAACAACATCGAGCCCAATACACTGCCCTGTGGTACCCCGCTTGTGACAGGTACGGATGATGATTTCGTGCCATTAATCACCACACACTGCTTACGGTCATGTAGAAAGTCTTCTATCCACGCAAGGACACTCCCCCGAATTCCGTACCCTTCCAGTTTGATTTTCAGCCTTTCGTGGGGTACACTGTCGAAAGCCTTGGTAAAATCTAGGTAAATATTGTCGATAGTACCACCCGTTCCAGAATATGGGTCCAAATATCCAATACCTTGAGCAATTGTGTTAAGTAGGAGCGCCCCGGCATAAAACCGTGTTGGCAATCCTTTACAAGGTCGCTTCGTAGTAGATGTTCCATCGCGGTATCTCTGATAATACTCTCAAGTACTTTACATAATATGCTGGTCAGGCTCACCGGTCTATAGTTGTTTGTGGAGTGACGATCGCCCTTCTTGAAGATAGGACTCACATAAGCCACTTCCCATTCACTGGGGACCTTTCGTTCATCCAGGCATTTACAAAACAGGATCTTCAGGGGCTCGGCAAGCTCGTTGCACAACTCTCTTAGCACTCTAGGATGCACCATGTCAGGGCCGGGACTCTTATGGACCTTTAGCTTTGACAGTATATTTCTAATACCCTCTTCTGTGAACACAATGTGGGTCAGTGCTGTGTCGAACCGTCTGTACTCAAACGCAAGAAGGTTAATCGCATCCTCTCTTGTGAACACCGAGGAAAAGAAACTATTCAATGCCTCAGCTTTATCCTGGTCAGAATCTGCGTAACTACCATCCTCATGCCTCAGGTCTGATACTCCTACTCGCGTTCTTAATTTCGACTTTGCATAGCGGTAAAACGCCTTTGGGTTTGACTTGACCTCGCTTGCAACCAGCCTCTGGAACTCCTTTTCAGACCTTCTACACTCTATCTTTGCTCGGTTTCTGGCTCTTGCATACATCCTTCTGTCCTGCTCATCGTTTGACCCAACCCACGTCTTGAATTTCTGGGTTTTCTTCTTAACTTTGTCGACCGCTGCATGGTTCATGTGTAGGGATCCCCTCGTATTCCTGTAGACACTGGGTTTGGTCTTGGGTATATATTTATCGATCAAATGGTCCACTTCACTGGCTATGATATTCAGCGTAGTGTGTGTTCTTATACTTTAGTGAGTCAGGCCTGTGGATACCCCTCATTTCCTCCCTCATCCCTTCGTAATTTCCATTGTAATATTTGCACCTTGGCCTGGTTTTGTCGTGAACCAAGCAGCAGTTAAATCTGAAGGACTACATTACGTGGTGGCTGGTGACAACGGGTGGCTAGGTGTTCCAGCTTAGCCACCACACCCTCCTGGTTAGTTATGATGAGGTCCAGTGACTTGAGTGTTTGCTCCCCTCTGTAATGAGTTTGGTCTTTAACATGTTGGAGCAGAAAATTGTCTGAGTGTCTACAAAAAGGGTAGCTGGGTTATTTAGGTCATTTGGCGTGGTTTCATTTCTCAAGTCGAGGTCGCCACAGTTAAAGTCCCCCATGACAAGGAGGTGGCTAGGGTTGAGCCCCATTGCATTGTCTATTAAGGCCTTTAAGTTCATTTGGTTTAATAAGCTACAGTTTGTGGATCTGTAGATACATCCGACAATGAGTAAGTCTCTCCCCTTTGATTTAATTTTACACCACTTTGATTCTTCAAAAACATCCTCCCCCTGTTCACCCACCTGCCTGGTTCTAATGTCTTGCCTAGCATAGATAACCACACCCCCCTTAAAAGTTGTTTGAGAAGACCTTGACAAGCTGAACCATGGAGACCTGAACAGTGTAGTTTTAGAGGGTTGTTGAACGATACAGCTGGAAACTCCTTGAGGCAACAAACAGTGCAAGCATGTGTGACGCCACGCAACCTTGGTAGAAGAGATTACTTGATACAAACGTCTCTAAGTTAACCTGGAAATTGGTAAATTGGAAAGGTAAGCTCGAAAAAGGTGACTATTGAACCCTGAAGATGAGCGAGTCAGTGGAAATATTAAATAGCACGCCCACGACCCCAGCACTAGAGTCCCTTCACAGCTCAAGAGTTAGATAGTAATAAGGAGCACGAAAAATAATAGAGCTTATACAGGAATTTATCCAGGATTCATTAATAAACTGCCCATTTTATGGTTTTTGTTAAATGTGTTTAACTTGATAATACCGAATGTGTACTGCCCTCTGTTATGGTGTTAGCCGGCTTACAGATAACCTAAAAGGTGTAATTACTCAGTACAATAAATTACTGAAATGTCTGCTTGGTCTCAAAGAAAATACCATCATAAACCTATACCTTATTGAGTCAGGAATTATGGTGAGGAGGGGTGGTGATTCTCATTAGAATCGAAGCGTTGTACGCGAAATACAAGTTGTTTATGAACTGTGTAGAGGAGAGAACACACCAGGTTATAGGTTCTTGAAGAAATCTCTAGTGTGATTATAATGTGAACGTCCTACAGAAAATAGTGAATGTAATCAGGAATAAGCCAGCTGGTGCAACAAAATACTTGAGCAGACAGTTTATCCCCGACTACACCCGTCAGACATTTACTATACACGACAAAGATTAATGGTCACAGAACATAAAATTAGAGACAGGCAGGTGGAGTCGTACGCCTGCTAAGTTAAGGTTACGTTCGTGTCACCGGAACCAATTGCAAACTGTTGCAAACTGAAATACAGGTATTACTGGAGTGAGGGGTGTTCTATCTCGGCTCACTGTCGCAGCAGATAATATGTTCAACTTTGCTGATAGAAATGAACTCCTGGATGAAAAAACATCATGTAACAAGTTTGTCAATATATTTACGATGTTCTGAATTTATATAAATAATATAATATATGGATGAAATGGAGTTTATAAGAAATTTTGAAATTATGATGCCTCGCTACTAGAGATGAAAATACTATAATTGTATTTTTTTGGACAAATTGGAAAGTTATACTTTGTAATGACTAGCGAGTAACACCTTGTTACACCTGGCTCATGTATGAAAACATATCCCAATCCCACGAGTATTACTACAGGTAACGTATATACTGCACCTGTCTTCATTCTATAACTTGCTTCGCTGATAATAACTACGGTATTAACTCTTGACCGACTCAAGAAATTAAGCAAAATTGGTGACAATTCTTCCTCGTCGGCCGTCGGACAGTGAAGTTATCCTAAAAACGAGGTTAATTTTCTTTTTATGACACCCATACGTATACACCGTCATCGTATTTGATTAAATTTCTATTAATGTGGTAAATTTAGAATACAAATACATTACAACTCGTGATATTCCCACTCGGATATTGTTGGGTGAACGTGTTCACTAATAATAATGGAAGCCCCTTGAAATCGAGGATGACCGGTTCAAGGGCCACCTAGGCGTGAATTTGTTTAAGGTGTAGAAGCTGTCGCTAATACAACAACCACACCCTAAGTTAACGAGCTGCATGACCCAGTGTCAAGGAATAGTCCGAGAAGACCGGACAACTCACCAACTGCACTGGCTAACCATTACCCCGGAATACGATCCGCAAATCGATTAAAATCCAGGTTTCCAATTACTGCTGGGTAGACAGAGAGGCAAATGGCGTAAAGAAACTTGCCCATAGTTTCACCCTGCCCGAGGATCGAACTAGGGTCCGCTCGCGTGGAGGCGAGGATGCTGAAGTCTATTACATCACAACTTCACAAGGCAGTATACGACCGACCTTCGTCATGGTAGCACGGACACTCACAGCTCTGTGCTTCCTCCTGCTGTTTATGCTACCGGGTCCACTCCATGCTCAAGGTCAGCCCATTATTCTTGGTTTATTCTCTTTCTGCCATCCTCGTCTCGTGGATTCATTAACTGCATTAGTGGAATATAAGAGTGTAGTTAGCTAATTAACAAGTGAATGCATGTTCAGGCAGCACCATCACTTTTTACTTATCATCTTCGTTGTTGGCCGCTTGGGCGGTCGGTCATATCTCTGTTACGCACTGTTGTCAAGTCTTTTACTTTTTTACTTTTATCCTCTTCACCACTGATCGAGCCGGCTCATTAGCCGTTTGGGCGATCGGTCACGTCTCTGTTACGCACTGTTGGCAAGGACTGGGCAAGCACTGGGCCACTGGCTGCTGAATGCATCTGAACCTGCTCCAGTGTTTTTTTTTTTTTAACAGGATTTAGTCCATCTGGGCACAGGTCACTGACCCACATCTGGGCCTGGGGGGCGAAAATTTAATAATAATAATAATTCAGATAAGTAAAATTTATAATAATGTGGTGATGGGTTGTCAGACCACAGCTTACATCTCAGAAACAGGGTAAACCTCGCAGCCGCTCAAGGGGGCCACAAATCAACCAGCACCTCCCATGTCACACGGCCCCACCAACAATGTTAACACCAACCCAGTCAGCAGAAGAGGCCACCTGCCTACAACAACTTTAGTCTCAGAAAAAGTCCAGACCTGACCCTACATTAGCGAGGTCAAATGTAAGGAGACCCTTCGCCGCCCCCCCCCGATCAGCTCAACCTGACGGCTCGTCTCCCAATATATAGGACACCGGTGCCCAGCTAAGCAGTCTCCCATAGAGACAACCCAGAATCACCTGCTAGGCCTCCCCCAGGTCACGTGAGTTTTTGTCAGAGCTTTCCATGGGATGAGTTACGTACGTGAGAAGTGTATTCATTTCATGTTCGTGTCCGAGAATCAGTGTCTAGTAACGTAAATATAATGTCCTAGTAACTTCGATAGAAGGTGTTATTAATGTGTCCATGTCACTGTCGTAATTAATAAACAGTTGTAACGAAGCGGTGTTTGAGAAGTCGTCCTTAAGAACGTAATAGATGTGTGTTGACGTGTAAGATAAGATTAGTGTACTGACGGTACATAACTAACACGGCCACGCCACCAAATTCTTCTCTCTTTATACCACTCTCTTACTAAATATTCTCTCGATACATTTCTACCATTAAAAACGCCTCATTACAATAACAAAAAATAATAATACAACAACAACAACACTGCAGCAGCAATAATAATAATAATAATAACAATAATAATAATAATAATATTAATACTAATAATAATACTAATAATAATAATAATAAAGAACCCTAAAAAAATACAAAAACAAAATCAAGAGTGAGAAACGATATACAGCATGTGTTGCCAATAGGAGGCTTCTTAAGTAGTAGGTAGTAGGCAGGTACCAAACAGGGAGGTACTACCGCCTGGGAAGATATTGGAAGCATAATGTGTTGTCTAATGGTAGACCCTGCTGCCATATGGCATCACGAAAATTGTGACCAAGTCCCAGGTTGCTGATTTGACTTTCTGCCTCATTTACACACAATTACAGGGTCTCAATTGTTTCTCTTACTATTGACAACACGTCATACTGTACATATAGCGTTTCTCACTATTGATTTTTTTATTATCATTATTACAGTGTTGTTATTGTTATTATTATTAATTTATTTTACTTTTTATTATAAATTTTATTTACTATGAATTACTGTATTATTATTATTATTATTATTATTATTATTATTATTATTATTATTATTATTATTATTATTATTATTATTATTATTATTATTATTATTATTATTATTATTATTATTATTATTATTATTATTATTATTATTATTATTATTATTATTATTATTATTATTATTATTATTATTATTATTATTATTATTATTATTATTATTATTATTATTATTATTATTATTATTATTATTATTATTATTATTATTATTATTATTATTATTATTATTATTATTATTATTATTATTATTATTATTATTATTATTATTATTATTATTATTATTATTATTATTATTATTATTATTATTATTATTATTATTATTATTATTATTATTATTATTATTATTATTATTATTATTATTATTATTATTATTATTATTATTATTATTATTATTATTATTATTATTATTATTATTATTATTATTATTATTATTATTATTATTATTATTATTATTATTATTATTATTATTATTTATTATGTATTTCATTACCTGGCCCGTGGTGTGGGTAAACCTGTGCCCGGGTGTCTAATCTCCTTAAAAAAAAAAAATTGTGTGTAAATGAGGCAGAAAGTCATGTCAGCAACCTGGGACTTGGTCATAATTTTAGTGACGCCATATGGCAGCAGGGTCTACCATTAGACAACACATAATGCTTCTAATATCTTCCCTGTTTGGTGGCTGCCTATTACCTACTACCTAAGAAGCCTCCTAGAAGTTTCCCAAAGAAACATTCCCAAACCAGAGCAAAGAACATTTGAGGGCCGTGGGCGCTGCTTGACCCGTCAGTTGCTTGGACAGGTGCCCGAGGAGGTGGGAAAACATAAACGGTGTTGACAATTGTTGTTTGTGGGAATATTATGTCATTCTCTCTAGTAATGATACAATGTTTCTTTTTTTTTCTTTTTTTTCTTCTTTTTTTTTACAGGAATTAGCCCACTCGGGCACAGGTCACTGACCCACATCGAGTCCTGGGGGGCAAAATGTAATAATAATAATAATAATAATAATAATAATAATAATTCACATTAAATAAAAAAATAATAAAAAATACAAAAGTAAAATTAAATAATTATTCATAGTAAATAAAATTTATAAAAAAATACAAAATTAGATATAAAATAATGCTAACAATAAAAATAATAACACTGTAATAATAATAATAACAATAATGATAAAGAACCAAAAAGAAACTAAAAAATGAAAAAATCAATAGTGAGAAACTATATGTTTGTTGTGTTGTCAACTTTCTACTTATTTTTATCCTCTTCACCACCGATCAGCTCGTCAGCCGCTTGGGCGATCGGTCACGTCTCTGTTACACAATGTTGGCAAGTACTGGGCATACACCGGCTCCTGAATGTACCTGAACCCGCTCCAGTGTTGATCAAGTCTTGTCTTGAAAGAGCTCACACTCGGTGCCGTCACAACATTTTCTGGTATATTGTTCCAAGAGTTCACAACCCTCTATCCGAAAAAGTTTGCCCTCACAGTTTTCTGTACTTGCCGCTTCTTCAATCTTGAGCTGTGACCCCTTGTGAGGCGAGCGTCCGCCAGCTCCAAGTAAGGACACTCGACTGAGTAGTGCCCCTTGAGATGCTTATACACCTCAATTAGGTCACCCCTTGCCCGTCTGTAGTATAGGCTAGGCAAGTTCAGGCGCTCCAATCTCTCAGGGTAGCTGAAGTGCCGAAGTGCAGGCACCAGTCTGGTGACCTTCCTTTGAACATTTTCAACCAACTGACAGTCCCTAGCATATCTCGGGGACCAGACGGGGTGACAGTACTCCAGATGGGGAAGCACTTCACTCTTGAAGATCGTTACGAGGGACAGACCTTCTAGATATCTGAACGACCTTCTTATAAGACCCAATAATTTATTTGCCTGATTTACCTTCTTTTCTCAATGGCCCGAGAACTTCAGTTCATTGTCAACATACACACCTAGGTCCTTCTCACATTCAGTCTCAAATAGTACAGTTTCTTCATCCCGTTGGGACATATGATACGCCTCCTTACCGTTGGTATGCCCCAGGTGCATCCTCTTACGCTTCGTGACATTGAATCTCAGCAGCCATTTCTTCGACCATTCTTGGAGCCCACGAAGGTCCTTCTGCAGCTCTTCACAGTCCTCTTGGTTCTTGATTTCTCCACACCACAGTGACCACCGATTATGCGGCAATGACAACAGCTATTGCTAATGATGAGTCGGTGCATGATAATATCCTCTGTCATTGATACTACGTTCTAATCTAGTTGCAATATGACTGATGAAAATTACAGCTTCTAATATACTGTAGCGCTTTCCGTCTGTCTGTCCGTCTGTCTGTTTGTGCAGCCGAAACGGCACAATCGTTTTTCATCAAACTTGGTGGAAAAATCGCAAAAAATTCGTAGTGGAACAAACCTGGTCCCACGTCGATGGTTTCTTTAGGAAGGCATTATATTTACGATGGAAAACGATGCAAGTCTACGGACTTGGTGCACCCTTATTCGCTGTAAGCTGTCAGCCCACGATTGCAGTTATCGCACGGCTCCCTCCTCCTCCCCCCACTTTTTTTCTTAGCCTACTTTTTTAATGTTGTTTGGATTAGTAAAGGAAGGAAGATGAGTAAATAGAAGAATAAAGAAGGGAAAACAGAAAATAGTTAGAGATAACAGGTGGGGGGAGCTGAGTTTCATCATGTGTGTCTAGATGCGCAGTTTCAACGTTACCAGGCGACCTTACAGCTACAGTGTATACTTATTCCTGTGGCTGACTGTGCATGGAAAAGAGATAATAGCAGGAATGCATGGAGAAGATGACTACAATAGACACAGGGTGAATATAGACAGTGAGACAGACAGGAGGTTGACAAAAATAGACAGATTCATACATGCACAAATAGACAATATGGCAATTAACATGACAGACAGACAGCTGACTGACTGGTTCACATTACACAAACAGGCAGACACACGCCAACAACGGATAAGACAGACAGATTTGACGACACAAAGAGTACAGGCGGGCTTACATTCAAACACCACGCAGACGAACAGACAGTTGGGATGGCAATAGACAGGACGGATAGACTTGAGACAGATTAGAAGGCATTTATAAACAAGAATAACACCAAATTGACCATAGCTGCGTCAGTGAGGGTAGGAGGCCTTACATCCACCAGCGTAAATAATAAGACGTATTGAAAACTAACACCCTCGCGCGGAAAAATATCGATGGTCGGTCAGTCATGTGAGATGGGCCTAAAACTGAGTAACATAGATGATGACTATGATGACTTAACACAGGTGACGACTTAAGCAGATTGTGACTAATATAACCAGAATCAAGGTCACTTTTCTTCATAATATAATTTATCTCGGAATGATCATCGGTGATTCATAATAATTTTTTTTATGATTTTAACCTCTCCTTATGGCGAATATTTCTTTAATTAATTATTCTAACGTTTATTCTATTCCGTCTTATAGTATATTAGATACTGTAAGTATCACGACCACGACCATGATTATAACAACCACGACCATGATTATAACAACCTCAGTAAACTGTACCACCGGACTCACCACCGGGCACGAGTGCCCACGATCACTTGTGGTTAACTAATAAACAAATATATTATACTACGTTAATGGTAGATAATGTCTTAGTTGAACTCTTAACGGTTTGCAATAATATTCATGTGGATACGAAGCAAATTTTCGAACGGATTGGAATGCACCTCGACCTGCACTACCGTCTTCTCTGCTGCTTAATTAATGCTTAGAAATCGAAGGGGCTCTAACCTTCATACCTTATCATACAACACTGAATGTGTAACCTGATTATGAATAACGATAATAACTGATTGACAAACATAATCCTGTCTGACCTGATTACATAAAAGACACAGTTCTGCCGTGTGTTTGCGTGTGTGCGGTGTCACGTCTCTTTACACAGACTCGCCGTCCAGAAAGAGGTGGGGACTGGACTGGCCCACATACACACACGGACTCCCAAACTTTGATGAGTGACTACTTCACACTCTGCGCAGAAACAGTCGATTACTTCCTAGGCAGCTCGCTGGTGTTTATATACCTCTGCTCAGACGACGCGGAGAACATAATAGCACCATCCAGGCCGATGTAGGAGCCGGAACGAGATACGCCTGGGAAATTCTAGAACAGTGGTTCTCAACCAGGGGGGAATTCCCCCCAGGGGGGGAATTCAGGTTTTCAGGGGGGGGGGGAAACTGATTCGGGAGCAAGAGATATGTTCGATGAGAAATCAATCACAGAATTTTGGCCCTTGATGTGCGATTCCTACCCAAAAGTGGCAGAAAGAGCTATCCGTGCATTGCTTCCGTTTGTGTCGACATATCTTTGTGAGTCAGGCTTTTCAACTCTGTTGCAAATTAAAGCGAAGCAACGTAGTAGATTAGAGGTAGAAAATGACCTGCGTTGTGCCCTTTCAAGCACTCCTCCGCGTATCCCAGAATTGGCGAAGAAAAAACAATCACAGGTTTCTCATTGACTGTAATCTTCATCTGAATAAAATTAATTACAAATTTACAATATCCTGGTATTCTATTGAACTTTTTGTTTATTGCATTATGCTTCAGTTTGGTCTGTTAAGTAATTCATTATAAATATAAAAAAACTATTTTACTTTTATTCAAGTTTTATAAATCCATCAACATTTTCAATTGGCATTTAATTTGTAAAACTCCACTATAAAAATAATCCATGTAAAATTGTAAATGTATATGTACTAATATGGAAAAAATAAAGGTTTTTCAGTATTATATGCATATTATTTGGAATGCACTTTTTGAGGCAGACAATCTTGGAAAGGAGGGGGGAATGACATTCTGACATGTTGTGAAAGGGGTGCATGGGGCAAACAAGGTTGAGAACCACTGTTCTAGAACGTTGTACTCTGATCAAGGCTTACAATACGTAAGCAAATCATAACAAAACTGATGCAATGCATTCTAGAAAATTTTTACATTAGCAATACACCAATCTCCCCAAACTTCCCAAAGTAAATGCTACTTGGAATAGACAATACTCAAAACACCTAATTCACAAAAAAAAATTATATGTGACTCAAATTTAATTAAATGTACAATGCAGGTATTGTTTAGTGAAGGAACAGGAAACTTAGTTTGGGTTTGATAGGTGTTATCTGCAGCCATAGAACCTAACCCCATATTTCCCATAAGCCTTTAGTCTTGCCCACCGCGGTTTTTCCAACCACAAAGTTTTTCAGGAACCTAGTGTGTATAGTTTGAAGCTAAGTTTTATGAAATACAATACTGTACATTTTCTCAATCCAGATAATGCGTTTTCTCCAAAACATCGTGAGGACTGGGGAGCAACGCCCGTGTTATGAAATGATAGTGGGATTTGGCGGTCGTTTACTTCAGTGTTAGGATGTTACACAGGGAAAGATTTGTCTGTTTTCTGTGAATTTCCATCGTCGGATTCTCGAAGATTCGTTCAATGAATGTTCCTCGTAATAAAAGATATGAAAAGACCTGAAAAGTTTAATGCTCTTGTTTATGTTGTGAAGTATATACCAATGTTTTTAGAATATATTGTATTCATCCATAAATGATGTGGAGAGTGATATGGATAAGAACATTCTATGGTACAGTAATGAGGGTATGAATAACTAGTTGACTTAAAGTTAAACGCAAAGACGAATATCTAAAGGTAACATTAAAATTACACTGATAATCCACCTTTAATAAGGTTAAGTTGCACGGGTTGGAAGAAAAATATAAAGTAGAAAATATTTTTGAAAGGGATTCCGTATGTTCATTTTGTCTTGTCACTGGTGTTAAGAAAACCTAACTAGTTAAGGTGGATGTTCATTGATATTGAGGACTAAAGCTCAACCTGTTCTCACTGTTCGAACTTTTTATTGACGGTTTTGAAAATTTTTCGGGTGGAACAGAGTGTCGTCCGCGAAGCTTCGGGTCAGACAGTGTAGTATGTGTTTGCGACGCCCATCACTGTGACCTGCCGGGTCGGTTGACCTTACCTGACTCTGGCCACTTCACCATCGTCACCTCCTCCAGGGATGGGCTCAGATTCAGCACCGAGACCCGTAAGCTGGATCACAACCCAGCAGAAGGTAAGTCAAGTCCTCCGCCATTATTGCCATAGTTAAGTTTAATGTAATATATCCTGATTTACCGAGTACTATATACTAAAGAAACATGGAACGGTGGGGCTTTATCCACTCTCATAGTATTGATAGTGGGAGTTTGTTTTGTTGAGATTTTCTGTTGAGGGATTTCATGCGACCATCAACTGTAGTTTTGTTTTAACGGTGCTCCGGCTCATATTGTAAATGTCTCAGTGTTTATCAGTCTGGTATAGACTCACCAGACATGCTAACCTCCACCTGGTTCTAAGGAAAACAGATATTCACGTTCAAATTTTGTCCTGTGATTTCATTGTGTCAGGGAGGGTCAAGGTGGTGGTGGAGACCGGTACACCTCGCCAGGCTATGCTGGGGTTCGGGGCGGCATTCACTGACGCAGCTACCATCAACGTGGCTGCCCTCACTCCCCCTGCCCAGGACTTGCTGCTCAGGTTTGTCAACACAACTTCTCTACCTGATCTCACACTCGTACTTACCTTACTTATCCTGTTCGTCATTTGTAAGATTATTTGCCGGTTAGGGGGTCAGTCAGTTCTTTCTTACACACTAAATCCATGTCCTTAATTATTCTTTCGAGAACAGTTAAGACAGAAAAGATACATATAGAAATTGGTGTCTTATTGAGAGGTAGATATTGTAATTAGGGCATTGCACCTAAAACCAAATTTTTCTCAAGTGTGAGATAAATATGTATATTTCTTCCCTAAGTTTCTTCCACTGAAATGAAAGATATTTCTCATCTGGCTAATGATTGACAGGTGTTGTTGCTTCTCTCTACCGTTTTGTTACTAGTTGTGTCTGTTATACAGTAAACCTCCAGAGAGGAGAAATTTGGTTAACAATCCATTTAACGACCTTCAATAAGCTTCATTTATTCTGTAAAACCATCAACTTGGCAGATCATATTTCGCGCCCGAGGGTGTGGAGTACGACTTATGTCGGGTTCCCATCGCCGGCACTGACTTCTCCGTGAGGCCATACTCCTACAACGACGTGGAGAACGACGTTCTTCTTGAGCACTTCACCCTCGCCCAGGAGGATAAACTTTATAAGGTGTTATACGGGGAGGAAAAAATAAAAACTTAATGTCAAACATTTATTTGTGTAAAATTATTTGTAATTACGTAAATACACCTTTATACTGAAATGTAATTTTTTCCAATAGAAAATCCAGTTAATGATCATTGCATTTTTTGACAGTTACAAATACTAATATGTAGGAAAATATTCCACTTCACACAAAAGTGGTAAAATATATCTGAACCACCCTGTATTACAGGCGCTGTTTTTGTATGCATGACAGCCTTCTTGTGTGTCCACCTAGTTGAAGGTTGAATATCTTACTGCATCATCATATTAATTTTGATTATTGTAGACTACAGAAAGTAATATTCATATATTCAAAGTATTTATAAACAAAAATAAGCCGTATATTAGTGCCGTGATAGTGTGCCCATCATATCTCTACTAATTTTTAATTGTTGATGGACTAGTGTTAGGTGCTTAAAGACCTTAGTTGTTGAAGTGGAGTAATAACATTTTACCGTTAACATCCACCAGGTGCCACAGATACTGAGGGCCCAGCAGCTGGCTCAGCGACCCCTCAGACTGTTCGCGTCTCCGTGGGCTCCTCCAGCCTGGATGAAGACCAACGGTAAACTGAACGGGAATGGTGAGCTTCTGCCGGAGATGAGGCAACCCTGGTCCAACTATTTAGTTAAGTAAGATATTGATCTTCGCCTGTTCCAACACAAGATTAATATTATTAAAACTGCTTAAGTAATTTAAACAATGAATATCTTAAAATTTGGTGCTTCTATAGCGTGCGGTCTACAAGATATTTCGGTTAGGTTAGGTTAGGTTAGACTAAAGATATATTTGTAGATCGCACGCTATAGTAGCACCCAAAATGTTTAGGCATACAACTTCGTTCATTCAGACCAGACGAATAAATTATACAGGTACTCTTACATTTTATACCCGAGAGACTTGTTCATCCTCACAATGTTTGGAATTTTCTCTACCAGCGTTACCCGTAGCCTTGAGTGCTGGTACACGACGGGCCAGTGTTACCCGTTAGTACACAACAGTAATGTAGGTTTCGGTCTTGGGTGCTTAAGTCTGTCAGTCTCAGATTTTTGCTCTGTTGGGAGGCAGTTGTCGACTGGTGAAGTTTAGGTTCAGGTAGGGGAAGTTACCTCACCTCAAGCCACTACCTTGTACCACACAAATACACCAAAAATAATGATTTCTTGGGTAATGGTAAATTTTCTTAGGCAGGGTGACATAAGTGACAGATGTGACTCCAATTCAAATCTGACAGCAAAGCAAAATCAAGTTTCCGTCACTGATCAATCTGGCACGGGCTGTGCCTGACTCTATAGTGCTCCTGTTGAGAGTATATTTAACCATGGGAAGATGATAATAAGGCTACATTGTTGTTAAACATCAGTAAATGTGCTGAGTATGTTCGTTAATGAGCACATGTTATGTTTTAAACAAATAGAAAATTAAATACATATGTACCTTGATATGATCAGCAAGCCTGATGTGTGAAGTAAAGTGTTTTTATCTAATTACTCTCTCTCTATATATATATATATATGACAAATGCAAATCATTTGATTGATGATATCATTGATAGTTGAGTCATCACGAAGATGCCGGAAAACCAGCTTTTTAAAGTAATAATAATAATAATAATTAACGGTTTATTGAAACAATTCTGCAGCCCGAAGGCTGAAAATATACATTGGACATAAATGACTTATTACATACATTGGTGGTTTAACAAAAGCCTTCAAGTGAGAGATTGTATGAGTATGGAAACACAGAAGAAGGCAGAGCATTCCACAGTTTGGCTGTGTGAGGAAAGAAGGAGGTACTATAACGGGTTATTCTCGTGTGACCGACATCCACAGAGAAATGGTGGGCACCGCGGACAAGACGCGTGTTACGAGCCCACGGCCTTGCCGGCTGTACACAGGATGCCAAATCCACTGAACATTGCCCGTTAAAGTACCTGTACAGAGAGAGAGTGAAGCAACATTGCGGCGAAGAGAAAGGGAAGAAAGATTGTCAACTAAAGGAGGAGAGTTAATAAGACGAAATGCCTTTGATTCCACCCTATCTAACAGTTGGGCAGAAGAAGAGCCACCCCAGATATGAGAGCAGTACTCCCAAGTTAGGACGAATGAATCCCTTAGATACTTGAAGGAACTGCTCAGGAGTGAAGTAGCTACGGCATCTGTACAACATTCCCAACTTTCGGGAGGCAGCTTTAGCAATGTTATGGATGTGTTGCTTCCATGATATATTAGAGGAAATGGTGAGGTCTAGCATATCTAATTTAGAATTTGGCAGAATGATAGCTTCCTGAAATGTGTTTGGTAGGAGATCATCTAATTTGGAAAGTGTAATTGGTAAATACTGAGTTTTATTACTGTTGAATTTAACCAAGTTTCTACCTCCCCATTCAGAGATGCTGCACAGATCCGCATTGATAGATGTAATGATATCAGCTCTAGAAACAGATCTAGTTTGAGAGTTAGGGGGAAGGGGAAAATGTGAAGAAGAGTGAAGAGTAGAATCATCAGCGTAAGAATGGATAGAATTAGTTGTATTGTGAAGTAAATCATTGATAAAAAGAAGGAAGAGAGTAGGTGAAAGAACAGAACCCTGTGGGACACCACTATTGGTAGAGAAAGAGCGAGAGATCGATCCCTCGACAACAACTGCCATGGATTGGTTCTCAAGGAAGCTAGAGATTAGAGAACAAAGTGGGGGAGAGAAACCATAAGAGGGAAGTTTAGAAAGCAAAGACTTATGCCATACCCTGTCAAATGCCTTGGAGATGTCGAGGGCCACGACGAAAGTTTCCCCATAATCCCTAAGAGAGGTTAAAAGACTGCTGGTATACTGTTTAAATTATCACTGAACTTCATTCAGGATAACGAGGTACAGTTATGTTACAGTATCTCTTGTCTGTCTTTCCTGTCGCACACTCAACATTCTCTCTCTCTCTCTCTCTCTCTCTCTGGCTAAAAACCAACGAGGATTTCATAAAGATTAGGGAGGAGGATGTTTAATCATCAGGTGAAATCAGTTGGGGTTCTTAATCTGCATGAGTTCCAACAATGCTAATAATTACAGTTCCTCCATACTTTATCTTGACCTTAATGATTTGTATGCAAAAAAAAAAAAAATTACTAGGATGATTTCATATACTCGTTGCTTATTAGCCGAGTAGCCATTCTGGCGGTCGGTCTTTGCTTTGTTACGAATTTGTACAGGAGGAAACCGCTGTACCACCAACATAAAATATTAACCAAGTGGAGAAACGAAAAGAAAGACGAGTTTGAAGTCATACACAATAAAGTTGAAATGTCCTGATACAGCTCGGTATCTTGTTTGTTTACTGTAGGCCCGTGGGGGTAGAAGGTTGTTATTATTTTTTATTTGAAGTGATATATTCGGGTTACAGTGTAGTAGTGGCTAGGCTTGGAGACTGGCTACAGAGGATAGTCTATGCTCTTTGCCAAAATCCAGCCTTTAGATTCTCGATGCGCGGCGGCTTTACAGCGCGACAAACAAACCGGTTAATGGCTCATACCTAAATTGATGGTTAACTGAGTCCCAGGCTTAATGGACTCCGAACTGTTGTTGGACGACCTGTGATCCACTTAATCTAGAACCATGTATATAATGTATTAATGATTTCATTTATATTCCACGTAAAATATGTTAGAATATTATGAGGGAATGGCAAAGGAAGGGAACATGTAGCGGTACGTTCAGTGCACTCCATGCCATACCAAACAAAATGTGTTTAAAAAAATTGCTTAATTACTTGGTCACTATTGTGTCTAAATTTTCAGCTTCCTAACTTAAAAAGTGCCTGAGATATCTTCCGGACAAGCAAGAACACAAGTAAACACACTGAGTACCGTACAGTACCTCCCTTTTGGAATTCATTCCCTTGGAACACACTCCTCGCGCGTCACCTGAGGGGTTGCAATGCTTAATTGGATAGAAACTACGCCATTTTCCCTAGCTTAGATTCGTAAAACAGGTTGAACCGATGAACCGTCGGAATATGGAGCCGTGAAATAAATATAATTATTCACAGCAAATAAGAAATGTTACAAAGATCGTTACATCTTTGACTGACGTCGCAATAATTTACTCAAATTTGCCCGGGTTACAGTGTCATGTGTGTGACTATTGGTGTTTTGTTTAACAGATTCGTGAAGGAGTATGAGGCTGCGGGTGTAACGTTATGGGGCCTCACCACGCAGAACCACCCAGCAGACACCGCAGTCAATGTAAGTCCTCCCAGCACTCCGCTACTCACACACTGTATAAGTTGGTACAGTAAAAACATGTAAAATACTCTACTCAGGTAATTAGAGTATGGTTCTTTCACGTCCTTTTTCGCTTAATGCAGGATGACCGGGAGGAACAACACACACACACACACACACACACTGTATTACTACGCACTGTTGGCAAATATTCCAAGGGCTCGCGAACCCTTGGAGACCAATACAGTACCATGATTTCTAACAGTTCGATAGTGGCCTTTATTATATTAGTTCCAGTTAGTGAAGACAAGGTAACAAATCCATCACAATTTTTAGACAGAGTTGTCATTTTGGACTCGTGGATATGAAGTTATGAACCTAATTATCAATGAAAATAGTTCAGTTGATGCTGTAAATACCGACAATCTGGTCTCTGATTATTATTATACACCACAACAATCACTGATAGGTGTTCTCTTTACCCAAGATGACTGCATGTGATCTATGAGCTTTTTCTCTCCAGCATCGGCTCTAAATATAAGTAGACCACGAAATACTCCATTATTGAGCTCAGTCCAGCACTCTGGCTCAGGTCGGTTTAGTATTACAGAAGCAGATTCTCGATGTTCTATTAGTGACAGGTTTTACTGGCAGACGAAGATGATTTAATTGTTCTGATAATGGGGAGAATTTGTCCCCGATTGCATTCAACTAATGTACAATGCTGTCGGTTAAATTGTGTATAAATTTTCGTCCTTTCAATTATGTTTTTACTTTGTTGCTAAGATGACATCTATGTTAAACTGTTAGATCAGAATGTCTTTTTTCCTTATGAAATAGCATATAAAGGCCAAATACAGTACATTGATTACCGATAGTCTTTGGGTCAGTTTATGACTAGTGTGTATCTGATACTTGTCGGTAATTGAACCAATAGTCAGGACCGAATTTAGGACGCATGGACAACCTGGGTAAAATTATTAGCTTGGGGTCTTATTTAATTATTTTTTCCAATTCTTGATTCTGACCGAAACAGAAATCAACGACAAAATTATTACATGTAGGTGAATTAAAGCGATATTTATGCATTGGTTCTTTGCAATATACTGTTAAAATACGCCCTGGGAACCTACCTTTAATTCATCCCTGTCAATCGTCACTCCCAAAGCTAAGGGGAAGGGGCACGCTCCCCCCGTGCATGCCTCTGCAGTGACACACATACTTTCCCTCCATTCATTTTCATTGCTGTCAAAGATATGTTCTCCTATGATAATGCCGAGCCACAAAACCGATGTATACCTCTGTTCCCTCACACAACCCAGCAGCACGTCCTTACCCTCTAGTCCTTGAGCGCCACAATCTCCACTCATTCACGCACACTGGTACTTCCTGGATGTCTACACTTTACACTTCTTGTACTTCATTCACCCCAGTCCCCCGCCCTCCCCTGCATCATGTGCAGAGCTGCCCTCACCGTCTGGTACCGTTAGTCTTTTCTTCCTTAGTTACTCTGCTTCTCTTCCCAAACTTCAACCTTCATTAAACATTACAGCTGTTTTCTTGCTCTCTTATATCACTCTCTCAACCGCCCCCCAACCATCACCGTTTTAGACGGGTTCAACAAGAAATGTTCAAGCCAAACAGCTACAGTGCCAAATTTTCCAAAACTCACTTATTTTACGAATTTCTTCTCTCCCCTGACTGTTTCACTAGAATTGGAACTGTTGTTTCTGGAGCAGTGAGGACATGAGGGACTGGATCAAGGACAGTTTGGGCCCCACACTGAAGGCCGCCGGTCTGAGTGAACTGAAGATAATGGTTGGCGACGAGGTCAGAATTCAACTCCCGGAGATCTCGAAGACGGTGAGTAGTTATCAGAGTTGTAGAATGCCGAAATTGGATGGATAATTTAGTAAATTGATATTCATCTAGATTCACCATAACTTAAAATATCGTCCAACAAACTTTCCCACCAACGTCAGGTTGATAATGTGTGAGAAATGAGGTCTCCCTGTCTGAGCTTGTTGACACACAGGCTGTCTGAAGAAAATCACTTTCAGTTGTGGTTTAAACAGGGTTTTTTGTGAATCTAGCAAACGGAAGTGTATTTTATCTGGGTTCTCGTTGTAGATTCTGACGGATCCTGAAGCCGCTCAGTACGTGGACGGCTTGGCTGTTCACTGGTATTCCGACAACAATTGCAGCCCGGACCTCCTGGACCAGATACAACAGCTCTACCCTGACAAGTTCATCCTTTACACCGAGTCTTGTATAGGTAGGGTGTCTTGGACACACATATAATCAAACGAGAGTTTACGTCAAACCTAATGATAAGAGTTGTCAAGTTGTTTAATATATGTAGCCTCGTGTTTCCTAGCTGGATTCGGTAAAATGCTATTCCTACCACATAGTTGGCACGGGCAATCCCCACTGAAGGTTCACGTTGCTTAACAAAGAAGAATGAACAGGCTTTGTATGAAATAAAACAAAGCCTAGAACTGTGTTTGTTGTTCTTGTGGTGCGGTGGTAGCGATCCCTGTTCACACGAGGTCCAGGGTTCGATTCCCGACTAGTGAGGTATTGTTTGTATATATATATATATATATATATATATATATATATATATATATATATATATATATATATATATATATATATATATTGTTTTACCAGTTCCAGGAATGAAATTGTGGAATGATCCAGGGCTGGAGGCTGTAGTGCTAGGCTCATGGTCCCGGGCCGACTCCTACGCCACTAGCATCATCGAGGTATGTAAACACAGTATGTAGTACAACAGCATTTGCAAAAAGCTTGAAAAAATTAGTACAAAGCTGAATTTTTCAGGAGAGCTTCAGAATATCTTACCTATTGCCCTAATGCAAAGTTCTGCATGTTCCACCCTTAGGCATTTTCAAAATTCAAGATGGCCAC
The DNA here is from genome assembly GCF_018991925.1 of Homarus americanus. Taxonomy (NCBI): domain Eukaryota; kingdom Metazoa; phylum Arthropoda; class Malacostraca; order Decapoda; family Nephropidae; genus Homarus; species Homarus americanus. The sequence continues at coordinate 6,147,556 of NW_024737042.1, read as the reverse complement.
CATCACATTTTGACATGAAGAGAAAAACACTAATATCATCTTAACTGTTCTATCAGAGGCCTTATAACAACGATTCTGGTCTCAAAACCTATGTTTTTGTGTATGCTGAGCTCAGTAAAACCATCAGAATTTAAGTTTAGATTGAACTAATAAGAAAAAATAAAAAGTCGCTGCCTACAAGGCAAGAAATCTGTTACATTCATCTTGGGCCCACTACACGCTCAGTTTTTAATTCCAGATTAACTGGGCAGATCAAAGCTGTACAGTTAATCCGGAACCTGCGCGGTTTTAATTGTACAGGCTAATATCTTGGCCGGAGCGATATCTGTCGGTGACAGAAAAGTTAACTGTACTGATTTGAACTGTATAGTTAAACCGGAGCGTGTGGAGGGAAATCCGAAAATTTGCTCAGTCTACATGTCAGACATGCGGAATTCAAGGGAGTTTGTAGTAGAATTTATTGAGTTTTACCGAAGCCATGAATGTCTATGGAAAATTAAAAACTACTGTACACTGACAAAGGGATAAGAAAGCATCAGCTTACAAAAAATTTCTTGAAAGGATGAGAGAAGTGGATCCAGTGGCAGAGTGAGATGCAGTCGTGAAGAAAATAAACAACTTGAGAAGTGCATATAGGAAAGGATTGAAGAACCAGTGCAGTCACCGGACACATCAGGAAAACGCATAGCTTCAAAATTAAGAGTTCTTTCCCGAGACAAACGAATCTCCACAGGAAGCTTTATCAATGAAATTTGGTTTGAAGCTGAATTGAGAAATCTGAATGGGGAATGCAAATAACTTTTTTTTTTCAGGCATTAGCCCACCCGGGCACAGGTGTCATTTTAAATGACCCATATCAATGCCTGGGGGCGAAAATATAATAAAATAATAATAATGATGATGATAATAATAATACAGTAAGAATTATCACAATAAAATTAATAATAATAAACAAAAATAAATAACAATTATAATACAGTAATAGAATGTAATAATACTAATAAAATTTTAAATAATAATGAGCCATAAATAAATACAAAACTGAACAAATAAATGAAGTGTGAGAAACGATATACTGTAAGTATGTTGTGTTGTCAAAATAAGAGAAACAATTGAGACCCTACAATTGTGTGTAAATGAGTCAGAAAGTCAGATCACCAACCTGGGACTTGGTCAAAATTTTTGTAGGGATGGGCAAACCGAGTATTTCGGTACTGTACTGATTGCTCTTCAGAACCGATTAAACTGAGTGCTAATTGCTTTCGTTTTGTATCCAACTTTTTTGTGCCACAATTTGCTTGTTTTGCAGGTGTGCATCACAGACCTACATTTTTATGTATATTTTGAATTTTTGATTAGTACAGTCTCATGTTATTAATACAGTTTTAAAATAGATGCGAATTCCATTTGAGGTGGAGCTTGACTGTATTGTAGACAACGTGGATGATTGGATCACATGAAGATTAGCCTCACAACTTAATTCACAAAAAGATTAAACACACTAATGCTACCTGGAATGGGTTAGGTTAAGTTAGGTTAGGATTGAATATGTTTAGTTTAGGTTAGGTTAGGTAGGTGAGCGTTCGGGTGGCTAATTTTTAGGTGAAAAAGCTGGGGCTAATCTACAGGTGAAATAAGCTGTGGCTAATCTTCAGGTTATATAAGCTGATGGGCATATCTTCAGGTGAAATAAGCTGGGGCATATCTTAAGGTAAAATAAGGTGAGGTGCTAATCTTCATATGATCCGACAGCTTTATCTCTTATCCAACCCGTAAGGTAGCAGACTGTCCTGTATACGTTGTTCATCACAGTAAAATCTTGTACAATATTTAAATGTGTGAGAAACAAAGGAGACTGAGATGATATATTCTTCCCTTCATTGTTTAGCTGATTGGTTTGATAAACTCGAGACAAAAGTTTATCTCTCACCACTTTTATCATTGTTCCATCTCTGGTGTTAGTGGTGGAATAACGTGTGTCGTTATAATTATTTCTTGACTTCCGTCTGTTTGCTTGCACATGTACACACACACGCGAGAACGCAGGAGAAACACAAGGAGTGACAAAGTACAGTAAGGATGTAAGTCACCATAATCATAAATATGCATAGCATAAACACAATTGTCTTACTCTGGCGTACAGTATGAACTGTTGTTGTTTTCCTCAGGTGGTTCGTTACTGTATTGTCTCTCAGTGCATTAACCACCACTGTTATCCTCCAGCAAGATATTAACCATCTCTATAAGATTTCTACAAGCTAGTGACCACCGAACTCGCCCACCAACAGAGTGTGAACCACCACTCAACTGGCTGGATTGATTGGAACTTGGCTCTGGACATGAACGGAGGACCTAACTGGGCCGGTAACCAGGTCGACTCGCCAATCATCGTCAACGCGGTCAGTATTTACTAATGTTACTTGTGTATGTTCTGGGCGGAGGTTTTAGGGCCTTGTGTTCAGTTCATCCATCACTAGTGGGACAGTATAAGTGTTGTGTAGGACTGGCTGATGGCGCCACTCCTTGTATTTAGAATTTTGTTATTGCCTTTGTCGTACTGACAAACATGTGGTTTTATTACATTATTGCACTATGATATAATTTCTTCATGGAAATTTAGTGATAATTTTGCTAAATTATCTTTAATATGAATACAATAGAGAGCATTTATTTCAAGAAAGAGTACACTTGTTACCTTTGAATGTGTGGCGATTACTGTCAGCGTGTTGAAGTCATGTATCGTGGAAGAAGAAAGTGTTTGAGTAAAATAATTGTATTGTAAGTTTAAGGTATTCTAAGGCTATTATTTTCCTTTCAGGGTTATGTCATCAAACAATAAAGAAAGGCGTAAATGGTACGAGTTTATCCCTGTAAGTTGGAGGTCAGAGATAAGGACATTTAAAGGCCTGAGTTGGGGAGGTAGTGGAAGGCAAAGGTGTTAGCGGAGGAGTGTTTGGCTGTACACAGTGAGGGGTGCAGGGCAGAAACCACTACTGGTTGGATGATGGCTACTGGGGTGTTCATATAGTATGTGAAATCTTAATAATAAACAGTCCTCCCAAGTTTTGAACAGGTCGCCGGGAGGAAGACAAGTTCTACAAGTAACCCATGTTGCCTTACTCTCCAGGAGGAAGAAGAGTTCTATAAGTAACTCATGTTGTTTTACTCTCCAGGAGGAAGATGAGTTCTACAAGCAGCCCATGTTCTATGTGATGGGTCACTTCAGCAAATTTGTTGCGCCAGGGTCAAGGCTGGTGCCATCGTGGGTAGTGGAGCCATACAGCCACAATATACACACCGCCGCCTTTATCCACCCTGAGGGACCCACCGTCGTCGTTCTGCTTAACAGGTATGGCCTCTCTCTCTTGTGGCTTCATTTAAGTACAGAATGGAGGACATCTTGACCGCATTAGTCTAACTCACACGTTCTAGACTAGAATATTCACTACCTTAGCAGACCAGCTTCGGGAATTTCCGTTCTGGTACTGCTATCAGAGCTACACAGTACTGGCTGTGACAGAGTGATAACCTCTATACCCAGAGAAGATAAGGTTGTGCTCCTTGGTGACTTCAATGCCAAAGTTGGCAGAGATGCTGAAATTTGGCAGAGAACCATAGGGAGGAATGGACTAAGCAAGTGTAATCCCAACGGCCTACTCCTCCTCAGCAAGTGTGCTGCACACAACCTCACTATCACCAATACCTTGTTTAGGCAGGCCGACAAGTTCAAGGGTTCGTGGCAACATCCACGATCCAAACACTGGTATCTCATCGACTACATCATTGTCAGACAAAGAGATCGCCGAGATGTCCTCATCACCCGAGCAATGCGTGGCTCAGACTACTGCGACACTGATCTTCGGCTCGTTAGAGCTAAGCTCTCACTTCACGTCACTCCAAAACGGTGAAGGCAGCAAGCCTCCAGAGGAGGCACATGCTTTCAGAGAGCAACTCGAACATGGGCTGATAAACAACCCAAATCCCAGTGCCGAATGGGGTATTCTCGACACTATCAAGACAAAAACCTGCAGAGAGACCCTGGCCCAGATCGAAAGAATACACCAGGACTGGTTTGATGAAAATGACCCGGAAATCAATGAACTCATCGACGTTAAACGCGCTGTTTTAACTGACTGGCAGAACAACCCTCAGTCTCGGACCAAAGCTGATACCTTCAGCAAGAAGAAAGAGGCAGCCAAGCGGGAACTTCGTAAAGCCCCCTCCACTCATCTGACGGTAACGAAGAAGGCATCCATCGGCGCTGGAAAGAGGACTACCATTCACTGCTCAACAAAAACACCGATGTGGATGTCCTGACTACCTAGCAGGTCCCTCAGGATCCAGAGCTGACCCATCTCGGCTATCCTCCTCCCCTGGATGAGGTAGCTACTGCCATCAAACAGATGAAAAATAACAAAGCCTCAGGGCCTGATGGAATCCCAGCCTAGCAGGAGAACCTCTGCTTACTAACCATCTCCACTCTCTCCTGGAGAATATATGGGAAAAGAAGGAAATCCCCCAAGTTCTTAAAGACGCTTCCATCGTCAATATTTATAAGAACAAGGGAGACCGGTCAGACTGTGGCAACTACCGCGGGATCTCGCTGCTGTCCGTAGCTGGCAAGATTATCTACCTAGTCCTCCTTAACAGATTTTTTCCTGAGGCAGAAAACTTCCTCACAGAACCTCAGTGTGGCTTTAGACTGTCACGTGGCATCACTGACATGATCTTTGCTGCCCGCCAGATACAGGAAAAGTGCAGAGAACAGCGTTGTGACCTGTACATGGCCTACATCGACCTAACGAAGGCCTTCGACTCGGTCAACAGGGAAGCCCTCTGGTGGACCCTCAGCCGTTTTGGCTGCCCACCAAAATTCATCGCCATTGTGAGACAACTCACGATGGTGTAAACGGCAGTGTTCTGCGCATTGGCACCCAGTCTGAGTTCTTCCCCATCCAAATGGGGGTAAAACAAGGATGTGTACTGGCACCAACTCTGATTTCCATTTTCATGGTTGCCTTCCTTACCCGTGCCAGTGCCAATTTAGCCTGCGGGGTGGACATTGAGTACCGGATGAAGGGGGGGTCTTTTCAACATAAGACGATTCCAGGCAGGAACAAAGGTGTCGACAGCTTCCATTACTGAACTTCTTTATGCAGACGACCTCACCCTTGTCGCTCACACTGAATGCGACATACAGGAAATTCTTAACACCTTCACAGATGCATAGCGCACACTTTGGCCTTGAGGTGAATGTACGTAAGATTCAAATTTTCTTTCATCCTGCCCCTGGTTCAGCCACACCTCCACCATCCATCCAGCTTAACAGTACTACCCTCTCTTATGCTACCCACTTTCGGTATCTCAGCTCCCACCTGTCCACCACTGTGGACATCGACGAAGAGATTCAACACCAGAACATTTGTGCATCTCAAGCCTTTGGCAGACTCCGTACCCGTGTCGTCAGCTGTAGGGAGCTGAAATTAGCTACAAAATTGCACGTATATCGAGCAGTGGTCCTCCCCACCATGCTATATGGCAGCGAGACATGGATCACGTTCAGGAGGCACCTCAAGGCACTTGAAAACTTTCATCAACGTAGTCCACGTTCCATCCTCCGAGTTCGCTGGGAAGACAAGAGAACAAATGCCAGTATTCTCACTGATACCAAATGTAGGAGCATCAAGACTACCATTATCCATGAACAATTACACTGGACTGGCCATATTACCCGCATGGACGACAGTAGACTGCCAAAGTAGCTACTTTGCAGTCACCTAATGAACAGTAAACGTAACGCTGGCGGGCAACTGAAAAGGTATAAGGATGGTCTTAAGACAAACCTGAAAAACTGCCAAATCGACCCCCTCACCTGGGAGACAATTACTCCACACCATAACGCTTAGAGGAGCACCACACAAGAAGGTGTCAATACTTTCGAGTCAGCCTGACTGCATGCCGAGGCAGACAAGCGCCAACGCCGGAAAGACGCTGCCGCCGCCCCTCCCGCACGAGATGGAGCCATTCACACAATTCAACATCTGTGAACGCCTCAAATTCGCCGACGAAGGTGACATCCTTAGTAACTCATATCATTGTATCATAGCTGGATAATCGTCATACTCGATTCAGAGTGACAGCAAAGTAATATATATGTATATATTTATATATATATATATATATATATATATATATATATATATATATATATATATATATATATATATATATATATATATATATATATATATATATATATATATATATATGTATATATATATATGTGTGTATAATATAACTGGATATATATAATATATATTTATATATATGTCCTTATGTGGTTGGTTGGTGATGATTTTATATATAGAAGTTGTCATGGTTTTGGGGTGGTTCGGTGGTAGTAGGAGTGGATTATATTATATAAGATAATAATATGTCGTATTTCTTATTTCTTACCGTAGAGTCCGATACCTTCACACTGGTTACTTACAGGAGATTATGGCGTATCTACGTAGAAGTTCACTCCACCACTCGACATTCCATGATTTATACTTGATAAATGATGATTTAATGAATTCATTTAATTTCCAACATCTATCTAAGTTACTGGTTATACTTTGTCATAACCAATCAGTCATTACCTTTAGTAATAATAAGATAGGATCACAGATACGGGCAGATAATTGCACTTACATTTATTTGTCAAGCTTCCATACAATGATTTACAATTTGCATGGATATATGATTCACTCACGTTCACGCTGTAATAAAATTAATCTTCTAAAAGAGGAATTTTCAACTTGGGGACACATGTGATTACTCTACTATGGGTATGACTTAACAGAGCCTTAATTATTCAAGTGATACATTTACTGCCAGCCTGGATTGCTCTTGTTGCAACCAGGCTTCATCACAAGAACTTCTTTCCACGGGCATAACAACAAAAAGGTACCCTTGGGTTACCACACGTAGTCTCGCGTCACTGACAGTCACTGTAGACGGTTGTCGCGGCAAGGAGAATTGGTAAGCGTGACTTGATTAACCAGGAAGCATAATCAAGTCTCAGGTTGCTGATCTGTCTTTCTGCCTCATTTACACACAATTGCAGGGTCTCAATTGTTTCTCTTACTATTGACAACACAACATACATACAGTATATTGTTTCTCACTTTTGATCCCTTTTTTATGGTTCTTTATTATTATTATTATTATTATTATTATTATTATTTTATTTTCAATTTTGTTTTTATTTTATTATAAATTTCGTTTACTATGAATACCGCAATAATAATAATTATTATTATTATTATTTTTATTATTATTATTATTATTATTATTATTATTATTATTATTATTATTATTATTATTATTATTATTATTATTATTATTATTATTATATTTTCGCCCCCCCAACCCCCAGGCCCCGATGTGGGTCAGTGACCTGTACCTGGGTGGGTTAATCCCCTTAAAAAAAAAAAAAAAAAAATGGTGTAATAGGCCAGCCTGGGTTGCTTTTGTCGCAACCAGACTTCCACACATGATATTTCCATGGGGAATACAAACCTAGGTTAACACACTTAATCTTGTGTCGATCACGGTCACTGTAGACTGGAGTTGCGCAGGAGAACTCTGTAAGCGTGAATTGATTAACCATTTACTATAGGTTTGATAGGCCTGCCTGGATTGCCCTTGTCGCAACCAGGCATCCACACGTGATATCTCTACGGGGATAACAACCTAGGTTAGCACACTTAGTCTCGTGTCATTAACTCGAATACACTGGATAGATTCAAACATAAGTTGGATGGATATATGAGCGATAGGGGTTGGGCATAAATGGGACTGCCCAATATGGGCCAATAGGCCCGCTGCAGTTTCCTCCATTTTTATGTTCTTATGTTCTTAACAGACAATGGCTTGATAGATGTGCACACATACTCGCACGGTATACATCAGACACACGTATATGAACGTACACAACACGCTCACACTGGTATACGTACCATTACAAGTATGCATACACTGTCAGTGGTGTGGGTGTGTGTGTGTGTGTGTACAATCTTTGATGTACTTAAAAACTTTGTACACCAAATGCGCCTCAGTATATGTGGTAGGAATCACTATGTTTTTGATATGTTTCCTTATTTTTGTGAGTTGTGTTGCTGTTGCGGTGGTTCAAGTACTGATAACATTAGTGCTGTAAGTGGGTGATAAGACAGTGAACACTTAAGTGACCCACCACACAAGCTACATTAAAAAAAGAGAGATAGGAGAACGATCAAGGCGGTAGGTATGTTACTAGGCTGGTGCCTCCGTTGCACTTGATTGTAATTTGTCACATCCCGCCATAGGCCAGCTGGAGGGGGCATATTTTTTTTAACGATTAACAAATTTGTTGGCAAAGCTTGGAGTACAGTTTGCCTATTCTAAGTAATTGAGTCAGGCCTTGATACTGAGAGTGCTATCACTTCTCACTGCCATACAGGACAGAGGTTCATACACAAAGAAATGGTATACATAGGTCATATTCATGTGGGTGATATCACTGTTTACTTCCACGCAGGACAGTGGTTCATATACAGTAGAAGTCGTATTCTATTTGAGGACTAATCAGTGTGGGCTAGCAAATTTAAGATAGATAGCAATGTAGTAATTACATAGTTCATGATACAATAAGTCTGGTGGCCTGAAGTCTCTGACAGTGTCACATTCAATAATATAATGTTCAAGTGTATGCTTTAAAGGTTTACCACAGTTTACATGCTGAGTGTTCCGGTGTGGGTACAGCGCCACTAACTTGCCAGATGTGTGTATCCTAGCCTAATTCTGGTCACAACTACATTTTTTCTCTCTTTTTTTTTTTCTTTTAAGTTAAGGTGGGGAAAGGATGGAAGGCATACTTGTGCTCAAGGCACAGCCAGACATGAAGGATAGAGAAGTCAAGACAGATAGTCGTGGGGGGAAAGGTTGGAAAAGAAGTTTAATGAGTTAAACCTAGGATTTAGGATGAGGTTGCACAATGGCTACTTTGGTTGACAATGACTAGTTTGATTTTACAATTACATGTTTATGGCAACGTTATGGACTCACCAGATTGTGATTTGTTAAATGTGATCTTATATCATCTAAGGTAGGTCGTTGTGGCGGACATAGATGGGTCGCGGTTTGGGTTGTTGTAGTGCGGGCAGACTTCGGGGGCCACCAGGCATGGGGTCGCCCTCCGTTGATGTCTTCCCCGCTAAGGTGGTCTGGGCTGTGAGGGTCGTCCAGGAGCTTGTCCCAAACCTTCTTCCCTAGGCGATGGAACCTGACGTTGAGGGCCTCTGTTTTATTTCTCAGGTGGATGGTTTCCACTGTTTCCTGGTAGGGTGGCGCTTGGCAACTGGCTGACTCAGACACTTGTTTTGGAAGCTCTGTAGCTGTTGTAGTCTGGTCTTCCCGAGTGTGACGAGTGGTGTATGTGGGTATTCCAGCACAGGCCTCGCCAGCGCCTTGTACAGGTGGACTTGTATCTTCTGAGGCATCAGTTTAACGTTTTAATTTGGCGGCGGCGACTTTTGCTTTCTTTAGTCTGTCCTTCACGTGAGAAATGATGCCCGTCCGAGAGATGATGAGGCTGAGCAACCTGCTTTGTTTAGAGTACTCAATCTCTTCTTCGTCGATCATCACTGGCGTTTGGCTATGGGTATGACCTCGAATTTCGTTTTGTTTGTTTTTATTTTCCATTTATTTTCATACTCCGACATATCCTCTTTAGCCTGAGTAGGGAGTCGCGCCATTCTTGCCGTGGACCTTCCTGGGCAGGTTGCAATCTGTGTTACATGGGCGGGACTTATGGAGGGATCCTTAGTGTACAACATCGAGAGGGAAAAACGCGTTTCTTCTTAGGGATAGCTAACCAGCTACCCATTCATGTTTTGCGGTTGTGGAGTATAAGAAGAATCCTTAGTTCTAAAACAGACCAGCCGTCAACGTGACCATGACACCACAATCTTGACATTGTTTTGCTTTTCTATTTCATCTGCATGAATTTCCACTACATCTTTGTCCAACTTCTTACGTGCAAGGGTGAGCTTGGCGCCGTATCCCCGTGGGACAATGACCTCGTATCTGTTAGTTTTCATTTTGTTCATGGCACCGGACTTTAGTAGTTTATCAGCATTTTCATCTGTCTCTGTGAGGATGATGTAGCCATCTCTCAGATCCACAAGTCTATTTATTCTCACCCTTAGGTCGCTTAATAGCATTTTTAGCCCTATCCGAGACCCCTGGGTCGGGGTTCCAGAGATCTTCACTCTCACTTTGGCCATGGTCAATTACATACATAAAAATCCTACCTAATCTGTCCACCTCAGCTAAACCCCTTCTGTCCACTTGATGGGCGAGTAAAGACGGGTCTAGTGGTAGGTTGAACAGACAATCCCCTGACGGGGGCTTAGCCAAGCTCTTGCGCCTAACAGTAACAGGTTATGAAGCACTAATGAATCCCAAACAGAAGCTGTTACCACATTTACTGTTTCGATGCAGCCCTCTGAGCCCCCCCCCCCAGGTTCGCGTCGTTACCAAACAGCAGGGACTCAGGGAAGAAGCGTAGTGTACAAAAATAATAATATCCATGTACAACTACAAGATAAAGCAGCCAGAGCGAGCCCAACGTGAAAAAAAAGGCTGACAGTCGTAACGGTCAGCAAATTTGAGCATGACCCGGGAGCGACGCAGCAGCATATCACTTCCGTGTGAAGGTTGGGTGCGCTCTGACGACTATATCAGTTACAACAGTGTTGCCATCTACAAATATACATTCCCGCTATATGAGACCCCAAAACCCGCTCGATTTGACCCCTAACGCCCTAGATTGTAACTGTACAGATAATAGCATGTGTTACCCTCCTTATTTAAACCGTATATAAATATATAGACAATTAAACTGATTATTATATATAATCCCTCTAACTATCGCCCCATTGCCCTAACTTAATCCCCCTCTAAGATTTTCGAAACTATCTTGAACTCCCATTTTCTCCGTCACCTTGAACGCCTTTCTCTTTTGTCGGATCACCAGTATGGCTTTCGCCAGGCAAGATCTACTGGTGATCTGCTCTCCTATTGCACCCATCTTTGGTCATCCTCTCTTAGGGATTATGGGGATACTTTTGTCGTGGCCATCGACATCTCCAAAGCATTTGACAGGGTATGGCACAAGTCTTTGCTATCTAAACTTCCCTCTTTTGGTTTCTCTCCCCCACTTTGTTCTCTCATCTCTAGCTTCCTTGAGAATCGATCCATGGCAGTTGTTGTCGAGGGATCGATCACTCGCTCTTTCTCTACCAATAGTGGCGTCCCACAGGGTTCTGTTCTTTCACCTACTATCTTCCTTCTTTTTATCAATGATTTACTTCACAATACAACTAATTCTATCCATTCTTACGCTGATGATTCTACTCTTCACTCTTCCTCACATTTTCCCCTTCCTCCTTACTCTCAAACTAGATCTGTTTCTAGAACTGATATCATTACTTCTATCAACGCGGATCTGTGCAGCATCTCTGAATGGGGAGATACAAACTTGGTTAAGTTCAATAGTAACAAAACTCAATATTTACCAATTACACTTTGTAAATTAGACGATCTCCCACCAATTACATTTCAGGACGCTATCATCCTCCCAAATTCTGAAATAAATATGTTAGGCCTCACCATTTCCTCCAATATGTCCTGGAAATCACACATCCTTAGTATAACTAAAGCTGCCTCCCGAAAGTTGGGAATGCTGTACAGATGCCGCAGCTACTTCACTCCTGAGCAGTTGCTCCAAGTATATAAGGGATTCATTCGTCCTAACTTGGAGTACTGCTCTCATATCTGGGGTGGCTCTTCTTCTGTCCAACTATTAGATAGGGTGGAATCAAAGGCATTTCGTCTTATTAACTCTCCTCCTTTAGTCGACAATCTCTCTCCCCTTTCTCTTCGCCGCAATGTTGCTTCACTCTCTCTCTTTTACAGGTACTTTAACGGGCAATGTTCAGTGGATTTGGCATCCTGTGTACCGCCGGCAAGGCCGTGGGTTCGTAACACACGTCTTGCCCGCGGTGCCCACCATTTCTCTGTGGATGTCGGTCACACGAGAATAACCCGTTATAGTACCTCCTTCTTTCCTCACACAGCCAAACTGTGGAATGCTCTGCCTTGTTCTGTGTTTCCTTGCTCTTACAATCTGTCTCACTTTAAAAAGCTGGTTTTCCGGCATCTTCGTGGTGTAGATTAATACAGCATAACCTTTTTTTCTATATTTTCAATTTCTTTCCATTCTTTTTTTTTTGCCCCCCAGGCTCCGTTGTGGGTCGTTTGACCTGTGCCCGGGTGGGCTAATTCCCGTAAAAAAAAAAAGAAATAAAAATAGATAGAATGATAAATATAGAAAGTATGGAAGCAAATTTACCCGCTAGATCGGGGGTTCCCAAACCTGGGGTCGCGACCCCAAATGGGGTTGGAAGCCTCATTAGGTAGGGTCGCAAAGAGGTCATGGGGTCGGTGGGGTCGCTGGGGTCCTTTGGATCTGCCAGTGAAATGATTTGGGGTCGCACTGGATAGTTGACAACACTGGATGGGGTCGTGCAAGAAAAAGCTTGGGAACCCCTGCTAGATGGTGGGTCAAAACATCTAGATTTAGCGGGAAAATCGAAAAAATAGCAACACTGCATCAGTAACATCACATTGTCTGGGTCTGTCCTTACGCTGGCCATACCGGTACCAATTGTCACAAAAAATTTCATATTTACTCATGCTACAACTGTTAGGTCTCTCTGCATTTCTCAGTTCTCTAGATCAGAGTTCATGATTTTAACTTGTATGTTTTTAAATACAACACTGGACAGGCTAAGGTCCCGTTCCACATTTTCTTTCTTACATGCCTCATTGGCCAGTCTATCATCACAGTCATACTTTAATTTTATCCTCTTCACCACTGATCGGCTCGTTAGCCGCTTGGGCGATCAGTCACGTCTCTGATTACTTTTCCTTTTCTTTTATCTCTTCACCAAAAGATCGGCTTCTTAGCCGCTTGGGCGATCGGTCACGTCTCTGTTACTCACTGTTGGCAAGTACTGGGCATGAACCGGCTCCTGAATGTACCTGAACCCGCTCCAGTGTCGATCAAGTCTTGCATTGAAAGAGCTCACACTTATGGTAGATTGTTCCAAGAGTTCACAACTGTCACTGCGAAAAAGTTTGCCCTCACGGTTTTCAGGACTTGCGGCTTCTTCAATCTTGAGCTGTGACCCCATATGGGGCGAGCGTCCGCCAGCTCCAAGTAAGGACACTCGACTGAGTAGTGCCCCTTGAGATGCTTATACACCTCAATTAGGTCACCCCTTGCCCGTCTGTAGTATAAGCTAGGCAAGTTCAGGCGCTCCAATCTCTCAGGGTAGCTGAGGTGCCGAAGGGCAGGCACCAATCTGGTGGCCCTCCTTTGAACATTTTCAACCAACTGACAGTCCCTAGTATATCTCGGGGACCAGACGGGGTGACAGTACTCCATATGGGGAAGCACTTCACTCTTGAAGATCGTTACGAGGGACGGACCGTCTAGATATCTGAACGACCTTCTTATAAGACCCAATAATTTACTTGCTTGATTTACCTTCTTCTCGCAATGTCCCGAGAACTTCAGCTCATTGTCAACATACACACCTAGGTCCTTCTCACATTCAGTCTCAAATAATGCACTTTCTTTATCCTGTTGGGACATATGATACGCCTCCTTACCGTTGATATGCCCCAGGTGCATCCTCTTACACTTCGTGACATTGAATATCAGCAGCCATTTCTTCGACCATTCTTGGAGCCCACAAAGGTCCTTCTGCAGCTCTTCACAGTCCGCTTGGTTCTTGATTTTCCGAAATAACTTGGCGTCATCGGCAAACATTTGTATGGAGGAGATTACAACGTCAGGCATGTCATTTATGAAACAAACAAACAACAGCGGTCCCAATACACTGCTCTGTGGTACCCCGCTTGTGACAGGTACGGATGATGATTTCGTGCCATTAATCACCACACACTGCTTGCGGTCATGTAGAAAGTCTTCTATCCACGCTAGGACATTTCCCCGAATTCCGTACCCTTCCAGTTTGATTTTCAGCCTTTCGTGGGGTACACTGTCGAAAGCCGTGGCAAAATCTAGGTAAATATTGTCGATATTACTACTTCGTTCCAGAATATGGGTCCAATTATCCAATACCTTGAGCAATTGTGTTAAGCAGGCACGCCCCGGCATAAAACTGTGTTGGCATTCCATTACAAGGTTGTTTCATAGCAGATGTTCCATCGCGGCATCTCTGATAATACTCTCAAGTACTTTACATATTATGCTGGTCAGGCTCACCAGTCTATAGTTGTTCATGGAGTGACGATCGCCCTTTTTGAAGATAGGACTCACATAAGCCACTTTCCATTCACTGGGGACCTTTTGTTCATCCAGGCATTTACAAAACAGGATCTTCAGGGGCTTCTGAAGCTCGTTGCTCAACTCTCTGAGCACTCTGGGATGCACCATGTCAGAGCTGGGACTCTTATGGACCTGTAGCTTTGACTGTTTATTTCCAATACCCTCTTCTGTGAACAAAATGTGGGTCAGTGCTGTGTCGAACCGTCTGTCCTCAAACGCAGGAAGGTTAATCGCATCCTCTCTTGTGAACACCGAGGAAAAGAAGCTATTCAATGCCTAAGCTTTATCCTGGTCAGAATCTGCGTAACTACCATCCTCATGCCTCAGGTCTGATACTCCTAATCGAGTTTTTAATTTCGACTTTGCATAGTGGTAAAGCACCTTTGGGTTTGACTTGACCTCGCTTGCAACCAGCCTCTGGAACTCCTTTTCAGCCCTTCTACATTCTATCTTTACTTGGTTTCTGGCTCTTGCATACATCCTTCTGTCCTGCTCATCATGTGACCCAACCCACGTCTTGAATTTCTGGGTTTTCTTCTTAACTTTGTCGACCGCCTTTGTGGTTCATGTGTAGGGATCCTCTCGTATTCCTAGAGGCACTGGGTTTGGTCTTGGGTATATATTTATCGATCAAATGGGTCACTTTACTAGTTATGATATTCAGCGTAGTGTCTGCGTTCTTCTGCCTTAATGAGTCAGGCCAGTGGATACCCCTCATCTCTTCTCTCATCCCGTTGTAATTTCCCCTGTAATATTTGCACCTTGGCTTGGCCTTATCTTGAACTAGGTAATAGTTAAATCTAAATGACAATACTATATGGTGACTGGTGCCAACTGGGGCAAGGTGTTCCAGTTTGGCCACCATACCCTCCTCGTTTGTTATGATGAGGTCTAGTGGCTTGGGTGTTTGCTCCCCTCTGTAATGTGTCGGGCCTCTAACATGTTGGAACAGAATATTATCTCTCAGAGTTTCTACAAAGAGAGTAGCAGGGTTATTCAAGTCATTTGGGTTGAACTCGTTTCTACAGTCGATGTCGCCATAGTTAAAATCCCCCATGGTATGGAGGTGGCTAGGATTGAGCATCGCCGCGTTGTCTATTAAGGCTCTTAAGTTCCTTCGATTTAGTGGGCCACAGTTTGGGGATCTGTAGATTCACCCGACAATAAGTAAGTCCCTTCCCTTTAGTTTAATTTTATCACCACTTGGACTCTTCAAAAACATCCTCTCCCTTTACCCTTGCCTGGCTGGCTCTAAGGTCTTGCCTTGTATATATAATCACACCCCTCTTGCAAGTTTCTTGAGAAAGGTTCGTAAATGAGTCATATCCAGCAATACTGAACTCACATTCTTCTGGGTCGATTCTCCTGTTCTCGTACAACAGTTCTACAACTCCCACAATATCTGATTGGTGTACCTTCAGTAGTGTTTCAAACGCCTCTCTTTTATCAAGGAATGTGTCAGTATTAGTGTACATGACATTCAAGCCAGAATCTGTTCTCGGTAACGTCTCTGCTCTTAGTAGTACCCCCTCCCCCCCATTCTCAGAAGCTGCAGCATTTGCTAAGTACACTGTATTTTGCAGGGTGTGGTAAGAAACGTCATTGCTAGCCCACACTGATTAGTCTTCAATTAGAATATGACTCCAATGTATGTGATCCACTGACCTATATATACTGCTAATGAATATGATGTATTTCCTTCTTTGTGTACGAACCTCTGTCCTGCATGGCAGTGAACAGTGGCATTACCCACATGAATCTGACCTATATATAGTGTCAATGAATATGATGCATTCTTTGTGTACGAACCTCTGTCCTGTATGGCAGTGAAGTGACATTACCCACATGAATCTGACCTATGTATATGTATGTATGTGTGTGTATGTATATGTATGTATGTATGTATGTATGTATGTGCATGTGTGTGTATGTATGTGTATATGTATGTGTATGTATATATATATATATATATATATATATATATATATATATATATATATATATATATATATATGTGTGTGTATATGTATGTATATGTGTATATATATATATATATTTATATAGATACACGTATATGTATGTGTGTGTGTATATATATATATATATATATATATATATATATATATATATATATATATATATATATATATGTGTATATACTGTCAATGAATATGATGCATCTCTTTGTGTACGAACCTCTGTCCTGCATGGCAGTGAACAGTGACATTACCCACATGAATCTGACCTCTATACATATATAGCTGTTAATGAATATGATGTATTTCTTTGTGTATGAACCTCTGCCCTGCGTGGCCTTGAGAAGTGATTCCACCTTCAGTGTCAAGACCTGACTGAATTACTCAGAATAGGCAAACTGTACTAAAGCTTTGCCAATAAATTTGTTAAACTAAATTTTTGTTTACAAGGCGCTCGCCTCCTCCCGGCTGAAAGGCGGAGCTGGTGCCACCTCCTGGGCAGGGGGTAGAGTTGGTGGAGGGTGCGCTGCTGTCCCTCAGCCCTGTGTCGGCACACTTGCTTCCACCACTCTCTCCCTGAATACAACCCATGTACACCCGCCCCCGCTCCTCCTCGACTCCTCTTTTTTCTGTTTCAAGTCCTGCAGGAGCTTCCTGTGCTGTTCCCTCTGCAATACCGTGCGATCTGGGTGAATGAATACACTCCGAAATGCCTCGTTCCTTGCTGTTTTTGCCTGCCGAATAACCTCCCATTTCTCCTCCTCACTCACTAGTGTGATCCTGGGGGCGAGGCTTGCCCCTGCTTTGTCCCAGCCTCCTTACATCCTGAGGGGTTGATGGCATCTTCAGAACCTCTGTACAAATATTCTTAAACTGCATCTTATCGTGTGTTATCTTACCACCTCCGCCTGGCTCTCAGGAACTCCAAAAACTATTACATTGTTCCTGCGCTGGAAACGTTCCCGTTGTTCCTCCTCTCCCCTAACAGTAGGTCCGTTAATATTCATTTCTTCGACACACTTCTTCAGAGTCCCTAGCTGCTGTAGAACCTGTTCTGATCCTGCATTACCCTCCGCCCCCTCCTGTGGCCCTGCTAATACGTCAGCATAACTCCTCTTAGAAACCAAAGTAAAAGTTGGTTGGAAATGTTCAAAGGAGGGCCACCAAACTGGTGCCTGCACTTCGGCACCTCAACTACCCTGAGAGATTGGAGCGCCTGAACTTGCCTAGCTTAAACTGTGGGGTACGAGTTGTTTCGGTTCACACTCAGGATGGGATGGAGAAAGGAAACTCACAATGTGCTCTCTGTATCCATATTGTATTGGGTGTACAATGCAGCATGGTGTTGGGAAGGCAGCATGGTTACAAGCGTGATGCAGAGAGAGCTGGTTGGTGAGGGTGCTCAGAGGAGGACAGCTAGGGGTCGCCATGCTCGCCGGCGGGAGCGAGGGCCGCCAGGCAGCGGCGGAGGAGGTGGTGTTGCTTGCTGCGGCTGTAGCTAGAAGAGAGGTAGGTCACCACGAGGTCAGGTCTTATATAGCGGATGTAGGCGTGGCTTAATAGTTGACCTCCGTCATGTAAGGCGGCGCTGGTTGACCTAGACCACGAGGCAAACACGGGAATTCGCGGGGTCGGCTACTCGGCGACAAACAGCGTTTGTAGGGGAGGTATCCACTACAATACTACGGACGGGCAAGGGGCGAACTGTTAGGGCAAACTTTTTTGGAGTGAGAGTTGTGAACTCTTGGAACAATCTGCCAGAAAGTGTTGTGACGGCACTGAGTGTGATTTATTTCAAGACCAGACTTGACCAACACTGGAGCAGGTTCAGGTACATTCAGGAGCCAGTGCATGCCCAGTACTTGCCAACAGTGCGTAACAGAGACGTGACCGATCGCCCAAGGCTAACGAGCCGATCATTTGGTGAAGAGGATAAAAGAAAAAGAAAAGTAACAGAGACGTGACCGAGCGCCCAAGCGGCTAACGAGCCGATCAGTGGTGAAGAGGATAAAAGAAGAAAAGAAGTGTACTCTAATATCCCTCAAATCTCTCTGTAAGAAAATTTTGTGAAAAACTGTAGGAAGAGGCTGAGCTGAGATTGCGAAGCAGTTAGTCCATATCCAACATTTCAACAAAACAGTCTAAATTTCAAATACGATAAAGATGAAAAAAAAAAAAAGAATTACACCTGACATGACCCTTTTACTACAGTATAGAGACCTGCTAAATACCTGCAATGTGTTTGTGTTGTCTCGATATCATCATCATCAATCCCTTTATGGCTATTGTCCACGTTGTAAGAGTATTTGTCTTTAATAGGTAGACGCACCCCCATTACCAGAAGGGACTGATGGGTGGACATGTCCCCTCCAGTGTTATGCTTTAACTGGTGGTTCTGTGCAGACAAACACAGGTCGAACAGGTTGTGCAATTGTAATATATAAAGAAAAAGAGATGATAGTGTCAAACAAGCAAAGGCTGAACAACTGGGCCAGCACAACACAAGCTGGACTACTGGGAATCTACTTAGCTACAGACTACCTTAAAGAGATTGGAGGTGGGGTGATATTCTGACTCCCAAAGTGCTTTGAAATCAATGAACAGACCGTCAAGCTCTATGTCTAAAGTTGTTTCTGATATTAAAATAGATGTGATAACTGCTAAGAACAACTTTCGTATTTAATTTGTGTGGATTCCGTCCCTGTTTGTAATCGGGAACACGCCTGCTCCAAAAATTATCTTTACGATTTTGTGTTAAATAATATGACAACCTTACCGAGACAACAGGAGTAGCAGTGTTCATTTTTAAATTCATCGGACCCCACCGTAAAGGTACTTTTTGGAGCGAGTGTACATGTTGTTGTATTACTTATTTTCATCCTCTTCTTTCCCACTCTTCAGCTTACTAGCCAGTCAATTAGTTCTCTGTTACGTACTGTTGGTAAGTACTGTGTATATAAGGGCTCTTGGGTGTATTTTGTCGGCGACTGTACCTGATAATGTGCCGGTGGTAGTCAAGATTGATCATAAAGGAGTTCACAGCTCTAATACTGCAGATAAAGTTTGTGTGTTGAATGCATTATTAAGCTAATGAATTATACCATTTCCTAATTATTTGGGGTTTGATATGCATTATCTGTGTACATTATTTGTATACCCTGTATTGTACATGCTGAATCAATGTAAACTCGTTTGACAGCTTGACTAATGTCTGCCTACCTCTGTCAACAATCGTGTTGCTTTTGTTGTCAGGGGCGAGGAGGCGCGGGAAGTTAGTGTGGAGGTCGGGTATGGGAGGTATACTAACGTTCACCTCCCCGCCAAGGCTATCCAGACACTAGTCATCGCCGGGGAGGACCAGAGCGCCAAGTCTCACGCCAAGACCAAATACACGCCGGAGGGACAACACCAGCATGACTGACCTAGCAAGTAAATGTTCGAATGACGCCGAAGCTGTATGAACAATGTACCACGTTGCTTTTTAAAATTTCTAAAATGTATTTTGCAGATCATCTGAATATCTTATGTTGATTTGCGAATTAGATGTTCACATGCTGTTCTTTACTACGTCAGGTCGATATACAAAATGTTCAGTATTCAGATGGTTATCCATTATTTGGGCAATTATCGGCACTGGGTCAGGTGGTCTTGTTATATAATTTATAGTATTCGCACTTGACACTTTAGTTCAATATGCTTGATAAAAGAATTGCAATTGCACACATTTCCATTTGCCTAATGCTAATCTAGTTTTTTTCTCGAAGGTTAACATTGTAGTGGACTTCTCCCCTACAACTTCCTACAACTGCGTAGCAGCTCACCACCTGCTATCGCATTCCAATGTGCCGCCTTCCCTAGCAACCAACCAGATGTTACCGTATCTTAGCAACGAAACTATTCACCGGCTACTTCTCGGGTTTTCCCACCATGACTCATGGCGGCTGCTGCTGGGTATATAAGCTCTGCTCTCCATTGAGATTCAGTCTGACCAATCTTCTTGAACAAGCAACACCTCCTGCTGCTGCCTGGCGACCCGCCTCTCCTCCGCCTGCCTGGCAGTCCTCGCCCCCGCCAGCGAGCATGTCCTTCTGAGCTTCCTCACCAACCAACTCTCTATTCTGACCATTCTTCCTGAACAAGCAACATCTCCTCCAGCAAGCTCCACGCGTTAACATTTCATTCAACCAGGAGGCCAGCAACAGGCAACACCTTCTCTAACGAAGTCCTGCACATCTACCTCCTTCAACACGATACTCCCTGAACGTCTTCTACTGAGCTGCTCCCCACCACACGGCACCCCAGCACCAGACTGTCATCATATAACTTATATATATTATACAAGAAAACCACATTAGAGTTTCCTTCCATCCTGAGTGCTAGACAACATTATCTCGATACCCCTACAATGGTGACTCCCGGAGATTAGCACTCACACAGGATGGAGGAGACTGATCACGCTCCCACTTCAAGCAGACACCGGCTCCTCTTCCTGCCCCACGCACCACATTCTGACGACCCCAGCACACCCGTCCTGCCTCAGACGCCGACCCAGCAGTACCTGCCGTGAGGGAAGCACACAACATCCATCGCCTCCACACCCCTCTTTTCTCCCCAGGTACCCCCTGCTAATGTCCTGCACCCTGCTGCTGTCGTGGACCCAGCTGCTGTCACGAGCCCTAATCCGCTTCTGCTGACCCAGCCCTGCTCCTGATCCAGGCCCACACACCCCAGCAGGCGCATCTGACGACCCTGTACCTGTCGTGAGGAAGCACAACATTCATCGCCTCCACACACCCTTTTTCTCCTTTCTCCACAGATAGTGTGTATCTAGACAGTTGTATTTCAGCGATCGGCTCATCACGCCATCGCCGTTGTCTCACATGAGGCATGCACTGCCCGGTCTTCCTCACATGTGCTAAGCAACTCTACAAACAACAAGTCTCCTACACCGCCTGAGGGGAGGGGGAGTATTGGTGACCCTCCCTACAACTTCCTACAACTGCGTAGCAGCTCACCACCTGCTATCGCATTCCATGTGCCGCCTTCCCTAGCAACCAACCAGATGTTACGGATCTTAGCAACGAAACTATTCACCGGCTACTGGTTTTTCCCACCATGACTCATGGCGGCTGCTGCTGGGTATATAAGCTCTGTCTCTCCATTGAGATTCAGTCTGACCAATCTTTTGAACAAGCAACACACCTCCTCCTCTGCCGCTGCCTGGCAGACCCGCCCTCCGCCTGCCTGGCGGTCCTCGCTCCCGCCAGCGAGCATGTCCTTCTCTGAGCTTCCTCACCAACCAACTCTCATTCTGACCATTCTTCCTGAACAAGCAACATCTCCTCCAGCAAGCTCCACGCTGTTAACATTTCATTCAACCAGGAGGCCAGCAACAGGCAACACCTTCTCTAACGAAGCTCCTGCACATCTACCCTTCAACACGATACCCCTGAACGTCTTCTACTGAGCTGCTCTCACCACACGGCATCTCCGCAGCACCAGACTGTCTATCATATAACTTATATATATTATACAAGAAAACCACATTAGAGTTTCCTTCCATCCTGAGTGCTAGACAACATTAATATCTCGATACCCCTACAACATGTTTGGAGACATAACCATCTACCCAAGGTAAGCGGTCCTGCACGTCCACAATCCACATCGACAAGTTGTTATGCTTCAGTACATGTCTAGGACAGCTACGTAATATTGATGGATTTGTCCTCTTAATTGCGATGGTTTATAATCCATTGAAGTTTATATCATAAATATTACCATTAAAGACAAAATTATTAGATTATCGTCCTCAAAGGTTATATAAACACGTGATATCTCTTCTACACAAAATTTCAACGAACGTGTGAAACTAGACAGTTGTAATACAGACGAGGTTCATGATGATTTGGTGTTAAGAGGATTATCACCAAATACATTAACCCTCTAGAGGGCACTAGCACACTTAGGTATCTTATTCTGGCTAACGCCAAACGACTTTATTCGTGCAGTTCAAATCCTTCTGGGTAACTGAAGGGTAGTAGGGTACCATCTGTGGCCTCCTTGGACATTTTCAATCAACTGACAGTCCCTAGTATATCTCGGGGACTAGACAGGGAAGCACCTCTTCAAGAGTGAGGTGCTTCCCCGTTTGAAGTACTGCCATCCCGTCTGGTTCTCGAGATATGCCAGAGACTGTCAGTTGATTGAAAATGTCCAAAGGAGGGCCACCAGACTGGTGCCTGCTCTAAGGCACCTCTGTTACCCAGAGATTAGAAAGCCTTCAACTGCCGTCTAGCTTATAATATAGACGGGCAAGGGGTGACCTAATTGAGGTGTATAAACATCTCGGAGGACAGTAGTCAGTCGAGTGTCCATACCTGGAGCTGGTGGACGCCCGCCCCACAAGGGGTCACGGCCCAAGATTGAAGAAGCCACAAGTCCAGAAAACTGTGAGCAATTTTTTTTGGAGTGATAATTAGAAACTCTTGGAATAACCTGCCAGGGAGTATTGTGACGGCAACGAGTGTGGGTTCTTTCAAGACCAGGCATGACCAACACTGGAGCAGGTACAAATACATTCAGGAGCCGGTACATACCCAGTACAGGCTGTACTTGCTAACAGTGCGTAACACAGACGTGACCGACTGCCCAAGCGGCTAACGAGCCCATCAGTGGCGAAGAGAATAAAAGAAAGCAACCCCTGCCAGCGACTGCTGACTACATGCCACACTTAGCTGTTCTCCAGTAAACATTACAGTCAAGTTTATACATATATGAGGACGGTGGGAAGTAATACATAAATAGATGATGAATACACAATTTAATGTGTTATTTGTAGCTGGTGCCAAGACGTACCAGATAAGTTATCAACAAATTCGTGGAAATAAACATTACTGAAAGCTCTTTAAGTATGGAGTTTTAATTGCCTAATGCCTGAAATCTCTGCTATTTAAGTTATCATTAACGTTGTTACTCGAACACCCCTTCCCTTCTCCAGGCACATTACACAAGGCGGCTGGTGGAACACACCCGTCCTGAGTATATATATATATATATATATATATATATATATATATATATATATATATATATATATATATATATATATATATATATATATATATATATATATATATATATATATATATGTGTGTGTGTGTGTATTGTTACGACCCCCCTCTTTCACCGCTTACCCAGCTACCATTACTGTTTACCAGCGGCTAGGGTCGTATGTACAGTACAGAAGCAGTGGATACCTCACAAGTGTTGTTGAATTACCATTGGCTGTTCTCCCAGTCACCGGTAATTTCCCGACGATTGGTATCAGTGTACAGACAAACAACAGGCAGGTATTTAAAATAGGAAAATAGATGAAATATTAAAGAAATATAGAAATTTTGCATCTAGAATATAATTATGTACTATAACTGATTATATGAAATATTAGGGATTTATGGGAGTCCTGAGAGGGACATTCCTGGACTGGGGTGGGGATGACTTATGTCACTTCATCCCTTTGAGATGTATTAATGTTTTTTGTATCTCAATAAACGTATCAATCAATCAATCAACAGGCAGGTAGATTTCCACCAGGTCACAGAAACACACTTTTAACAGGGTAATGGCTTCACGGCTGGATTTCTCACTTAGAATGTATACTGTAGTCACCACACTACCAGTGTATAATTACTTAATCCTTTCACTTTATATTGTTCACAACAATTCCACACTAATTGCACAACAATTATCTTCAGTTGTTCTACTAGGAGTTCTTATTAATTTCGAGCGGAAGCGATCGACCTACCTGTCACTGCCGCTTGTACAGGTATGTACAATTGTACAGTACAGTATGTCTCGCCAGACGCATTTCGAACAGCCTAGTACCACCCAGAGATGCCTGGGTGGTTCTAGAACGTTCTATTCTGATCGAGGCTTATAATAATAAGTAAATCATAAAAAAAATTATGCAATACATTCTGGAATATTCTTACATAATTAATACATCAATATATAAACGAAAATTTCACTACATTTGCCAAAATAACTGCTGCGTTGGGAAAGAAAATCAAAACACCTAGTTTACACAATTATAATGCGAAATTATGCCTGCATATATATATATATATATATATATATATATATATATATATATATATATATATATATATATATATATATATATATATATATATATATATATATATCTCAAGACATCTTCAGCTTGAAGAGTTCGAATAAAAGACGAAAGCTAAGGTGTTCTGTTGTTTCCATTTTCCCGTGTGATTTTATCAAGATTTATCTTATCCACGTTTTCATTAGAAATATATATATATATATATATATATATATATATATATATATATATATATATACATATATATATATATATATATATATATATATATATATATATATATATATATATATATATATATACACAAGTAAATCACTGTGGGTGCAAGATGATATAACCACAAGGAAAACACGTGTTTTTTCTTTCCTTGTGGTTATCACATATATATATATATATATATATATATATATATATATATATATATATATAAAAAATATATATATATATATAAAATATATATATATATATATATATATATATATATATATAAATATATATATATATATAAATATATATATATATATATATATATATATATATAAATATATATATATATATATATATATAAATATATATAAATATATATATATATATATATATATATATATACATATATATATATACATATATGCAAGTAAATCACTATAGGTGCGGTGATCTGGTATATGCTTAACCACAGAAAGAACACGCAAGCCTGTAATTCATCTTCAGGTGAGTACAGACTAGAAATACAAACCAAGGTGTATATACAGAGGAGGTGAGACCAGGTCCACAATGGTCAGGTATTAGGTAATGACCCTGGTCTCCTTGTATATATATACACCTGGTTTGTATTTCCTAGTCTGTTACCCTAAGATGGAATCACGACGCTTGGAACTGTTTTTTCTTTCCTTTAAATATATATATATATATATATATATATATATATATATATATATATATATAAATATATATATATACAGTATATATAAATATATATTATATATATATATATATATATATATATATATATATATATATATATATATATATATATATATATATATATATATATATGACTGCTGTGTGGGGCCATGTAACCAGTGGGGTTCCCCAGTGGTCAGTACTAGGCCCACTCTTGTTCATAATCTACATAAACGATCTAGATACTGGGATCAGCAGTGACATAAGCAAGTTTGCGGATGACACCAAAATAGGGCGGCAAATTAATTCGGGGCAGGATGCAAATGCATCACAGGAGGATCTAAATATACTGCAGGGGTGGTCTGAAAATGGCAATGAAATTCAACACCAGCAAGTGCAGCGTACTTAATATTGGAAGAACAAATACTTATAATGCATACAGCCTTAATAACATCAACCTAGAGAAGTCGACTTGTGAAAGAGACCTAGGGTACTTTAGGACCAGACCTACGGCCTAGAAAACAGGTTAATGTTCGAAATAAGGCAAACAGAGTATTGTTTTATATCTAGAAGTAAGTAACAAGAGTGCAGAGGTCTTATTGCAACTATATCTTGCTTAGTCAGGCCGCACCTCAATTATGCGGTTCAGTTCTGGTGCCCCTATTATAGAATGGAAATAAATTCACTAGAGTCAGTGCAGCGAAGAATGACAAAAATGATTCCGGGACTTAGAAACCTTCCATATCAGGATAGGTTCAAGAAACTTAACTTGCATTCCCTTGAAAGACGGTAGGAGATATGATAGAAGTTGTAGGAATTCGTGGTATAATGTTGTCTAGCATTCAGGATGGATGGAAACTCTAAGGTGGTTTTCTTTTATAATATAAGTAAATTTACAGTCTGGTGCTGGAGGTCCCGTGTGGTGAGGAGCTGCTCAGTAGAGACGTTCGGTGAGTAACGTGTTGAAGGAGGTAGATGTGCAGGAGCTTCTAGAGAAGATGTTGCCTGTTGCTGGCCTCCTGGTTGAATGAATGCTGGACAGCGTGGAGCCGAGTAGGTGTTGCGTGTTCAAGAAGAATGGTCAGAATGAGAGCTGGTTGGTGAGGAAGCTCAGAGAAGGACAGCTGGTGGGTCGCCATGCTCGCTGGCGGGAGCGAGGACCGCCAGGCAGGCGAGGGCCGCCAGGCAGTGGCGGAGGAGGAGGTGTTGCTTGTTCAAGAAGAGAGACCAGTGGCGGAGGAGGAGGTGTTGCTTGTTCAAGAAGAGAGACCGGAATGAATCTCGATACGATACGAAGTCTTTAGTTAAGAGGTGAAAGAAGATTATTAGGAGTTGAAGGAAAAGTGGTGAAACTGAAATACAGTAGGAGTAGAAAGAATCTGGGCTCAACCAGATCGCTTCATCTTTCTTATTGGTGTTTTGTCTTTGTTCTCCCTTGGGTCGTCAGACCTTTGTATTAATATTGGTTTATTTATATAATGCTGCTTATTATTATTATTTGTTGTTGAGTTAGTGAGCCTGCCCAGGTCCTGTGTAACTGGGAGGGTAGTCACATTTTTTTTTTTTTTTTTTTTTTTTTGAGGTGTTAGTTAAGTGTTAGTTGTGTTAGTCTAAAGGTACACTGTATGGAGAGGCCTGCCAAGTTCTTAGTGGAGCTGGTTGGTCACTCTCATCTTTATTCCTCTAGTAATGTTTTATGTAGAAATGTGTATGTTGAGGAGGAGGTGTTGCTTGTTCAAGAAGAGAGACCGGAATGAATCTCAATGGAGAGACAGAGCTTATATACCCAGCAGCCATGAGTCCTCTATGAGTCATGTAGGGAAAACCCGAGAAAGTCGCCTGTCTTTGGTTCGTTGCTAGGGAAGGTGGTAACATCTGGTGACGCCGCTCGTTTGGTTGCTAGGATACGGTAGCATCGGAATGCGGATACGCAGTTGTAGGGGAGAAGTCCACTACAAAGTATTTAAGTGGGTGAAAGGAATCAATAAAGGGGATATAGATAAAGTTCTTATAATATCCGAGCAGGATAGGACTCGGAGCAACGGATTCAAGTTGGATAAGTTTAGGTTTAGGAGGGAGATAGGAAGAAACTGGTTCACAAATAGGGTGGTGGACGAGTGGAACAAGCTTAGCAACTTTGTAGTAAGTGCGGGAACTCTGGAAAGTTTCAAAAGGAGGCTAGATAGATTCATGGATGAGAGAGAGTGGTAGTAACTCTCGACAGGAGCTGCCATGCACAGGCCAACCGGCCTATTGCAGACTCCTTATTTTCTTATGTTCTTATGATAGGCGCCATGATTATGCATTAATTAAGGGTGAATTTTGACGGAGACAATCACACTGTATCCATAGCTCCCCGGAACTTCACTTTTACTTTTTACTTTTATCCTCTTCATTACTGATCGGCTCGTTAGCCGCTTGGGCGATCAGTTACGTCTCTGTTATGCACTGTTGGCAAGTACTGGGCATGTACCGGCTCCTGAATGTATCTGAACCTGCTGATCCTGCTCCAGTGCTTGTCAAGTTTGGTCTTGAAGGAGCTCACACTCGGCGCCATGACAACACCTTCTCGCAGATTGTTCCAAGAGGTCACAATTCTCACTCCGAAAAAGTTACCCCTCACAGTTTTCTGGACTTGCGGCTTCTTCAACCTTGACCTGTAACCCCTTCAGGGGCGAGCGTCCGCCAGCTCCAGGTAAGGACACTCGACTGAGTAGTACCCTTTGAGATGCTTATACACCTCAATTTGGTCCCCCCTTGCCCGTCTGTAGTATAAGCTAGGCATTTTCAGGCGCTCCAATCTCTCAGGGTAGCTGAGGTGCCGAAGTGCAGGCACCAGTCTGGTGACCCTCCTTTGGACATTTTCAATCAACTGACAGTCCCTAGTATATCTCGGGGACCAGACGGGGTGAAAGTCCAGCTTTATAATAAGATGGGAAAACAAAAATCATCTTTTCGGTAATACACAGCCCAGCAAGAGAGACGCCACGAGATAAATGGGGCGTGATTAGATAAGACCACTGACATTACTTCACGTATTTCATAATAAGAAGGAAGCACTTTTGGCGTTTAGTCGACTTCTTTTAACCTGAAAGGTGTTTATTTTTTTCCCGCTCGCGAAATATGCTGTGAAGTGCGCCTTATCGTTGGTCGTGACGTGTAGCTCTTGATTACCCTTGTTAGAATACTGTGATCTTACATGTCATTCATTCTGTGTAAATATAATCATCTCAGTTGGACTGATTCAGAGTTAATGGGAGAGCTTCAAATAACGCAGAGTCGTGGGTTGTTCAGTGTTCACGAATTACATCCAGGAAGGAAACCTTTTACGCACGTACTTCTCGAAGGTGACATTATTTTCAGAATATGAATATCTAATTATATTTCTGGTGACGTTCTTATTGAAAGGTGGAGGACGGTGGTTCCAAGAGAGTGCAGGGCGGAATTATACTGGCGTCCTTGTTGCTGGGGTGAGGGACGGTGGCTCGGTGAGGGTGAGGGAAAACATCATTGTTCGTTTTATTGTGTGGCTTCACCCATGACAGTTTACATTCTTCTTGACGAGGAAAACAGATTCAGACTTCACTCTCTTGGATGCTTCATTTACAAGAGGTTTACAGAAGGAACCATTTTTTCGGAAAAACATTCATGTGGAACGTTACGTCACGTCATTTTAGTTCCTCCTATGGCGTGCAACAGGATACTTTTTTCCTGACTCCTTGGAAATGCTGAGATTTTTAGAACGAACGTTTATCACACAGCGTCACTGATTACTGCAAGAAGAGCACTTGAGTCTTGAGTCTTTAATAGCGTTGACTATTTGTCATTTACGCAAACTTCTTAAGCAAAAAAAACAAAAAACAAAAAAAAACAAGAATTAGTGGTCTTCATGTATGGTCCTAACTTTCTAACACTGTTTTAAATGAAAGAATTGCCTTCATTATCTCTTCATATTTGTTTTCTTGTGTATAGACCCACAGTACGCGTTTAAAAGACCTTCGTTGTCCAGAAATGCATACAAACAACTTGCATCAATAAAGTTGTGAAAATTTTCCAAGAAAATCAGTTAAGCTGAAGAGTAGCTTTCACATTCTGTACTATTAAAATGTCTTTTTTTTTCAACATAAATGATAACAAAATCAGCATTAACCAGTTATTAATTAATCACCTTGATCCCTCAAAATTAATAGAAAACAATATTGACAAGTGTCGAGGGAATTTTGGCGGCAGCTGTACACGTCAAGCTTAATATAACGTGGCGGGACAGGTGTGGGTGATGATGGCCCGTGGTTCACCAGCTATAAATAAGATGTTGGCCTTAGGGAACACGTGATGCTCCCCTGTTTTTGTTTTTCTTTACGTGTTTTTCCCTCACCCCAAGGTAGGTTCTGTTACGTGTTAACTGTTCATTCCGAACACGATGAACACTCCATATGGTCGATCACACACACAAACCGATATTTAGGTCTGTGTGTTCATTATCCATTAAACACACTCATACTGATGGTGAACGATTCTGGTTTTCATTATTTTCAGGGTTTGTTTCTCTTTTAAGTGGAGGGTGGCGGGAGAGGATGTGAGATACCAAACCTCAGCCAGGTTCCCGCTTCTCCCCAAGGAACCTGTGGAGCATAAAAACCTTCATCACGAATGCTCCTAAAACTAACACCCGCTCCCATCGTCTTGTGGTATTGTGGGGTATGGGATGTTTGGTTTGGATGGGATGGAGAAAGGAAACTCACAATGTGCTCTCATGTATACATGTTGTATTGGATGTACAATACAGCTTGGTGCTGGGAAGGCAGCATGGTTACAAGCGTGATGTAGAGAGAGCTGGTTGGTGAGGGTGCTCAGAGGACAGCTTGTGGGTCGCCATGCTCGCCGGCGGGAGCGAGGACCGCCAGGCAGGCGGAGGAGGTGTTGCTGGCTGGTTGGTGTAGGTAGAAAGAGGCAGGTCACCACGAGGTCAGGCCTTAAATAGCGGGGGTAGGCGTGGCTTATTAGTTGACCTCCGTCATGTAAGGCGGCGCTGGTTGACCCAGACCCAGGCGCCACTGGGAATTCACGGGGTCGGCTACTCAGCGACAAAAGCGTTTGTGGGGAGAAATCCACTACAATACTCCCTCCTTCCCTCCAGGCGGTGTAGGAGACTTGTTGTCTGCGGGGTTGCAGCACATGTGAGGCAGAACTGGCGGTGCATGCCTCATGAAACATAAGGGCGATGGCGTGGATGAGCCGGCCGCTAGTGGAGCAACTGTCTAGACACACAAGATCTGTGGGAGAAGAGAGAGAAAGAGGTTGTGGTGGCGATGAATGTTGTGCTTCCCTCACGGCAGGTACAGAGTCGTCAGATGCGCCTGCTGGGGTGTGTGGGCCTGGGTCAGGAGCAGGGGCTGAGTCAGCAGAAGCGGATGAGGGCTCGTGACAGCAGCTGGGTCCTGACAGTAGCAGGGAGTACCTGAGGGAGAAAAGAGGGGTGTGTGGGTCCGCACTCAGGCGCATGGGCCGCGTCATAAGAACATAAGAAAATAAGGAGTCTGCAATAGGCCGGTTGGCCTGTGCATGGCAGCTCCTGTCGAGGATTACTACCACTCTCTATCATCCATGAATCTATCTAGCCTCCTTTTGAAACTTTCCAGAGTTCCCGCACTTACTATAAAGCTGCTAAGCTTGTTCCACTCGTCCACCATCAATTTGTGAACCAGTTTCTTCCTATCTCCCTCCTAAACCTAAACTTATCCAACTTGAATCCGTTGCTCGAGTCCTATCCTGCTCGGGTATTATAAGAACTTTATCTATACCCCTTTATTGATTCCTTTCACCCTTAAATACTTCTATCATATCTCCCCACTCTTCGTCATTCTAGGAATGCAAGTTAAGTTTCTTTAACCTATCCTGATATGGAAGGTTTCTAAGTCCCGGAATCATTTTTGTCATTCTTCGCTGCACCGAATCTAGTGAATTTATATCCATTCTAAATAGGGCACCAGAACTGAACCGCATAATCGAGGTGCGGCCTGACTAGCGCAAGATATAGCAGGGGCTGCATCAGGAGAAGCGGCGCAGGGGCACTGCTGGGCCGGGGGCGGCGTCTGAGGCAGGACGGGTGTGTTGGTCCGCACTCAGGCGCATGGGCCGTGTCGGGAGCAGGGGCTGCATCAAGAGAAGCGGCAAGGGGTACTGCTGGGCCGGGGGCGGCGTCTGAGGCAGGACGGGTGTGTTGGGGTCGGTAGGAAGTGGTGCTTGGGGCAGGAATAGGAGCGGCTGTCTGCTTAGAGTAGCAGAGCTGCTCTAGGGTGTCTAACCTGTGGTGTAGAGACAGTAGCTGTAGAGCCGATGAGAGCTGCTTCTGGGTGGATAAGCCAGTCTTCCATGTTTTGAAGACTGGGAGAGTGATCAGTTCTCCTCCATCCTGTGTGGTGCGAATCTCCGGGGTCACCATTTGTGGGGTATTGGATGTTTGGGTTCACGCTCAGGATGGTTGGAAAAAACTCACAATGTACTATCTGTATACATGTTGTATTGGATGTACAATGCAGCTTGGTGCTGGGAAGGCAGCATGGTTACAAGCGTGATGTAGAAGAGCTGGTTGGTGAGGGTGCTCAGAGGAGGACAGCTTGTGGGTCCCCATGCTCGCCGGCGGGGCGAGGACCGCCAGGCAGGCGGAGGAGGAGGAGGTGTTGCTGGCTGGTTGGTGTGGAGAAAGAGGGTGGTCACCACGAGGTCAGGTCTTAAATAGCGGAGGTAGGCGTGGCTTAGTAGTTGACCTCCGTCATGTAAGGCGGCGCTGGTTGACCTTGAACCACGAGGCATACACTGGGGAATTCGTGGGGTCGGCTACACAGCGACAAACAGCGTTTGTAGGGGAGAAATCCACTACAGTATACTCTTGGGGCGGTACGCAGGAAAAAATCCACAAGAACACATCTTACGGAAAAAAAACGAAAGCCTCCTTTAACACAATTTACTAACACGTTAGTTTTTAGTTTAACAAATTTATTGACAAAGCTTGGAGTACAGTTTGCCTATTCTGAGTAATTCAGTCAGGTCTTGACACTGAGGGTGTTATCACTTCTCACTGCCGCGCAGGACAGAGGTTCATTCACAAAGAAATACATCATATTCATTAACAGTATATATAGGTCAGATTCATGTGGGTGATGTCACTGTTCACTGCCACACATGACTTTGACCTACATATACGCATGAATATGATGTATTTCTTTGTGTACTAACGCGGGAAAGGGCACGGTAGAACCCACAGAAAGTGTAACACGAAAAAAAAACGGAAAAAATCTATGGGGAGAAATCCACCCGTAAAAAAAATCTCACCGGACAGTCTCCCAATGAACGTAATCCCACTCCCAACATAAAGTATTATACAACATCCAGCAACATTAAAGGAACGACAGCTATTGAGGCACACGAGGTCGGATGCTTGACGCTTGTGCCAGACAGCCAAGATTTTTTCCACTTTTTTCCTCGCGTCCGGTAATGTTGCTGGTGGCTACAGATCAATTATATTGTTTTCCTGTCTGTCTCGACACACCTTGGCTCTTAACACTGAATGGAACTACGTACTTGCCAGGACGTTCACTCACACACACACTACACTATGTGGCAGTTGCCTATTTTGAAGCCCTTTCCTATTTAATTTTATTTCAGTTGGGTATGCCTGAGAATTTGTAGTTACTTATTATTACTTTTCCCATTAATTAATTAACTGGTAATATTGCTGCCACAACCCAGGTATACCTAACACACCGTCAACTTGGGGTTCGGCATAAACCTCTTAAATTATTTTAGCATTTTCTGGCATGCAAATTATACTTGAGGAAATAAGGGTAATACATATATAACAACTAATATTTATTAAAGGTAAGTCTTAGTATCTATGATCATACTGAATCATCAATTGCAAATAAAGCACCACTTGGATCCACTCAATGCTTATTAGACACACTCATTTAACACTTAAAAAAACAGAGAACCACTTTGTCTTCTTTATAGTTAGCAAAGCAAGCACCATCAATTAATAGCCATAATACTACAACGCTACTCACAGCACACATTAGTACCTGGGTACAGTTCATACTGCCAACTGCCTCGGACCAGCAACTAGAGGTTTTATAGTGACAGTACCTTCATACAAGCTCATCGGACTGTTTTTACACAGCCTCATACATAGTACAGGCAATCTCTGCACGTCACTCCAGTGCAGACAATCTCTGCACTAATACACACTACTTAGTACCATACCTGATACTTGTACGTACTTATAGCCGACGGACTGGTTGCTCGAGTCTAGTGTGGATGGCGTGGTTGACATATGCCCCCTACTCCGACGTCACCCAATCTATTGTCCTGCCAAATGCGTAGTCTTTCTTTGTTTACTCGTTCAGCAGGAACTACTAAGTGACGAGAATAAATAGAAAACTCACTGCTTCCTGTTTTCCTGGTAAATTTAGCAGTCAGCTGCAAGTACAAACAGTGTACTACTGCAGCACTCGGGAGACGAACACTCCCAAGTACAGTAGTGTCTATGTAGATAAATATTTGTTCAGTAAAATCGCCATACAAGTTCACATTGATTCAGTATTTATGTAGACAGTGTAGGTATACAGTGTATATTGATGCTATATGCAAGTATTCAATTTACGGTACATTCTATTGACAGTGCAGGTATGTATACAGTACATACACTTCAGGTAAACAATGTGTGTACGCGATGTACATAAACAAACGATAGACAAAAGATGCAGGTATACAACGAAGTATATAAACAGTGCAGGTATGCAATGCACTTTTTTTGAAGGATTAGCCCACCCGGGCATAGGTCACTGACCCACATCGGGACTGGGGGGCGAAATTGAAATAATTATAATAGTCAGGGGTGCAGTGCTGCCGGAGCACTCCGGAGCGCATCCAGCACCTCTGTTTTGATCAATTAATCAATCAATATCGCCAACGCCTTTTCCCTCACGGGAATTCCACTACAGAGTTGGCAATAGTATATATATATATATATATATATATATATATATATATATATATATATATTATATATATAATAATATATATATATTTATTATATATATATTTATTATATATATATATATATATATATATATATATATATATATATATTGTAAATCAATGAAAATGGAATAATAATCACCCCATTGCTTGGGAAAAAGCTTAGAAGTATTCAAATCATCTTGTGTCACAGAAAGACTTCTTGTTGAAGCTAGTTTGATTAAGGAATTAAAATCAATAAACCTTAGTGATGGTCAGTTCAAAACTGATAATATGTTACATAAATGTATTTGTCAGTGGCCCAAGGTTAAAATGCTTTGAAAACCTTTGATCTAGATGTATGATAGTTATTCTGTGGGTCCCTTTTTTCTGACCTGACTTGGCTAGTCACGTCACCTCCCTTCTCTTAAGCTCCTCTACGTGTGTGTTGGTGTGGGGATTAGTGGATGTCATCATTTTGACCTGACCTCATGTTTTTAGGTCACCCTGTATATTTAAGCCTCTCTCTGTCCATGTAATCCAGTTGCCTCTGAAGATGTCTTGAATAAAGACGAAAGCTAAGGTACTCCGTTGTTTCCATCTTCCCGTGTGATTTTATCAAGATAAATATATATATATATATAAATATAAATATATATATATAAATATATATATATATATATATATATATATATATATATATATATATATATATATATATATATATATATATATATATATATATATATATATATATATATATATATATATATATATATATATATATGTGTGTGTGTGTGTGTGCAAATAAATCACTGTAGGTGCGCGTGATCTAGGTATATGCTGATAACCACAAGGAAAAAGAAAACACGAAGTTCCCAAGCGCTTTCGTGTAATTCACATCTTCAGGGGTAAGTGCAAAGTAAATTCCAAACTGTCCAGATAGATTCACCAAAGCAATCCAAGCCCTTAAGAAAAATAAGGATCTACATGTCACTAAAGCAGATAAAGCCAACACAGTAGTGATTTTAAACAAAGATGATTATATTTCTAAAATGAATGACCTTTTATGTGATGCTGAAACATATCCTAAACTCATAAATAATCCTCTCAACACAGTTAACACCCAGTTCAACAAAAAACTTAAGTCTCCATTGAGAGGCAAAGCTACTCTCATTAAACATCTTACTTGAACGTCCCCTCCACTGCCATACATGTACGGTGTAATCAAGACCCACAAGCCTAATAACCCAGCAAGACCCATCATTAGCTCAGTTGGGTCAATCTCTTTTAAATTATCTAAATGGTTAGTTTCTTTACTAAATCCCCTAGTTGGCAACATTTCTAACTCTAATATTAAGAATAATATGGATCTGGTTGATAAACTTAATAACTTACACATTAATTATGATTTTAAACTGGTCAGTTTTGATGTAACATCACTCTTTACAAAGGTCCCAGTTGATGATTTACTAGAGTTCCTCATAGATTCCCTGGATAATATTTCATTGCCTGTCTCGAAAGACGACTTCGTCGAACTCATCAAACTATGTATTAAGGATTGTAAATTTGAATTCAATGGAGAATATTATGCTAAAAAATTTGGTATGGCAATGGGTAATCCACTCTCACCTGTATTAAGCAACCTATATATGGAATTCTTTGAAAAGAAACTATCTTACCACCTTCAGCAGTCTGGTTTAGATATGTAGATGATGTATTATGTCTCTGGCCAAGTAATGAGGATCTAAAAGCTTTCCTGCCACAGCTTAATAACTTAGCCCCCTCGATCAAATTCACTATGGAATTAAAGCATGACTGTAAATTGCCTTTCCTAGATTATCTGATCCACAGAATAGGTAACACCTTTAAGTTCAGTATTTATAGAAAACCTACTAATGTGTGTTCATACATTCATTATTATTCTGCCCACCATAATAGAGTCAAACATTCCGTATTTTCAACAATGTTTTTACGTGCTTTGAGAATTTGCAGCCCGGAATTCATTGATGAGGAATATAAATATATCTATAATATTGGCTCAAACCTTAAATACCCTATATCTTTCATAGACAAATGCCTGAACATTACTAAGAAATATTTTTATGGAACTCATCCCAAGCCTACCCATGACCATAAGAATCTCTTAGTATTACCATTTCACAAAAATTTCTCAAATTCCTTTACAACTAAAAACCTGGAACGTCAATGTGGCATTTAAAAACTCATGCACTGTTAAACAAATGTTAATCAAGAACTCCCCCAACAATACAAGTGGCTGCATTTATAAAGTCCCTTGCAAGGAATGTAATATGTTTTACTTGGGCCAGACAGGTAAATATCTTGTAACTAGACTTAAACAACATAAATATTGGGTTAGGA
This sequence comes from Homarus americanus, assembly GCF_018991925.1. Classification (NCBI taxonomy): domain Eukaryota; kingdom Metazoa; phylum Arthropoda; class Malacostraca; order Decapoda; family Nephropidae; genus Homarus; species Homarus americanus. Next base: position 6,110,700 of record NW_024737042.1, on the reverse strand, counting down.
CAGGCCAGGAATCCAATACTCTATTTGTTCATTTGAGGGATAATAAACATTGCATTGACTGGGATAATGCCTCCTCAATATTACCTTGCAATTCAATTGACAGTAGGAACATTATAGAATCTAGTCTCATTAAACAACCGAATCCGTTAACATGAATTTGAGTAATGGAATGTACAAATTTGACAATTTTGTAATTAAGATTTGTAACCAGGTGAGAAGGTTGGGTCAGTTTTTCCCTCTGACCTGACTACCGACCGCTGCGGTGCTTTGTGAAGATTAGTAGGGTCATTACCTATACTTGACCTCTGTGGACTTTATCTCGCCCTCCTCTGTATATATATATATATATATATATATATATATATATATATATATATATATATATATATATATATATATATATATATATATATATATATATATATATATATATAACTTGTTCTGCACTTCTACTTAGTTTGTACTCACCCCTGAAGATGTGAATTACACGAAAGCGCTTGGGAACTTCGTGTTTTCTTTTTCCTTGTGGTTATCAGCATATCAACAACCAGCAGCAGCAACAACCTTAGCAACCAACAACCTTAACCTTAACCAATATGCTATATGTATATGTAACAACATATATATATATATACCATTGCCACCCCCTGTAGTGGAGTTCCCGTGATGGTCAGTTCAAAACTGATAAAATGTTACATAAATTTATTTGTCAGTGGCCCAAGGTTTAAAATGTTTTGAAAACCTTGGATCTAGATGTAGGATAGTTATTTAGTGGGTCCCTTATTTTTGACCTGATCTGACTAGTCACGTCACCCCCTTCTCTTAAGCTCCTCTACGTGTGTGTTGGTATATATATATATATATATATATATATATATATATATATATATATATATATATATATATATATATATATATATATATATATCACAAATTATCTTGCTAAAGAAATGTAAACGTCCAAGCCTTGGAAAGTGAAGCGACTGAATGCCAGCACCAGTTTCTGAGGCTCCCCTTTGGACGTTCTTCAATCAACTGGCAGTCTTTAGAGAACAATCAGAGTTGCAGTACTCCAAATAAGCTACAATATACATCACTTTTGAAAAGCCGGATGAGAGACGAGCCATTTTGATATTTGCATAGTTGTCGTATAAATCCTATTAGTTTATATGCATGGTTTACATCCCATGATCTGAGAACTGCATAGTCTTTAATTCATTGTCAACATAAAAACCCAGACCTCTCCAAACCTATCTAGTTTCGGTTTGAGAAATGTCTTCATTGCCGTGGAACGCACTCATTCTTACGTACTGTACACATACAAATGATACACTACACATACACTCTTACGTAGGTATATATACAAACACAAGCAAATACACAATAATACAGCTTTATCAAGATACTGTATAAAATTTCGCTTGCAAACGCCAAATTTTGTAAATGAAACACATAAGCGTGTAAACACATTTAGGCTATATATGTTTGGTATACATAACCATGCACACACTGCTACGACTGTTAAGACTACCCCTGTATTATCCGTCACCAGTTAGTTTTATCATGTATGTGTGTTAGCTGTGAGTTAATTGTTACCTAAAATTTTGTATCGTATATAATTAAATTTTAAATTAAGAAATAATGAAAGATTTAAAATTGAGTGAATTCTTATTGGAATTCAATCCGCCTTTACTTATCGAATAAACTACTTCCCATTTATTAAGTGTTCACATAAACGCAGAAATTAGGTAACCGGGTAACAAAGACCTCAGGCAATAACCATTCATATTTACCTTATTGACGTGTTAACCGGTTTATATATTTGCGTCTGTACTTTCTTGGGTCACTGACTTTACACATCTATTTTTTTTCCGAACCTTCCGTCTTGTATTGCTTCTTCCGGTCAGCTTTATAAAGTTAATCTCATTAACATGTGCACACATTTGTCTGATATCGATTTTACGCAAACTCAAGTCTTTAAAAACACTCTTCTTTTTGCTGTCTTTAATAAATAGAAGTAGCTAGGTTTCTTATATATCTACATATGTACGATTAAATTGAATGATTTGAAGATTTGTTTTGGGGGGAAATATTAATAATAATGTCTATAAAAATCAAGTGACAGATGCTTTGAACGAGGCGCTGAAAAACAAGCCAATCATAATACGAGCTTCATCAGTCTTATGCGACTCTGACCAATAAGAATGAGCCATATAATCAAAACATGACTACGTAACCCTTGAACACACTAAGAAAACCAAGTCTTCTAAAACTGATCTATTTACCTCAAGATTCTTCAGTAAATAGATAAATACAAATATTATATTAAATTAATTTTTGCAAACTTTTTAATTAAAATTATATTATCATTATTAGTATATTATATTCCGTTATTTAAAATATATTCAATATTTTTGGAACTTTGCTTACCAACAAATCGTCGTCAGCTGAGGAGGACGGAGAGATCTACTAGGAGGGAGGAGTAGCGGAACCTAGGCTTTGTGTAGTCACCTCCCTCTTTCTTCGGCATTAAAGGCGTTTTAATTAATTATTTAAAGGTTAGTATACCTGGGAAAGCGGTACTTCACAGCAGTTGTATGTATTGAATGTTTAAACGATATGTGGAAACGCCGAGGAAAAAACTACTAACATTACCATTGAGAGGAGTGTCGTTAGTCCCTGGGAGTTGTGCCAGGGTTTGTCTGTTTCTCACCCGAGGTAAATAAAGTTATAGTCGAAAAGAAAACTTAAGAAAACAGACATCGTTTTAGAAACTTTGTGGAATTTTGTTAAATAAGTTTGTCATCCGTTCAATATACTGTACTGTACCTATATACGCATGTATTTTGGTGTTAACCCAAATATGTCTGGTGTAGAATTCATATAGTTGTTGGTAATGTGATGTCAAACGCAAAATATTATGAATTCATGGTATTACAGGTAATATCGTTTCGGTCATCCAGCGAATTTTAGGATTTTAATTACCACTTTTTTGGTTAGGTTGCATTTGAGAAGCAGTGCTGTGACCGAATTTTATCGGTTAGGTTAGGTTGAAATTGTTTTTCCAATGGGTTTTGATGTGTTTTTAATGATTGTAAAAATTATTTCTCTTGCAAATTACTACTTTTTGTGATTTTCCTCCATCCAAAACCTCTGGTTCCCACTGGGGTCCCTCATTATCGTTGAATAAAGAGGGGGGGGGGGGAACTCAAAAAGTAGTAATTTGCAGTAGAAAAGTAGGTCAGAATCGTTCAAAACATGAATAATCACTGGAAAAACATATTTTCAACTTCCAAATAGGTGGATGACAAACGATAATTTTACCAAAATCTTTAATGAGAGAGTATTCATTTAAATAAGTGTTGTCATTAGTAGTGTAATAATTTATTAAATGGAATCTTACCAAAATAGATCTTTTTGGTATGTGTTTACACTTGTTGCTTGCCTGAACCAGGAACTTGAGGACATTTCACCGTTGAAAATAAATGGGTTAATATTCGTTTTTATCCCAATAGGTAGTTCGGATTTTGTACCATTATCACTAGGATTCTATTTAAGGTTAGGTCAAGTTAGGTTAGGTTAGGTCAGGTCAGGTCAATTAAAAAACACCAAAATAAACTAGAAAAATATCATACCAAAGGGGGGAAATTTTGATAATTTTTTTTATTTACTGTTAAATGGTTTCTTCATGAAAAAGCAAAATAATGGACAAGCAAACCTTACCTAACCTACCTAATTCCTAACCTTTTTATTGTCATTTCGATTTTCTTATTTACTATCAACCAAACAACATTTCAAAAGAATAAACAAATAACCTTTACACTCCAATTTTAAATTGTAATAAACACACCCTATGAGAATGCCATTAATTTTTTGGCACGTTAACAAAGGCCAGAGACGCTCCCATATAGCAGACGATGTGAACCAAAACATAATGCCACGGGAGATCCAACGGCACCATAATTACAGTAAATAATTTATTTCTTCGTCTACAAAGCATGAAGAGTCATGAAATACCGCCATATGAAAAGTGTTTGTACTGTAGTGTTTTTACTCTGCTATTTCCCTCTTCTTTCATGCCCTGCCCACTGACAAGTACAGCATGCCCTTCAAATTCGCGGGGGTTAGGTTCTCAAAATGGCCGCTTGGCCGGGAATAGCCAAATCCATGAATATCATTTGCTGACGGGGGGGGGGGGTTACATTTTTACTCGTGTGCAAAGAAATTGATACAGGTGCTCCTCTACTAACGAACGAGTTGTGTTCCTGAGGCTTCTTTGCAAGTACAACTTTACTCTTGTAGATACCAAACATATTGTAAAAAAGGAAAAGATTATGGATATTTAGTACAGCTATACCCTTTAATACAGCCTTAAAACCTGGCTCACTCTTCTCGTCTTAGGTAATGTTTGTTCTATCTGGAATTTTCTTCAAAATAATCCAATATCATCCACATTAAACACCTGTTCTGGCAGGTAACCCCCCACTTAGTGATGATGTTTGTATCTCTGAAAGTTTGTAAGTTGAACTTTCTCAAGTAGAGGACCACCTGTTTGTGTTTGCCCTTAGGAGAATAAGTTCTTATACCTGTTTGTATACTGTATGTGTGTGTGTGTGTGTAGACACACACACACAAAACACAGACAAATACTTGTAAATAATAATGGGAAAATCCTCTCGCCAATAATCAGAAACAAATGTACAGTATTAAAAATGTGAGTTTCTACCCTTAAATCAATTCCGTGCTTTATTAATAACAAAGCATGGAGTGGACTTGAGGGTAGACTCACATTTTGAATACATTTGTTTCTGATTATTGGTGAGAGGATTTTCCAATTAATATTTATTTGTATGTGTTTTGTGATTGTCTCTACACACACACACACACACACATGCAGTATATACAATACAGGTAAAAGAAATTGCTGTCTCTTAAAACGAATGGCTTCCTGTCCCAGCCGTGAAAATGCCAGTAACTTTAAAACTACCCTTAGACATTCTTGGGTACATCCAGGGTGTCATCTGCGAATAATCTAGGTCTGCGAACTGTCAGGGCATGCTGTAATTTATGATTGAAGGGTTAGGCTATAAAGAAAAAAATACTTCCATGTTGTCATTTCAACTTTATTGTCAGTAGCTATCATCCAAAGAACAACTGTGGAAAATATGAACAAAATATATGAACATGTTTGGGTGATAACTGTCTACTACACTTTTACCATCACCTGACTGTACAGTACATGAGTGTTCAGGAAGAGAAATTCATGAAAATCTTTTATGAGAAATGTTTTCTTTGTGCAATTTTTGGCCCTTTCATAAAGTAAGAATTTTCTTTTCTTTGGTGAATTGTCCTCAGTTTACTGGTTCAGGCATAATACAGTACAGTACTGTCCTTATGGCATCCAGAGTTGATTTCTGTGAGCAAGAGTAATATTTTCCTTACTGGAGATACTTCAGAACACATTGAATATGGATGGTAATAACAGTGTTTGACTTTTAACCTCTCTGATGCAGCTTTTAATCATTTCTGGAAAATAAGGAAATGGTGGTTCATGTGTTTTTTAATTATTGTATGAAACTATTTTTACCAAAGGTGGGGTTCTTTGATCGGTATCCGACCGAATAACCACTGGTTATTTAACTAGGATCTAAAAAAAGTAAGTGCTTCTGGCTACAGAAAATTCTACATATGTACAGTATTATTTTATTGATTATTTCAAACTTCTGTACTGTTTAGAAAAAAAGGATTAAATAGAAATAATAAAGGCACAGTAATCTCTCTGTTAGCCGGAATCCCTCAAACCCGGAACTCTCCGATAGACGGAATTAAAATTTGCTCGGAAAAGCTTTCCCATAGCTGGAATTTTCCAAAAATTTCCGGCTTTGGGGAAAAATTTCCTGAGGTTGAAAATCGAGATTATTTTCCAAAAATGTCTGAATAAAGATGAAAGCTAAGTATTTTTTGGGGGACCTGACTCGACTCAACGTCAGGTGGAGGTGGGTGGGCAGGGGGGTGTTAGTGGTGTCATATTACTGACCTGATGCAATGTCTTGAATAAACACAAAGGCTAAAGTATTTATAGGGAGATTGTGATAAGTAGAAGTGAGAAAAGTTGTATCCCTTTAACATTACTGTACATTACATAACATTTTCAAATATGGAGTGAGAAAGCAGAAATGTGTGGGTGATTAGAGATATGGAGTGGAAAGGAGTGTGTCCTGCACCAGTGTGCCAAGCGATAAACTCCTCAACAGCTGATCTTTTAATTCGCCTCCATGCAGTCACACAACAAGACCCTCACTGGATGATTGTTGTCTTAATTTTTGTGTGTGTGTGTGCGTGCATGCTAAACATCCAAAGAAATATTATTGAGCTTGCCAAGAACATTGTAGGATTTGAAGAAGTTGATGAAGAGAATGTTCGGGAGTCAGGTGGTGAGGTGACATGCCAAGACACTTACACAGCACACACATTAACAGCACTACTAAACCATTGTCTTATAACATTTTACTTTATAATTTTTATTTTAAAATTAATAGGTACATGATGGTTCAACTTGGCTACTTTCGCACTTAAAAACTGATCAATGAATAAACCAGGGCATATGGAGACGTGAAGATTTGCATGTGCAACCATAACTGCTGAGCAACTGCATAAATTATCACAACCTGTACTCAAATGTACTAAGTTAATTACTAAAAAATATATCTCAAGTGCAAAATATGGGTTGTTTACAGTATACTCAAAATAGTTGCTATCTTGCAAGAATTCCAGCAATGCAAGTTATATTCAGCTAAATCAAGTCGGTGACATTTTTTACGTAAAAAACTTAAACTCCCTGCCTTTTATAATCCTTGAGTACACGTTAATCTCCCCTCCTGGCTGTCAACACCCCACCTCCTTCCCTCCTCCCAGCCATAAGGGGGAGCAGATGGCGGTGGTAACGATTAATAGGATGAATTTTGTTTTAGGCTTAAAGTTTTCTCTTATAAATTACCACAGACTTAAATTAGCAGATTATAACTTGCATTGTTGGAATCCTTGTAAGATATCGATTAATTTGAGTATAAACATTTCATAATTTGCATAAGAGATAAAATTTTTAGTCCTTTAGTATAGTACATTGAGTGCAAAATGAGTACAGTAATATGCTGCTCAAAATTATGGCTTTTTCACAGGGAAAAGTCTGTATAACTAGCCCCAGTGGTTAGGATATTATGGTATCGAATATTATGGAGTACTTCAAATAAATTCTTTGTTTAGTTCTTTACATAGAGACTTGCGGATAGAAACTGTAATAATTTGAGCTTATTAATACCAGTACTCTTCATATACAGTAAAATACTTAGTTTTACCCTATTAATCGGCTTCTCATTTAAGGATATCATATTTGAAACATCTAGAGAATTTATTCAGGATCATTATGGTATCAAATTCATCTATCTAACACAAGTAGAAGTTTTGAAGATTATAACAAATGCTGTGAGGGAGGGAGCGGAGGAGGGGTCCATTGGAGGGTAAATGTGACCCCCTTCCCTGCAAAGGGTCACACTGGTTGTTTGTCAGCAACTACTGTACTGCCTCATTTATGATACAATATTGCACGTATATTCTTTTCATGAATTAGTAAAGATTTGTTACTGTAATAATCTGAGCTTATTAATACCTGTACCCTTCATATACAATACAGTACTATATATATGTACACCTCATAGATAAAAGACAATGTTATTCAAGACATCTTCAGGTCATACGACCCACTAATCCCCTACCCAACAATGGGTGACCTGACATTGCATCAGGTCAGGTTAGTAACATGACCCAATAATATCCCACCCAACCTCCATCACAAGTATTAAGCTGTTATTAGTTATGTATTACAGTCAATTGAGTGAAGTGTCTGCCTATTCTAGGCCAAAGATGACAGGATCTGCTGGTGAGTACAATATATACAGTAGCATACATTATTTTGTTTATAGTATGAACAATATTGTACAGTTTTATGGATTTCTTTGTATACAAAATTGTCTCACATCATAGTACATTGAATAAATAAACAAGGAGTGTGATGATAATAATGTGTAATAAATGTATAATACAGTGTACAAAAATGAAAGATATGTAGATTTTGCTCATCCCAAGCCAAGTTGGGGCTCTTCTACCAGTAATTATAAAGTACATGATCCATTATCCTTAAACATTCTTTTATACAGAAATAATTACAAATTTATAATAATATCAAATGCATACTGTACAAATATACAGTTCAGTGCCGTACATTATGTGAATTACAGTATAAAATTTAATTGAAAGTTGTTTCCATAATGTTCCATCTCAGGGTTTTTGTCAACTTACCACCCACTATCATGGACCACTCCACATCAATTAGCTACAAGCTCCATCTACACGAGTTTTTACCACTTGTACAACATTAAAACAATAAGCATGTAATAAGTGTAAGAATATATAAAGAGCTATATACTTTATAAGGTGCCACTATAGCGTGCTGTCTACCGGGACATTTACACTATAATGTGCGGTCTACCTGCGATATCTACATTGCAGGCTGCAATTTAGTATTGTTATATAGTAAAGTTTTATGATAAAAAAAACAAAAAAAATTAAATAATTTTTTAATGATCATCATATAAACAAAACATATAAAGATGTTGAATAATAGCATAATAGTAATGACATAAACTTCGTATCATATTCTTTGTAAATTGTAAACCTAACCTAACCCCCTTTTATAAGGTTGGTTAGGGTCCTGGTGTTCAGGTAGTCAGGTCCGTAGACTATGAATATTGCGGTATACCGCACGCTATAGTAGCACCCTTTATAAGTTGTGATAATTAGTTAATTATTGTGAAGTATGTACACACAGTAAAAAAAAGTATCGCTCGGTCTGCTGACTTCTGTAATTATCCATACATCACCTGATGTGCCAGGAGAGTTGGCATGCATGCCTGTATGGCAAAGGTTTCCACCAACCTATGGTAGCAACAGATATGAGGACACCCTCAGGCAAGGACGGCGGGACTACCACTATATCACAGGACCAACACTATCCCTCATCCCTGGTGTTATATTGTTTCTCACATAATCCATGCGGCACTTTTTTTTTTTACTGTGTGTACACCCACTAAAATATTATTCGGCACCCGTGTCATATTGTATCACGCCGTAAGGGTGCCGAATAATTATTTAGTGGGTGTACAGTACAGACCGGTCAGAGAGGCCATCCTGATGTGTGCCAATAAGTTGTATACCCAATAAAAAATTACTTAGCACCCTTACGGTGTGATACACTATGACACGGGTGCCGAATAATTTTTTAGTGGGTGTACATTGTATTCTCCGTCTTATGAAAGATCATCTACTGTACTGTACTGTTCATCCTTTACCACATTTGTGTAGTTTGTAAAGTCTAATTTCATCTCTAAAATGACACTTACAATTTTTTCTTGATAAAAGAAAAATAAGCACAATTCCCTGGTACCGATATTTCCTTCAATATTTGCTATTATGTCTTGCCCACTGGAATTAATGATTCAATTATTCTGATAAGATTTTGCATGCAGAGAGAAGCCTTCATAACAAAAGAACATTAGTACATAAATCATACACAGTACAGCTCCTCCCCGATTTACGACCTACTCGACTTACGTCCACCCGCACTTACGACCTGCCTCAGTCGTACCAAAATTTGGTCAAATTATATATTTTTGAGTCCCAAAGTCAGTACACAGACAAAATTTTCATCTGTAATTCACTTTAAAATGACTGGCAAGCTTAAAAGTGAGCGTTTTGTGGTGCTGAGAAGAAAAAGAGACCCCCGTTTTCGATTTTCTATGTATTATTTAAGCATTTCCGACATGACCATTTCGACTTACGACCTGGATGTTGGTCCCTAACCCTGTCATAAGTCGGGGAGCAGCTGTATAGGCTGACTGGTATAGAAATTGAGTACCTGTACAGTACCCGTACAGTATATGTTCTATGGATATGGATACTGTAATGATGTCTGTTGCATTTTGGGTTAATTACTTTGGCCTTTCCTTTCTTGAAAATTATAAATTTGACTTTGCATTGTGTAATTGGGTGGAAAAAAGAAACCATGTACAGTACACTACTGTACAGGTACCAGTAGCTATGTGTATACAGTATCAGGTTCTTGTGAAGCCTGTGTAACTGAAGGCAACCTGTATGTTGTTAGTGTTAGGACAGTTGAGATTGCATTCTTTGGTAGAGTAACATATTAATTACTCTTAATTATTTGTAGATAAAAAATAAGAAGCTGTACTTTTGTAATTTATTCCCTTTGATACTGATTCTGAGACAATATAAGAACTAAATTTTCACCATTAGAGCACCTTGATATTCTTACCTTGAGTCCAAAAATATCACATGACATTTGCAAAAGATAATACAGTAGTATTTTTATACTGTACCCAGAAACATGTAATGATCTTCATGGGCGATTTACAATGTAAATGTATTAGATGTAGTTTTTGACGTATATGTACAGTAGATAAAATTAAGGACCCATACTATATATTTCTTTGTTATTTATTAAGGTTTAGGTGAATTATGAAAATACAGTATTTTGTACTGAGCTTGAATATAGTTAATTGAGCTTATTATTTATTTTAGTACAGTGGAGTGTTTAAGTTAGTTAGTAACAGGAAAGTTTCTTTGCTGTTTTCCAGCATTGGTGGTAAGATTAACAGATGAGATGGCTTACAAACAAATTAATGTTTCACCTGGCAGATGGAAGGGAGTGTGACTCTGATCATAAAAGCAGCCAATCAGAGTGTCCCAGACCAACGCATGGACTGTGATTTGAATTGGTCTGTGTTTTACCTCAAGGATCATCTATCAATCATACATCCTTCCAAACCAGTAAGTAATCAATACTCTTGATGACACCATTAAGTGTTGAGGGACCTTCAAAAAGAAAGTCTTAGAAGGTAGGGGGTGGCCTTCCTAATCTTTAGATGTTTTTCCACATTTGTGAGTTTAATTAAGATATTATACCTTAAAAACAAAAAAAAAACCTCCCCCCCACATGGCCACCATTGTTAATGAGAGAGTTGAGAGTTAAGCAGCAAGGATAAGTAGGTATGATCTTTGTGTGTTTTCTGAGCTTCTATTTGTTAATGTGTGATATAGTCTCTTGACCACCAAAGTGTCAGAGTGCCAAGGGAAGATGAACATTGCTTAGAAGGATAGCTAGAAACTGTACAGTAATTTTCAATAAAATTATCATACAAAGTCACTTTTTTCAGTATTTACATAGATAGATATTGCAGGCATACAAACAATGGTAAAAAGTACCAGGTAAGTTGAAGTGACTGATGATGTTTCAAGAAAGCTTCACATATTTAAAATATTTCATTCATACTGTTTTTTTTTTTAAATTGCCAAGATTAAATTATGAAGATATAGTGGGCTTCATAGTGGCTTTTTTCTTATATACACTGTATTGATTTATGGAGTACAGTCAGTTCTGCTATAACTCGATAGTTGTGTTCTTGTAAAACATCGTGTTATAGAAATTCGCGTAATAGAAATAACAGGGCTTGTGGAGAAAATAGGGTTAGGTGCAGATTACTACTCGAAGTCGAAAAAAATTTAGTAGTTAACCTAACACAAAGGTTACCACAGTCTAAATAATTGTTACATTCATATCTAATAATGAAATCGTACAGTAAATGTAACACTTTACCTTGAAAAAATGTGAATATAACTTGATGGGGGAGAAGGGTGATTTTGAGGTTGATAACATCGAGCTTCTCTTCAAGGGTTATAGCCTTTCTTATACGATCATCACCGGGAATGCGATCACCAGAACGCTTCTTGAAGATATTCTTCTTTACCATATTCACAGTTAATACCACAATTAAGCAAAAATTGCGTTACACCAAACAAGCGTTCACGTTATACAAATATCGTTCCTTTATTCATAAATTGCGTTAGAGCCAATTCGCGTTGTCAAAACACGCATTATAGCAGAACTCACTGTACAGTACATTATGTTGGACTGTTTGGTCCTGTAACCATTTTGCAGTGTTTCCTTATTCTAAGATTATGTTGATGCTTGTTTTATTATTCATTAGATGCAAATCAACATATCAGCTTGAAATAATTTGTGAAAAACTAGGAGAGAGAACAAAATAGAGAATTAAAAGGGATTTAACTGAAATTTAAAGAAATTGAGTGACAAAAAGTTGGATGATTAACAATACAGTACAGTACAGTGCTCCCCCCAAAGTACGCAGATTTTAATCCCACGGAACCCAACTACACGAATCAGCGTCATGCAACCCAAATTCCAAAGAACATGGGGGTCCCAAGTAAGAGGGCATAAATTTCCGTCTGGTATGGCCGAATGAGGGAGAGAGAGAGGAAGTGAACAGAAGAGCTGGCTGTTGATTGGCTGAGTGGCCACTACCAACAAATAAGAGATGAGGACATCACCAACGACGTGGATGCCAGTCCCAGTCCTCCTCTCCTCAAGACACGACAGTGGCTTGCTTTTTCCTGTATTTTTGAGGTGTGTTTTGCTGCGACAGCTACTATGGATACCCCACCTACTGCTGTTGGGACTCTAGTACCTGCCCAGCCAGGCAGAAGAGTGAAGTTGATGACCCTGGCATGCAAGAAGGAGATAATAGACTGGCTGGATAATGGCAAGAAATTGTTTATTTTTCTTAATTAAGGACTTATTTTTGTTTTATTATTCACCTTGTATAACTAAGGTACACATATTTAACTAAAGGTAACTTTCATAGAAGTTATGTGCAGAAAAAGTGCCTTGAGAGACCAGTTTTGCGTATATGGTGTGTGTCTGGAGGGATCCCGGAACCAATTTTTTATTTTTTCCCATTACAGTAGTTTATAGTACCCAAGTGAGCGCTGCTCCATTGGTACCAATTACCCGTGTATTTGGGAGAGAGCACTGTATAATAAAGAAAATGGGCCCTTGATAAAAATCTGTGGAGACCAATTATGACAAAGGGAAGCAGTTGGAAATATGTATAAAGCTCCTGGAACCACATAACAAGAATTTAATAGAAACTTTATTTACCCTATTTAATCATTAAGATATTAGGTAGTCTCATGTTTCTATTATATATTCTGAAACTATTGTCCTTTTTTTTGCTGTAAAGTGATTTTTATATTGTGATATCAAAATATTAATTGGATAAATACTTTTAATTATGTAAATCTCATTTTCTTTATACTTATAAATACTGTATGTACAGTACTACAAAGATTTAAGTGATATGGCAACATCAGGTGTTGGGAACTGGCCAGGTGTGTTCAGCACCTGTGAGATAATTATGACAGCCAAGGGAGTGGTGTCCCACCTGCAGCAGGGGTAAGCTGCATGTTTCACAGGATATAATTTATGAGTTTTTGGAGATTCTTTATTAGAGTTTGTACTGTAAGTATACAGTACCTAAATTTTTACCAGGAATGCATTCCTGATGTTGTAAACTGATGACTGTACTTTTAAATCAAATGGTTTTTATCCAATGAATACCATTACTGTATAAACTGTGAGATATGTTCCTCTAAAAAAATCTTGGGCACATAATATAATGACAATTTTCAACACAACTGGAATATTTTCATGCATAAAATTGAATGTACAGTACAATTATACATCAACAACAGTTTAATGAAAAACAAAATTATTCATTATTTAATTGTTGCCACAGAGAGCTGTAGTACTAAAACTTTACTGATGGCTGTCATCTTTTTACTACCCTCAGTGCTCCTTATCACCCCCAACTTAACATTGACAGCAATGACTGTTACCACTAGGGGTATTGCAGATGCTCATTTCACTTGCTGTTTCCTTCCCTGACATCTCTAAATGGGGTAAATTTCTTGGAAATGCAAGAAATTGCAGGAGTTCTTTTGAAGTGTAGAGCTAAATGATTCCATTGGCTTGTAAGTAATTTTATGAAAAACATGTCATGGCCAGTCAAGTAGCTTGGAACATACAGTTTAACATTGTTTATATAGATACTCTGTATCCAATAATGGGGTGAATATTTGTTTCTTAACCCCAAAATTTCAAATCCTGTTTGATTTGAAAAATATGTAAACAAAACAAAAATATAAATTGAAATAAAGGTGTAAATTATTTACTCAGGGAGGAGTGAATTTCTTAGTTAATCATAAATCAAAGTATACTGTACTGTATACCTGTACAGTATTGTGGTTCTCTGGGTAGTTTTTAACTCTTATGTAAATTCCCATGAACTGGAAAATTGTACGATATCTTCTACTCGGATCTCTAGATGACAGAAATAGAAAGTTTCAATCTGTGGTGGGATGTTGTGACTGAGCAGAAAATATACTTGCCTCCTGTCCTCAAAATTGCTGGTTCATCCCCAGAGCACCCCTGTCCACCCAGCTTTGAAAGAGTACCTAACTTTATGGTTAGTGAAGTGAAGGCAGTCATGTACGGTGCCAGCCATACTGCTTCCTTGTGTACCTATAAAGGGGTCTTGTCTTCAGTGTGTTATATATGCACTGCCCCTAATGGTCCATCTGGCCTATGGAAGTGACTCGTTTTTTCCTATTATTGGTGTGGTTTTGGTAGTTGCATGGTCGGGAGGTAAGGCCACAAGGTTAAATCCAGTCATCAGAACTCAAACATTGTCATGGGTTGCGTTAGGCTTACCCATGCAACCAACTCCAAAGTTTGTTTTACTAGAGATAAGGCACCCGGCGTGCCATGACTGCGACATATATTTTCCATTAGTGGTATGTTAGCCAGCCTATAGGGGGAGGCCAGTGAGACAGTGTTGTACTGTTCATCGCCTCGTGCCCCAAAACCTCATTTTAAGTTGTATCCCCTAGGTCATGAGTTAGTTAAGACGTCGTCCCCATCCTCTCCCTCCTGAAGGGTACGGGACACCACACAGAGTCCTCCACTGCGACCCTGTCCTGTGGACCGTCGTCGATGCGAGATTAAGTGTGCTAACCTAGGTTTGTTATTCCCGTGGAAATATTACGTGTGGATGCCTGGTTGCAACAAAAGCAATTCAGGCTGGCTTTTCAGACCTACAGTAAATGGTTAATCAATTCACGCTTACAAAGTTCTCCTGCACGACACCCGTCTACAGTGACCGTGATCGACACGAGACTAAGTGTGTTAACCTAGGTTTGTTATCCCCGTGGAAATATCACTTGTGGAAGCCTGGTTGTGACAAAAGCAATCCAGGCTGGTCTATTGCACCTATGTGGTTAAACATGTCACGCTTACCAGTTCTCCTTTCTGCGACATCCGTCTACAGTGGCACGAGATTATGTGTGGTAACCCAAGAGTACCTTTTTGTTGTTATTTCCCGTGGAAAGAAGTTCTTGTGCGGAAGCCTGGTTGCAACAAGAGCAATCCAGGCTGGCAGTAAATGTATCACTTGAATAATTAAGGCTCTGTTAAGTCATACCCATAGTAGAGTCATCACATGTGTCCCCAAGTTGAAAATTCCCTCTGTTAGAAGATAAATTTTATTACAGCGTGAACGTGAGTGACTCATATATCCATGCAAATTGTAAATCATTATATGGAAGCTTGACAATATATCCATGCAAATTGTAAATCATTGTATGGAAGCTTGACAAATAAATGTAAGTGCAATTATCTGCCCGTATCTGTGATCCTATCTTGTTATTACTAAAGGTAATGACAAAGTATAACCAATAACTTAGATTGATGTTGGAAATTAATGGAATTCATTAAATCATGATTTATCAAATATAAATTATGGATTGTCAGGTGGTGGAGTGAATTTCTATGTAGATACACCATAATCTCCTGCAAGTAACCAGTGTGAAGGTATCGAACTCTACGGTAAGAAATATAAGAAACACAATACAGCTCCTCCCCGACTTACGACCTACTCGACTTAAGTCCACCCGCGCTAACGACTTGCCACAGTCGTACCAAAATTTGGTCAAATTACGTATTTTTGAGTCCCAAAGTCAGTACACAGACAAAATTTTCATCTGTAATTCACTTTAAAATGGCTGGCAAGCTTAAAAGTGAGTGTTTTGTGGTGCTGAGAAGAAAAAGAGACCCCCGTTTTCGATTTTCTATGTATTATTTAAGCATTTCCGACATGACCATTTAGACTTACGACCTGGATGTTGGTCCCTAACCCTGTCATAAGTCGGGGAGCAGCTGTATATTATAGTCTTTATATAATATAACTCACACTTAGACCACTACAATATAAAAACCATGAAACACAGTGATGTTAGGCAATATATCAAGTATAGTGATGTTCTATCTGGCATAAGTTCAAAATGCTTAATCTTGTAGTTTAAGGTCTTGCAACAGTGTTAGATGGGTTGTTTATCTATGTAGTTTCAATTAGTTCTAAAAAATGTCATTCACTGACTTACATTTACAAAATGTAACCAAGTCACAATGAATGAAACTTTACATATTAATTCAAATTTAATGATTAACTGTATGTACAGGGGTATCTCCGTTAGCTGGAACAATTGGTGCAGAGCACTAACGGGAATGAGAGATTTCCGGGTAACGAGACGACTCTCTCAAACCCGGAAAAAATCCCCCATCCCTGGAATTTTCCGGGTAATGGAAAAATTTTCTCTGAATTAACAGAAAATGCACCCGATTTTCATTTCTCAAACCTGGAAAAAACGCCCCCATCCTCGGAAATTTCCGGGTACTGGGAAAATTTTCCGGAAAATGTGCCTATTTGAAAATCTTTCCCTAAGCTGTAATTTTCCGGAAAATTCTGGCTTTGGGAGCGCTTTTCCGAGAAAATTTAGATTCTGGTTATCAGAAAGTTCCGGGTGTGAGGGATTTCGGCTAACGGAGATATTACTGTACTTTGAAAATATGGAATTTAAAAAAATAATAATATTACATCTTTTCCAATTTTGGCAGAAAGTGGAAGAACAACGGCTCATCTATTCAGGTCAATTGCTGCTCGACAATCTACTACTACGAAACGTCTTACGGCACCCTACTGAAAATAACGCCTACACTATTCACCTTGTATGTTCACCCAAACGTAACTCTCCATACACATCAACAAGCTTACAAACTTCACCCTCAGTCAGTCAAAGGAGACAGTCTTCACCTGGGTCTTCACAAGTTAGTGGTCAGTCATCACCACGTCAGGTTCCATCAGACATGAATACAGATCAAGTTGAAGATAGAACGGTTCCTCAGCAGGATGGTTCCCCACCTTCTCCTCCACCTGACAATCCAGTAAATAATGATTCAACAGGTGAGAATGTACTTTATGTAGAACTCTTTATTCCCTTCTCTCCTGATAAAGAAACCTGGATCTCCTGCATGGTTCAGCCTTTTTAACCAAAGGGCAACTAAATTCAAGCACTAGTAATGTTAACAAAACTAAGAAATTTACAAAACTTTATCCTTTCACACTGAACCCACTCTTGACACATCTTTCTGGCCATCCATGCTATCATAAACGTGTTCCTTTTACTGGCTTGCTCATTGTATGTTACTTCTACATAACTTTATATCATTTACAGATAATCATGTCTACCCTCACATGGAAAATTATTCACATTTCAGGTTTTATTATAGACTCTTGTACAGCTGAGCATATACGTAATGGTGTGGCACTGTATGTCTATCTGCTGACATTATTATTCCCGAAATGTAACGAGATATTATACAGTGAACCTTCAAAGATCTGGACTAAAAGGGGGGCCCACCTGTCCAAAAAAGCTGATTGTCCATATCTTCAGGCAAATGTACAAAATGTATAAAAGCGATAAATAATGATATAAAGAATACCAAAATTACAGTACCGTATTTTACGGCATGTTTGATGCACCCCCCCATTTTATCAGGGATTATTTAGGGAAAAACTTTTGTGTGTATTTTCCTCCTGTAACCATATTTTTCTTAAAATAATATATATACGGAACCAGGAAATGTGAGGAATAGATAAAGATAATACCAATAAATAAGTAAAAAAAAATATTGTACTGTACAGTGGTCCCTCGGTTAACGAGCACAATCCGTTCCAGCATGTTGCTCGTTAACCGAAACCATTGTTTCAATGGGTTTATGGGTAATTGGTTCCAGCTCACAGAAAATTGCCTAAATTCAACAAAAAATTTAGAAAAGTGCACTTACTTTGAGGTGTGTATGTAGATGGCTCCTGAATGATGATGATGATGGGAATTAGAATGGGGATGGAGGAGAAGGGAGAAGAGAAGGCATTGGGGTGGAAGAGAAGTCACCCCGTGGCGCCATTTCACCCATAAAATTTTAGTTCTCTTGGTGTAATTCAAGATTATTTTCTTTAAATCAACACTGCACTGCATTATATATTGTCAATATGTAAAATAAATTTCAAAATGACCAATAATTTGCTTGCAAACACAGAAAAAAAGCATTTAGTTGAAGAGAGTCTCAAGCAATATGTTACCTCCACTGAAGAGAGAGAGACGAACGCCTGTTTGTGTGTTAACAGGCTGGATGGCGTGCCAGAAACTAGTTTCTTTTCCTTCAATTATGTTCAATAATTGTTAAAATGACTAAAAAATATTAATATTAAACTTTTAAAATTATTGAATAGTATAAACTTCTTGATATTTATTAAAATAGTAAGGAATTTAAGCCCTAAAACCGATTACTGTATTGGCGGACTAATACTACAGCTGGTGGACCGCCAAATGCAAGCGAAAACATGTTGAGGTCGGCTTGTAAAAAAACTTGTTAATCGAGGGATTGCTCGTCAACCGAAGTTAAGAATCTTATAGAGGGTAACTAGTTAACCGAGGGATCACTGTATTGCCAAATCAGTCAATAAAGGCTAAATGAAAGTTTAACACAGCCGCCATTTGCATACACTCCCTGCTTCACCATAGTAACGAAAACCAGCTGGGATGCCGATTCCCTTGCAACGCTCCCCACCCCCGACACTCAGCGCTCTCCTCCCTCTCCCTCACTGAGCCAGCTAACTCGTGTGCAAAGAAATGTATGTTATTCCCTTTACGTGTTTGCAATTAGGAAAAATATTTCTTTTCCTTTTTTTGCAATATGTTTATAGGATGGTGTGTGCATGTAACTGAGTAAAAATAAATTAATAAAGTTACGTATATCTACCCGAAAATATGAGTTGAAAAACAACCATAACGCTTCACAGCCCAGTAACCTGGTGGTTACAGTGACGAGTCTAACCTGGCTACTATACCATGATTAATCGCTATTAAGCATTATTATACTGTATCAGTAAACACTAATAATAACAGTAAATCCAGTGAAATATGGCAGGACCGAGGAGAGTTACAAGAGCAGACGACGCACTAACTAGCAAATGCAGTCACTCACTCCCCTTACTGCTCCCGTTGCCAGGCATACATATGGTGGATATACATCTTGTAGTTTAATTTGAAAACGTTGATGGGCACAATGATAAACAAATTATATAAACCATGCATT
This sequence comes from Homarus americanus, assembly GCF_018991925.1. NCBI lineage: Eukaryota > Metazoa > Arthropoda > Malacostraca > Decapoda > Nephropidae > Homarus > Homarus americanus. The sequence goes on along the minus strand of NW_024737042.1, from coordinate 6,091,217 downwards.
TACCTGCGATAACATAATAAGAAACGTTAGTATCATTACTCGAGTGACTGAAATAATATTCTTAACAACAATTGGCTACTCTGTTTATGATTCCTACTTCGGGCACCTGTGTCCTGCGCGCTGACATCTTAGTTACACGGGCCTAAGTTGACCTTTGCTCTGTTTTAGGATTGCTTTTTTGGGAGGCTTCTAAGCCCCTGGAACCCCCGAATCTTTTGAAATCCGGATTTACCGGGTCTGAATCTTCAAGGGTTCATTGTACAGTATACAGTACCAGTGAGCACGATATTGCACAGGTAACTTCCCATGTAAAAGGAAGATCCCTGTTGGTTTAGGGGCGGTGGGTCAGAGGTCATGGTCATTGCTGTTAAAACAAGAAATTTGGTTTCTTGACTAAAACTTTACTCTCTCCGCACCAGTGAACATGATGTAGCATAGTTATCGTAAAGCTAGGGAAGGGAAGGCATTTAATCCCCTTGCCTTTTTGCTTTTGTGGTCACACCAGGTATATTTTATACTACTTGTGGTACTCCTGTTTAATTTAGAGACTTACCAAGAAGTTACTGGTACTCCATTTCTTGATAAAGTATGAAATTATAGTATCAGATACAGTAAGGTTAACAAGTGATATTCGTTCTTGAATAAGTGCCTGATAGGTGAATTTTTATTAAACAGTTCCCATTTTTTTTTATTAGATCCATATTAAATCCTGAGATGCATTCCAGTTCAAAAATTTGTGACCCAAAGCCCCATAGTATAAACCTAGATGCACTCCAGCTCAAAAATTTTTGACCATAAAACCTAACCTAGGAAAGATTAGACATGTGTATATACATTGTGCAGGAACACTTACCAGAACTCAAAGTTAATACTGCTTGTGTTGGCCTGGCATTATTGGTTGAAGGTGAAGATGGTTTGTGGGTGGCAGGGATAGTCACTTACTACAGAGCTCAACAGAATCCCCTACTTTTTTGCCAGAGTCCAATTGCTGTATTACATCTAATTGTGTCTCCAAGGAGATGGTTTTGATCTTTTGGGTGGCACTGCTTGTAGTGCTGCTGGGTTTGATAGTAAAAATAATGAGAAACAAGCTAAAAATAAAGGCAGAGAACATGATGATAAACAGACATTGCCAAGTTGTGCAGGCTAACTGACCAAGCTGGATTCGCCCTGCCACTGACATCTCGGTCTACAGAAAAGAAGTTTTTAAGTACACTTGCCTAGTTGGCTGCTCAGCCATTAACAATGCATGACTAACCTGACTCCATGAGTGATAATTTGAGTTGGATCAGTCAGAATTTTGCCTGATAAATTGATTAAAGATTTGTTCATTGAATTTTCATACCCTAAAACACTGCTCTGTAAATCAAATTCTTTTCATTAGGTACTCTTTCAGTGGAACCTAACTGTATTACAGTATATCAGTATTCATATTTTCTACATTAATTTCCTGTACAATTTTATTCCATGAGCTTAATTATGATTTACTGTACTTTGGCTTTTTTATACTGTAAGTACATTTCTAATCTTCAGATGGACTTCGTCGCCGAAATGTTGCAAGTAATGGTGGGGAAGTTTCTGTGTCAACACCTCAAAGTATAGATGCCACTTCATCATATCCATCCCAACCCCAAATACCAGTTACTGTTCTTCAAACCAGTGCAGATCCCATGCAGCAGATGGCTGCAATACAGCAGATGTATGCCCATTACATGGCATACATACAATAGTAAGTAAAAGCAGAGTGTATTGTAATGTATGTATTGTATATGGATTTGGACTTTTGTTGTAGCAGTACTTTGTTTCACTTATTAGCATTTGTGTTCAGTTCACATAAAGGTGTCCTTATGTGAATGCACACTTAAGTTTTTTCATACATTCACAGTTGAGTTATATACTTCTAAGCACATTTAGTCTTTATCAAGGTTTTAGTCGGTGGGTCATTGTCAAGTATTTAGCTAGTGGACTTTCCTTTCATCTTTTGTGCATCTCAATTTAAATTTGTATGATGAAAATCACTTGATAGTCATAAATTGTTTGTTTACAGATTTGAAAAAAAAATTGTGAATCATTATGTATTAATGAAAGGATGGAATGGTTAAAATTTTATATCTTGTCCAGTTTAAGGGCTATGCAGACCATATTTCCTGTCATTAATGAAAACCTTGCCAGGCTGCTTGGATGTGCAATTTACAGATTTGTAGCCATTGCCCCCTGCTCTCCTTACTGCCCTGTCACCCTATTGATTGCAGTCAATAAGCACATTGGACTCTTGATAGTTTAACGCATAGGTAACTGTCTTGACTACATCAGTATGGAAAAGTTTCTACCTGAGAACAAGTGGCAAAAGTTCTTTACATGCAAAAATTTGACTTTTGGGCTAGTTACATAATACCTGAGAAACCCTTTGTCAAGTCAAGGGGACATCTGGGCCTGTTGTAGATGAGGATGACTTATTAATCTAGTAATTCATCAGCCTTCAGCTACACAGTGCATGATGGTACCTGACTGCCTACCATATCTTTGTTAACTCTCCCTTGGCACATTACATTAATGTGAGATCTTTCTGTAATCAACATTTTGTTTTCCACAACCTGGCTGACCATTTGATTGACCTTGGGTCATGATATAATGGATAGTGAACCACTCTGTAAAATATTATTATATACATGGCATTCTCTATTCCATGATGATACTTAAGAAATAATACCAATATACTGTACCATAAGCAGATGTGATAGTTTAGACCTCGGAAAACTTTTCCCAGTACCCAGAAACATTCTGAGGATGTGTGAGTGTCTGTGCGAGAAGTGTAGTTTAAACTCTTGAAAACTTTTCACAGTACAGTACCTGGAAAAATTCCTGGTATGTTGGATTTTTCCGGGTTTGAGAAAGTTGTCTCGTTACCTGGAAATCTGTCATCCCCGGAAGAGCTCTGCACCAATTGTTCCAGCTAATGGTGATATCACTTTTCCTAATTAGTTGTTGCATTCATTTTTATCACCTTGTTTTAATACAGAGGAACTGCAAGTGCTTTCTACTTTTCATTTGGTACTCATTTCTCTAATATGCATAACTTACTCTTGTCAACCATTCTGTAATTTTTAATCACTTTCCATCCATAGTCAGGGGCTTTGTACACTCCATATTTTTTATCTCTCACTTTATGATATTTATTCTTGTCAAAATTTAAACTACAAAGCTCTTCATTAGATCCATAATAATGGATGTTTATGAAAAATGATAAGCCAGGTGAGTTCAACTTGTGAACCATTCAGGTGTGTCTACTGTATTGGTGTTTCTGTATCTAGAATTAATTGCAGTATAGGTTGACAACCCTTTATCCGAAATTCCGAAAACCGAAAAGCTCTGAAAACCGAAAGTTTTTTGTGGAGATTTTTTTTTTTTTTTTTTTTTTTTTTAAACAGGATTAGCCCACCCAGGCATAGATCACTGACCCACAACGGGGCCTGGGGGGCAAAAATGTAATAGTAATACTAATTATAATACTAATTATAATAATAATAATTATTCATAGTAAATAAAATTTTTAATTAAAAAATACACCAAAATAAAATAATAATGATAACAATAACACTGTATTAATAAAATAATAATAATAATAAAGAAATACAAGAATGAAATAAAGATAAAAAGTGAGTAACATGACCTAGACCTGTGAATTATTATTATTACCTGTATTATTATTATTATTATTATTATTATTTTTATTATTATTATTATTATTATTATTATTATTATTATTATTATTATTATTATTATTATATTCCCCAGGCCCCAATGTGGGTCAGTGACTTGTGCCCGGATGGGCTAATAAAAAAAAAAAAAAACTAACCATTCTGAAAACTGAAAAATTCCGAAATCCGAAATGCCTCTGGTCCCAAGGGTTTCGGATAAGGGATTGTCAACCTGTAGCGATATGCATCTTTGTCTCAGACCTAATGAAGAATATTTGATATATAGAAATTATTTTAATTTGTATTGTCATTTTTCCAGTATGCAGATGGGTGGTGGTGTTGGAGGCATTGCCTGGCCACAGCAAATGGTTCAGCTGCCTGCTGCACCAAATCCTGCCACATCCACTACAACTGCAACCCCAACTCCTACCTCACCCACACCTACGGTAGACCAAGCTGAACAGCAGCAACAGCAAGATCAAAATGCGCCTGCAGATCCACAGCAACAGCAACAACCACAACAGATTAGAATGAATGCACAAGGTAAATGTTTAATATTGTGAGGAAATTGTGTAAATCTAGGAAAATGACAAATATATTTGTACTGCAATTGTATCATTTACCATATGAGGCGTTCAGCATTAGATGGGGGTGAAGCGCCACCCTGGGCAAAAATGTGTTTTTTTTTTTTTTTTTTATGGATATCACTATTTTCATTCTTTCTCTATATGTTGGCATTGGATGTAACCTTCTAGCTAGAATAGAAATATGGTAGAAAGTCCTTAAAAAATAAGGTGTGATTTCGCCTCAGGCCGGGAGCTACGTATCTAGCTGTACACTCAGTCAATGAAGGTGGCTACATCCCATTCAGAGTGAGAGGAGCGCGAGCCAATGACAGTGCCCCTCCCTCGGACCATGCCCCCTGAGGCAGCCGATCACAATGGATTTCCCCTTGCTACGTCACAGCTCCTCGGCCAATCCGCACACCCAGATGCTGCCTCTTTGTTAGTTTTGGCGTGTTGTATAGCATAAGGCGGTTTAGTGTACTTTCTACTGCTATTTTTGATAACTTTTCGGCGTAACATTGACATTATTCATGTTCCAATGGTGTGAGAAGTGCTGTGCAATATCTGCCTGATATTAGAGCAAGACTCGAGTGAGGCCAGGCCTTCGGGTGTGGGTTCAGGAGCCCATTATTCCTTAGCATGTGTTTAGTGATGACAGTGCTCACGTGGACAACCCCAGCAATGCTTGGTGATAGTGATAGTGATTTTGGTATACTGTACTCATAATACAAAAAGTGACTGCTATGCATCACAAGACCTTTATGCAGACTGTGTTCCAGTACAGAGTTATGTGACATGCACTGACGGCAATAATGATGTTGAAAGTGAAGATGAAAATGGTGAAAGTGAGTCTAATGGTAACACAAACAGTAACACTAAGGTATCAACTTGAACATAGACTATGAGGAGGTAGAAGTGGACAGTGATGAGACATGCATTGACCTTGATCGTGATGAAAGTGAGCCTGACCCAACGAATGCTAGTGAAAGTGAGCCCACACCTCAGTCTTACAATGAAACTGAACTGTTGCCGGCATCAATAATCAATGATTTAGTTGATGAAGAATCTGTGTGGCGATTTTTAGAGAGGACAGAGAAAGACTTCGATCAGGACGTGATTGATTATGACGAGGCCATTTAAGTTATATGCATTTCTCAGGGTTTATGTAACTTCAAGTTACTGCGATCTTCAGGGATAATAAAACGAAGGAACTAAACAAAGTAAGATTGTAATACTATTGTCATAATACTGTTTTTTCCAGAGATAATGCAAACTCTCTCTGCCTTTGTATTCGTATGTTAATTACGTTAGGGGGAGTGTAGTGGTGTTTCCTTATTATTACACACTATTATACTTAACAATATTATAAATCTTTGGCTAATAATAGGGACGGAAAGATAAATACTGATAGGCAAATGAGTTTTTATTATTATTTCATATTTGGGGGGTATTATGGGCGGTGGGTGTAAGACGAGTGCTGTTTTTGGTGATCATTAACTTGTTTTACAGTATTAGTCCACAATAATACAGTAATACGAAATTTGCAGAAAAATGCAATTATTGTTGGTTTGAAGCTCAAACAACCGTACATAACGGGTAGTTATTCTCATTCAACTCGTGATAAAATAATAACTATTCACAGTACTAACTTCCAGTTTTCATAGTTTGCTAGGAGAGAGATTGAGCTGCACGATAAAAAATGAACCCTCTAGCTTAAAAAACAACTAAGTTATGGTTGTTTGTACTTTGAAAAACTTTAAACGCGTTTTTCTCCGCTTTTTAAATTTGGCGCTTCACCCCTTTTCTGTCGTAGCGCCTCATATGTTATATACTAACCGGCCTACTTACATTCTTTTTGTCTTTCTCCAGCATTCTTTTTTTTTCGGGGATTAGCCCACCCGGGCACAGGTCACTGACCCACATCAGGGCCTGGGGAGCAAAATATAATAATAATAATAATCCTATAAATTAATAATCAATGAAGAATATACAGAGTGTATATATATATATATATATATATATATATATATATATATATATATATATATATATATATATATATATATATATATATATATATATATATATATATATATATATATATATATATATATATATATATATATATATATATATATATATATATATATATATACACATATACGTATATACACACACACACACACACACCACCTGAGATCCCAAGCCCGAGAATTGCTGTTCGACACCACAACCGCATCCAGCCCATACGTGCACGAACTGATCGCTATAAGAACAGCCCAGTCCCAACCATTGTAAAAATTATCAATTACTTGTAATAAACCAGTGTATTCACTCCCAGTAAATACTACTACTTGCACTGTCACCATGTTGAAATGCACTGTAGTTTGAGCTTTTCCCCATCTAGTTATTATATATCTTATTTGTATCACTTATGTTACTTGTATATTATTTGTAATTCGAAACCCATTCCCCAAATATGTAACTGTATATTTTCAGCCTTCTGGCTGCCAAGCTCTTTCAATTAACCGTTAATTATTATTATTATTATTACACACACACACACACACAGAGTGGTGGGCACGGAACCGCTAATTAGCAAAGCTAACTTTCTCGTTAGCGGATTAGCGTTTTTGCTAACTTTGGAAACCATTAGCGGACCAATTAGCTTCCGCTAAATTTAGTTCCGCTAACTTTAAGTCCGCTAACAAAATTTATACATGTTTGTTCCTGTCTGTTGTGAGTGTGTGACACCGCCTCGCCTGTCTCCAATTGCCAGTCAGGCACACTTGGCTGACTGCGTGTTATTACGTGTGAAGTTTAGAGTTTTCTGTTTATTTACATGACTAAGACCAACAATAAGTTATATAAAAATGCACTGGTATAATGACTAAGACCAAAAATAAGTTATATAAAAATGCACTGGTACAATGTGTATGTGGTTGGTATTGCATATTTACATGAATAATGAATAAAACCAATAGTTTGTATGAGAATGCAAATTAATTATTTGTGAAATTGTGTACAGTGTACACCTTGATAAGTTGATCATCTGATTTTGGCATGATGCTATTTGCTACCTATGCTATACAGTACTATAGTATTTGGATTCGTTTAATACTTTCTGTCTTTTCGTACAGTAAATAAAGATTATAAAGTGTATGTTGAAACTTGAATGTAAACTAAGGTTTAATTTCATTTGTTCATTTAATTATTTGTGTACACCTTGATCATCATCTGATCTTGGCATGCTATACCTTTTTGGAAAGCTCTATGTCTAAGCTACAAGACAACATATGAAAATTTCAGCTCTCTAGGTCTGTTTTTAAGGGTTTGAGAGCAAAAAAAAAAGAAGCTAAATTCATATAATAAAAGTTAGCGGTTAGCGTTAGCTTCCACTAATTTTTTTAGTTGTTTAGTGTTTGCGAAATTAACTTTTTAGTTAGCAGATTAGCGATTAGCGAATTTAACTTTTCGTTTAGCTGTGCTCACCACTGTATACACACACATAAATTTTTTGAAGAATCACACACAGTTTAATAATTTATTTCTCGTACAGTAATGAATATTTTTCAGGAAAGTCATGAAATTATGCAAGACAGGTTCAGTGAATTTCATGATGAACTTCATTTTGTAACCGATGTGACTGTACAGTACAGCCTTTACTATTATTATTTATCAACTTGTTTTGAGTTTCCAAGAGAATAACTATTTCAAGTTTTGTCATGATAACTGCCCAAATTATAATGTACGTAATTATATTTTCTCATGTAACAGGTGGCGAGGTAGATGATGATGATGATGATGAAGGAATGGGTCGTGATTGGTTAGATTGGATCTATGTATTATCACGGATGCTGGTCCTCCTGTCTATTGTGTACTTCTATTCCACACTCTCCAGGTTCATGATAGTCATCTGCATTGCCATGCTCTTATATCTGTAAGTTGTGTTTTTGTTCTAATAGTTTCTGTAGCTTTGAGAATGAGAGATATGATATAGGAAGAAAAACAAATTTTTGAGGACTAATTTTATTTTCCTCCATATCTATGATAATTTTAAGGGTAAGATATACTGTATATTTATAATTACGGTAGTTGATAGAAATGCCCCCAAACAACTTAACACAATTACTCTTCTCTCACAGTCACCATCATGTGTGTGTCTCCCTCAGGTTCTGTCAGTACATTTATCATTTACACATAAGAGTACCATACATATGCCTTTCATCAAATAGAGTAAACCCTCAATTTGCACAGTGGTTAGTATTCTGGAAATCAACTTTGAAGGAGCAGCTAATGTGTATGGAAAGCAGCCATTAATTGTTGAAATTAGCTATGGTAATGCTGTGAGTTGGTCACAGACATATCACCTTTCCACCTCAAAGTGATGAATACTTCCTGCCTTATGCATAGAAGATGTTATTAGAGTAAACATAATTTTGCATAGGTTAGCCTTCATACTTTAGATTAGCCCTTACATGTAATGTTTGGTTTAATGTACTCTCATAAAACACTCAACAAAATTTTGGTGTTGGCATTCTCTCAAACCTGCCAACACCACTGCTTTCTGCTGCATGCTCAGATATTCTTCCATACTTTAGGTTTTGGTAATATACAGTATACTGTAGTTTAATTTACCATCATATCACTGTAGATAAAACACTGAGTAAGTTCTGGCAATGAGGTTCACACCCTCTGACACCACTGCTTCCTACCATATACAGTTGTTGGTTTAGTTGTGTTTATATACTTTGACACATCAAGATTAAGCATAAATTTACTTGATTAGTCTTTATTATTACATCTAAAAATTTAGCTGTGATCAATGTAAACTCAGAAGTTTGTGGGTTACAGGTGCCTTGTGAATACTGTACTGTACTGTATATGTATGTTAAGATATGTGGAAGACAGCAGCAATTAAGGAGGGATAATTTGGTATTTGAGTATTCTTGACCCATTTAACTACTGTACTGAACCATTATAGGTGAGATTGTACTGAATATTAAGAAAAATTTTCACAATTATCTGACCAAGTACAGCACACTGTTTGAAAAAATGTACCATATAAATTGTGAGTTTACTGCATAAGTCTCTTTGTCACACTCCATACAAATGTCTTACTCCTTGTGGATGTCCTTCACACATCATTCCTGTGACTTTATACTTACATATGCCTATCTCAAACTATATATGACTCTCCCGACAGAAGACTTTCTCTTAGCAAATGCCTTTCAGAAATGCTCCGTCCATGAGCTTCTCTAATATTTTCTTTACAGATACTGACACTAGGCAGTCTTTTAGGGGCCATTTTCACACTGAAATACTAAAGTTTTAAGTACAACACCAGAAATGCTGCGTCGCAGGCAATGATTGAATGCGAACAAAGGTAGAGGAGATGCTGCGAGCGCATGGGGGTCACTCGTTGCGCTGCAGGAGAGGCTCATAAGCTGCTCGTCACCATCTGCTTACCGTGGATAGTCAAAATCTCGAATCGCAAACCAGCAAATAGCAACGGTTTACTGTACTCGACATACATGTCATTTTCTCTCACACTTGCATGTTTGGGTCCATTTTTCATCATTGGGATCATAATTACAGTATATCCTCCAGGATTTGAGTGGACACATTTAGTAGCTTTGCCAAATTCATCATAGCTTTTACGTGTTAAAGAATGGGAAACTGCACCTAAGACGTTCAAGAATTCTACATGGTGCTTTAACTGTCACAAAAATTACCAGTCACAGGTTGCATTTACTGTATTAAGAATCAAAGAAGTGAAAGGAAGGAAGCAGGAAGAAAACTGAAAGGAATTAGCAAGGGAATAAGAGAGAAAATGGAAAATACCATATTGAATAGAAAGTGTGAAGTTTAGAAGGTGTGGCCAAAGAAATGAAATTAGTTGGATAAATGGTAAACCCTTTACTTCACCCAGAGAAATAGATTTTTTAATAACAGGACTGCTATTTGTAATGTACAATACCTTATTTCTTCACTCTCCATTCTTGTTTCTTACACACACAATATGTGTATGGGAAAGACATAATATTATTATGTGTTGGCCATACAGGTACGATCTCTTTAGGTCTCAAGCAATTCTTCATTACTTTATCTTCAGTATCCACATACATAACTCTTGCACAAGTTTCCTCTGCATTTGTTTCTTCTTCAGATATTTGTACCACCACAACTCATTTCATATTAACCACGTTATCAGTCCAATCCTCAGGACTTGATTCTTTCCCCATTCTTGGCAGCCAGGTTTCAGAACCCAAAAAGTTCCTGTCAAGGATCTGTGGCAGTGTTTCAATTTTAGATTAGATTTAAGAAATATTTGTTAAGTTATTAGTTTTTCTCATGCATGTTTGTTTTATTGGTGAAAGTTTCAGACTTATGATTATTACTGACACACAATTTATTCTTATACAAAATATCAATTACAGTACATTACCTTTATCCATTGTTTCTCTAAAAAAAATCATGTAAGATTTAGACAACCAAAATAATTTATTAGCAGCTTGCTGCCATGCAGGTGGACTTTCTTTAGCCTTGCCCATCTTTCAATTAGTTGGGAACCTATGATGGTAATTTATCTTATTCTTATTTTTTCTGCAATACTACCCTTCCCAGTAGTCAGGTAGACAGCCAGCCGAACCATGAATGTGTGTACAGTACTTTTGTAATTTTTTTGCTCTAAGGGGTAGTTGGATCTGTATGCATCAAGAAACTGGTGGGTGCCACCCTTACACTTTTGAGCATTTTTCATCATACCTCACACCACTGAATTAAGTCAAATTTGAAAATTACTGCAAACCCATCAAGTAGAGCTTTTGAGATGGAGAATGCAAATACGTCGTGTAAATTTAATATTTATTTCCAATGTATTCATATGTATACATGAGAAAACCAGTTATTAGAAAATAAGCAAACAAAATTAATTAATTGTTGTACAACCCTAAGTTAAGGAAAAGGTGATACCTGTATATTTGAATAATTTTCTTTTTATGTGAACAATTAGAAGGATTTTCAAAATATTACTTGCCATATATAATAACATGAAGAAAAATTATACACTTCAAATGAAATTGCAGGTGAGATACAGTATTATGATCTAATGATGCAATAATCAGGCAATATGTGGACAAGGTAAATAGCATAAATTGGAAAATGATGAAGTCAGAATGACTAAATATAAAACAAAATTAATGTAGATGTGATTAAATAGGAATCTCTAGTTTTAATCTCAAGTTCTGCTTGTTAATGCAAAAATAGAACCTCAACACATGTATGTCAAGCCATTTAGTCCATTAGTCATCTCCTTACTCCTCGGGAATATTGGATATACCAGAAACTGTCTATTCGTTTTTACAGTCACCGTCTGTGCGACAATTACAGTGTGTAGTGCACGACAGTATGGCTGACTGACAGCTGCACCTATTTGTGGAACATGGTGACTGCAACTTGCAAGAGCATGCCACAACCATCAAAATGGTTGATGGAACAACACAATGTACCACTGGAATTGGAATGCATTCTTTAAGTTTCCACCTAAACTTGGAGATGTCAAACTTTGGTTGTTCTAGCTGATCTACTGATCTCCATATGAGAACTTGAAGTTGAGCTCGCTTGATGTGCTGTTGCAGCCTCATCTGTGGGCGGAAGACTATGAATTTTTGGTGGCTTCTTTTTCCTGCTGAATAATTTAAATTTCAAGTTGTTGATAGATGATGATTCTGGATCACCATACAAAGACAACATGAACTCAGTTCCTGCCTGCAACCAGTCCATTTCATTGGCATCAGGGTCAACAAATATTTCTAAACTAAGATCTGACTATAAGCAACTTCATGGCTGAAACTTTCCCCTTGCCAAATGGATGCAAAACTGAATCATTACCCTGACAAAGTGTGAATGGTGGGAAGACTGAAACACTTGTCTTTCAATTTCAAGGCTGTAGCATTAATATCTATTTTCCCATCATATTTTCTCATGGACACTTGGCAGATGGGTTGTACAGCTAAAAGAAGAAGACCAGAAGCACAAAATTATCTGTCATCAGCTAAAATTTGTATGTGGCTCTTCTTTGGCAGGAGTTCCAATAGGTAACTGATAATGCGCACATTAGCCTCCTCATGACCGAAGGTGCCATCTTCGCCAGTCAAATGCACTGATGAATTTTTTTTATTCGGTTTTGCACAGTAACTAAATCAAAGCCTTTTTATTTTTCTCACATTTCATAAATGCATCTATTGCAGGAAGTATTGTGTTACAGTACTGTATACTCTTGGGGAACAGTGCTTTTTGTACGTCTCCTTCGGTCCTGGGACTTAATCGACTGCTCATTGTATCGATCAAATATGATATAAGTGTCATGAGATCTTGTGTAAGAGTTTGCAAAATATTTTGAAACAGTCAATTGTAGCATTCATGGGCATCCACTGAGCAAAGAGTATCTGGGATACATGCTGCCAACATATTTATCAGGACTGCTTTGGTCCCTTTTCGTGTATTCCCATGTGACAAAGGCAAAGGAGAAAGCTCGTGTCTTAAGAGCACAGACAAATCAATATTTCTTCTTTGGGAAACAACCAGGAGGCGCACATAATTTTTCTGTTATAAATCTTTGAAGAACTGATTTTTACACTATTTTTTCACAATTTCCATTGTCACAGCTTCATTTTTCAAGGGAACATGGAAATTGCCAGGAAGCCTGCATATTCAATTTTAATTGATAATTGTGCATTTTACATGCCTTCAGTTTTTATTTAGCATCATATTATTAGGTTTGAATTTGTCATAATTTTATCAGTAAATGCCATGTTGAGCAAATCTTGAAGAAAATTTAAATTTAGTGTCTTATTATATCAATTTTTCAGTTTTAAATGTTAAATTTGCTTTCCCATGTCATTAGCTTTAATTTAATATCTTACATGACATATTTGTTGTAATTTTCTAATTTGACTTAATTCAGCCTAAGGTGGTTGGCAGAAGGGTGCCATAAAAAAAATTTCTTAACCGTGCTGGGGTGACACCCATCATTTTCATTAAGTACTGATGCTCAACTACCATTTTATGAAAAAAATTGCATTAGTGCACACCTCTATGGTCAGGTGCCTATTTTGGGTTTATCTACTGGGCTACAAGGGAGTCCTTTGCTCAAAGGATGGCCATGATAGAAGAACCTCCACATTACCCTGTCAATACATATCTCTTTTGCTGTCTCTAATTCCTGCATCCCCTTACCTGTTTACTCCTTAATGTACTGTTTCACACATCCCCTCCCCCCCTTATGAACTAGACTGTCTGTCTTTGTCTAACTTCCATGTTATAATGCTCCTGTATATATCTTTTACTGTCATTTTCACATGTCCATCCAATCTCAAGAAGTCTCCCTTTATCCAGTTCATCACTCCTGTGCTCATCCACCTTACCCTCTGCCATTCCATATACTGTACTACAGTATTCACCTCACGGTTTCTTACCCCCTTCAATACTGTTAAACCCAGGTACACCCCTTCAGTAACTTATTTGTCTAGATCTTTTTAGAAAATTTAATTTAATTTCAAACATATGTTTCACTCCCAAATGGCAGTGTGGGAAGTACATGTATTGTACTGCTTTATACAGTCTGTCAGTTCTCTTTTCACCTCAAAGCTTATTTTCCATCCCTTAATGAAAGTTCCCTTCTCTTTAGTCACACTCCTTGTTTTCCTTGATTTCACCTGTTAATCTAAGGTAATTTAAGATGTAAGGCAGAGTAAGTTAGGTAGCACTGAAGAGGAAACCACTTCTTGCTTGAGAATCTTTCTTATTTACCTAGATATTCCCTGCTAAGTTATGGGTGTTTCTGATATAGCAGGGCATACAGTAAATTTTCTCCTATGCTGTCTGACATTTGTTATTTGAGTGTGCACTCTAGTACTAAAGTTGTGGACAGATGCATGGAACTTACACTCTACATCCTTTGTATCTTTTCCATAAAAATCTTATCACAACCTCTCTCAGCATTACCCTTTCAACCAACATTATCAAAAGCCTTTCTTCATTTCATTTTAACCATTAATCTCTTTCATTCTTACTGAAAATTTAATGTTACCATTAAATTATACTCTTCCACCATTATCCCATTTGTTATAATTGTAAAAAAAAAAAAAAATATTTCACTTTACAGTACTGCCCATTCTGTTACTAAATGTCAATTTATCTGAATCCCTACAATTATTACATTATTCCTTTACACATTACATATATTCTTTCTTTTTATTTGAATAAATTAGCATTTATTTGTAAATTTTGTTTGTTAAATATTTTCAGTAGTTTAAAGGTAAGGTATCTTTAAACTACAGGTACATAGTTTGTTTAAATTGACCATCTTATAAAAAAAATTTTGTGTAAAACTTTTCTGTACTTTGTTTGATATAATACATTGATGTTCTTATTTGATTCAACCTAACCAGTTTGCATTTTGAATTTTAGGTATCAAGCTGGCTGGTTTAGACCTGCACGAAGAATAGAACAGCCACAAGCAGCCAATGAGAATGACATCAACAATATCCAAGATGACAGAAATAACAACATTAACAACAACAATAACAACAATGAAATTCCAGAAGGGCATAGAAATCAGGAAGAAGAACCAATCATTGAAGTGAATCAAGAAAATGGTGCCAACAATGAAGCTGTAAACAATGAGGGTACAGATAGGGTAGTTGAGGAAATACCTGTGCGACCCTCCATTTTCTCTCTTTCATGGACATTCCTAACGACTTTCTTCACATCTTTGATTCCAGAACAACCTCAAGCAATTTAAATATAGTCACTCAAGCAGTGTTGATACTTTTTCATCATTAGTCCAAAATAAGCACCCTAACTGTTGTGAATGTGTTCTCTAGTTAATGAAGAGGAAACATTGTAAGGTATTGGATTTTGAATATCCAGAGGCAAAGATATGCCTGTTGCATTTGTTTCCATGTGAAGATTTAAAGGTTAAAATTGCTTTTTGAGTGCCCATTACACATCAGTTGGTCATTTAATGCATCAGTGTAAGGAGCCTGAAAAAAGTGTATTTTCTTTTATTTGGTGCATTATTTCTGTAACTCCGTTTTTTAACCCTTTCATTGTATGATAATCCTAATCATTCCGATGTACTGTATATTGTATTTTTTTATCATGGGGAAATTATGTGAAAACAAAATAAAAATATTCATTTATCATATTTACACATTTGAAGGTTCTGCTCAGCAATTAAATATACAGAACTGAATCTTATAGTCTGTGGCACTTCAGGCATCTGGGTGACAATGGCATCCTTTTGCAGTATAACTGTTTTTATTATTCATGACTAAAATTTTCAGTTGTTTTCATGCAAACTATAGCACTTGTTACATTAACTTTAATATATATATATATATATATATATATATATATATATATATATATATATATATATATATATATATATATATATATATATATATATATATATATATATATATATATATATATATATAATATATAGATAAAATCACACAGGGAAAAGGGAAATAATGGAGAACTTTAACGAAAGCTAAGGTTCTTCACTGTTTCCCTTTTCCCTGAGTGATTTTATCAAGATTTACCTTATCCACTTTTCCATTGTGGATCTACATGATGTATATATATATATATATATATATATATATATATATATATATATATATATATATATATATATATATATATATATATATATATATATATATATATATATATATATATATATATATATATATATATATATATATATATATATATATATATATATATATATATATATATATATATATATATAATTTTTTCACGATGCTACTTAGTTCTACAACCTTTATGTACACAGGAATAACAGTGAAGGGGTTAAGGAATGATATATACTTATGTGGTTCTCTTTTCTTTTGTGTGCATGGTTGTTGCACATTAAACTATTAAAATTTGATCATATTTCTCAAATTTTTTTATTTATTTGATAAATGAAAATAAATCTGTTACTTGATGGTCAGTGCAACATTGAGTCATCTAATGTACACCCAGTTTCATACTAAAAAACAAAATTCACAGCATTTAAAACATGTCGATGAAATGAAGGAAGACTTTTTATGAGTCAGACAAATAATGGTAACAATACTGTATTATAAAGCAGGATATTCCAAGGAGAAGCTTCACAGGATTGGCATCATACATATATGTAACTGGTAATATAATAGGCATTTTCCTTGCACATGAAAAAGGTAGACTTTATTATCTTAATGTTATTTATATTCTAAGATGGATGACACAAATTATCCCCAAAATATTTTAGTCACTGACCATTCACACTGACCATTCACACTGTTAGTCAAGACTAACACAAACTATGAAAGCATTTGCCAAAGAACTGTGTTTGTAGGTTTGGGTATGAAGCAGTAAATAACTGCTATTATTGTAATAAATAAGAATGTATGAAAAGAAGGTTGCCTCAGCAAGTACACCTGGGTGGGTGGTATGATGCTGAAGAAAATAAGTAGAGTTTTTGTCATTGTACCACCTGTAAGAAGACTTAGAAATTGATTTATGATTATATTGGCCTTTCTCTTAAACAGTTCATAAATTATAATTTTTTTTATATAATTTATTCCATTAGTAGGTCAATTTCAGTGTCTCAAGTCTGCAGCCAGTGGGTGTATTTACCATGTGAAGAATTCCTGAAGGAAATATACTATGGTGAATAAACCAGGGTTGGCCAATTTAAACCAATGGCTGAAACCAAATTGTTTAAACTTTGGTTTAAATCCAAACAAAAACATTTTTTCCATTTTTTTTTTCTTAAAGGTGATTTTAATGATTTATAATAAATTTGGAAAATGCATAGGATAGTATGAACAGTAAATCTTTGTGGGTGGTATTACAAGTGTATGGGGTGCCAGGGAGGTTATGAAAACAGCAGGCAAACAGTAAGAGTCAATGGGAAAGAAAGTGAAACATTTGAAATAAGTGTGAGTGTTAGACAGGGATGTGTTATGTCCCCTTGGTTATTCACTATATATATATATATATATATATATATATATATATATATATATATATATATATATATATATATATATATATATATATATATATATATATATATATATATATATATATATATATATATATATACTGTATATATATATATATATGAACTCTTCTCTCTCCAATTGTACTTAAATTACCGGTAATTCTTTAAAACTTTTAACTGTAAAAGTAGATTTTTTTTTCATGTGTTAAGATGAACTTAAACTTGGTTTTTGCCTTTAAGCATGTAGGATGAGTCTGGATAACTAATCAAAGCTTGCGTGTTTTTCAAATTTGGCTCATTTCAGTGATTTTTTGAGATGGAAAAGAGTATAAATGATTGCTAAATCATCCTGAATGTAATGTTAATGATTGCATATTAAAAAGTTATAAAAAGTGCTAAAATAATTAAACTTATTAAAACCAACATAATAGTACAGTATTATTTATTTATTTTTTTATTTTTTTTTACTATACGTATATTTTTTTTTAACCAATGGTTTTTGCCAACCCTGGAATAAACTTATCTTATTTCACTTGTTTCTTACATGAAGGCAGAATCTTTCCTTCTTAATTTTAACCATTAAGTACTACTGAGGTCAGATTAATAAGTCCTTTAAATGAAAAATCCATCAGTGCTGTCAACAAATAGAATTGATGAGCTGAGAAATATTATACTATTTGTCTTCCATAATGAAAAAGTTACTTTGGGATTAGTTAACTTTGAGGTAAACTTCTACTCAACTATTCTTATATGCAAGTGGAAAGAAGAATAGGAATATTTAGAGTTAAATGCCAATATTATTGAAGGCCAGTTTTTCTACATTGGGCAAAATGCCTTTAATATCTCTAAATTTTCTTAATTCTCTGTGCTTAATTGATGTAGTCACTGTAATGCTGTACAGGTTGACCCTTCAAGACACCCTCATGCCAAGTTTGATACTGTATATGCAACTTAATAAACTATGAATGTAAAGTTGATTAATGAAATGTGACAGAGCTGTCTTGAAGTTTACAGTTTTGACTTAATAGCATATTTTGCTGTATCTACAGATATATTTATGATATATTTTTTATTATTCTTTGGGTGTTACATACAGTACATACATTAACTTTCATGACTTGGTTAAGTTGATATCTTTAAAGTTCACACTTCATTTCATTTTGAGGTCAACTTTACTAAGTTGTTATTTATTGTGGTGTGCACTACATCCCAGCAAGCATGTTTGTGGTAGGCAACAACTTTGTAAAGTTCTCCTGTACTCCCCACTTGAGTTTTTCTTCAGAATTCCTTAACCTGAACATTTCTTGGGACAAACTGGGGTTTTATAATTTATCGGTTTATACTGTTCTGTGATTACCAAGTATATAGATTATATTTATTTCAAAGCATTGTCTACTTATTGTGTCAAGTTATATGGATTTGGATTGATTGTATAGCGTTTGTTATTGGTCTTTGGACACAATATTGGAAAGTTTGGTTATCTACACCTTTTTTGTATTGAAGTCACTTGTATATGATATTATTGTAAAAAAAAATATATATATCAATGATGCTTTATTTTGTAAATTACGCATGGAAGTGTATTGTACAGATAATAAAGGTCAGAATCAGAAAACATTTTTGTTATCCATAAATAGAACAATGCATATAAAATTAATATTATTTGCTGATAAATACTGTTTAGAATTGTTAGTACAGGTATTTAGTGATTGAGGTTGAAATCTTTTTGAACGACACAACATAATGGGATACACCATTAAATTTTAAAGTTGGTAAGTTTTTTTAAACTGGCAGACCTCTGTAATGATGTAAAAGGCGATTTTCAATGATTTTTTTTTTACGAGCAAGGCGAGGAGGCCATGGAGGAAAGGTGGGAAGGAGAGGGAGGTGGAGGAGGTTGGTTGTGCCTGAGAGCCGTGCCTGCCTGCCTGGCCACCATTGCCAACACACCAGCACTCAATTTTTATTGTGCTTGCAGTTTCACGACCTGCAAATTTATTCTTAAATAAGAGAAAAAAATGGAGAAGTAATTGAGAAAAGTATACTAACATTCACGCAAAAGTTCCCTCGGGTCGGAGGAGTTAATAAAAATGTGCGAAAAGTTGGCCAAACTCGCGAATCATGAAGCAAATGTGACCGAGTGTCCAGTCCCCCCGTCTTCTTTCCTTCCTCGGGCCCATCGATGCTTTCCCGCACGGTGATTGGCTAGCAGCGAGTTACCTCAATTCTGATTGGCTGAGAGAAGCACCGAAGACAAAGCCATTTTGTAAACAAACATTCAGCTGACAGACGCCGGACGGCCGATCAATGGCATCTTTTAGTATTTTTCTCCTCACTTAATGGAAGTGTGTTGCAGAGAACAATTACCTTTACCCATGACAGATCAGGGTGAACTTAGTGATGATGAAAAAACACACCGTATTGATCCCATTCACATTGCTGATAACATGGAGTTGAAAGTCACGACCGAACCCAACCAAGCCCAGGTTGACCAAAGTGATGGTGGCTGTGAGGCCGGGGCTCGGGGGTCAAGTATGGGCCCTGAAGCTGTGATACAAAGCCCTGGTGGTGAACTTAATGGACATATTAGTGAGAATACAACTGGGAAAAGTGATTCGGTCTATGACTTTGATCCTGACACTGAGGGGGAAATGCCCCCTTCTAACTTAGATGACTCCTCTGAAGCCTCCCCAGATAAACACAGTGACAGAAGTGAAACATCTGACAGTAATGTCAAAAATGAGCCAGACCTTGAAACTCTCGATGACTCGGAGATGGCAGAGGATGAATCCGTCTCGGAGTCGTTTGATGGTCCAGAATATCCTCTGGATAACGAAGAGAGCATAAGTGACACTTTCGAAGGCATTCCAAGGCGTGGGAGGGGTCGTCCTAGAGGGAGCAAGAATAGAGTAGATGGGAGGGGACGAGGTAGAGGTTTTAAGTTCAGAAGAATATCAGAAGATCGTACCTGCACTGCCTATGATCTACGCAACATTCCAGACCCATTTGCGAATCAGCGACGAGGGCGTCCCCGGAGCAGATTTATTGTGGATCTCGGGGAGCAGAACCACGAAGCCTGGACCAAGTCAAAAGAGGAGCTTAATATTTCAGACGCAGAACTCACAACTTTATTGTTAAGTTTGTAAGTTGGAGCACGTAATGCAGTGTCTTTTTTTTGGTGTTTTATCACAGTGCATGAATTACCAGGCTCGGCTGTCATTCCAGTTGAACATTTGGATGGTGAACACAACACCTGAGTTAACATGTCCATTGGTGTCATGCTTTATATTATGGCTTCGTTTATATCAGAAAAACCCGGTATTGTTATTAAATAGTTTGAGGGTATTTAGGAAATGGAAATTATTAATAAAAATGAAATGGTCTTCAGATTTTCATTATATTTACATTATTAACAAACTATCTTAGTACACAAAACACTTCTCTTAATGAAATAATTATATGGTGTAGCCTTACAATTCTTAACCAACTATAGTACTATGTAATGGAGACTCATGGAGGTGTTACTGAAATGTTATATCAACAATTCAGAGGAAATTAGCCATATGTTTAGATAGCATGTCTCACAAACTGAGGTTATTGGCATAATTACTATCATTGATTTTAGTTGAAGTTCACCCATTGGAAAGTCATTATTTTCACTGATATATTAAGCACAATATAAAAAGAATATTAGGAAATGTGGCCGCCAGCAAAAACTGACTCACCTGCTGAAGCCACAGGTTACCACCCTAAACAAAGAAAGTTATCCAAATTATCTTCACACTGGAAATTATTTTATGGGAAATCTCTTTATAAGTTTAGAGTAATGATTTAGTCTCATTCTTTTGTGTGGAATTAACTTTTAACCGTAGTGTTCCTTTGTCCAGATGATGGTTGGAAGGTCAGTCAACAGAATCTCCATTTTCTCTTGTTATTGCAATGTTGTTATTGTTCTGGATGATGTAAAGAATATCCTAAATGATTCCTAGTTCTTCTGCTTATTAAAATTTGAATATTCACATTCATAATAAAATACCAAAGTACCACACACTACAGTACCAAATATTAATTATAGTACCTGTGAGTTAATTTTTATGAGTGGATTGTAAATTTATACCATATTGAAATATTCTAATTAGTTAATTCAAAGAAACATATTTCACAAGAAGAAAACTATTAAATGGAAGCCCACAAGATCTTAAATTATTGTTATCTTAGCAGTGTCAGTGATTAAAATATAATGTTGGTACTGGACTGTACAGTATTAGGTTATTGTTCGTTATCCACCCATCACCTTTTTTCACATGAAAAATTTATATTTTTTGTTAGTTTCTTGCTGTTTTAGATGATTCTGACATCTTTGGGGCAAATCACTTTTTGTTTTTTTAGTTAGGTTAGGTTGGTTGGTTCATTCTTAAGGTATGAGAATAGGTTATTTTTGGTGTGTTTGACTCAAATCTTGCCTACATTTTTGTTGTCAAATTAGTAGTTTCTGTTAAAATGAAAATGTTAATTTTTGGCAAAAAAAAATTAATTTGAAAAAAAGTGAAGGTCAGATTTGAGTAATACACCAAAAATAACCTTTTCTCATACCATAGGAACCAATCAACTTAACCCAACCTAACCTAACCTAACCTTACTAAAAAAAAAAGTGATTTGCCCCAAAGATAAATGTTAGATTCATCTAAAACAGCAAGAAAAATAGCAAAAAATATTATTTTTCATGTGAAAAAAGGTGATGGGTGGATAACGAAAAATAACCCTGTATTATGCTTGTTTGGGAGGTGTGCTCAGCTCTATTGAAGGATATATCTTTATTACATCTACAGTTAAAAATTGTTATATTGTTGGGTGTACAGTATATAAGGTAATGGTGGAGCAGGTAGCTAACACCAGAAGTTTTTTTGTTGTGTTTTACCCCACAATTTCCCTCATCCCTCATGCCCTGCCCACTACAGGTGATTTATGATTGTAGATAGAGAAAAAATACTTAAACTTATAGGAGAAAGTTGCTGTATCGTTTTTATTACTTAGAGTCATCTAAAGA
Organism: Homarus americanus; assembly: GCF_018991925.1. NCBI lineage: Eukaryota > Metazoa > Arthropoda > Malacostraca > Decapoda > Nephropidae > Homarus > Homarus americanus. Next base: position 6,068,837 of record NW_024737042.1, on the reverse strand, counting down.
ACATCTGTGAAAAAATTAACAAAATCAAACAACTTCTGGCGTTAGCGGTCTGCTCCACTATTACCGGTTATACATACTGTACCATACTACATGTAGTCTTGGGATCTGTATATAAATCATTTGTGACTTATGATACAAACTAACCAAATCTAAGAAAACAGCTAAAGTCAAAAAATTGGCAAAGATCATTAAGTTTAGCTAGTTAGTTTTGGTTTGGTTGGCATGTGTCATTATGCAGTCATAACTGTTTTATACTGTAGTCCCATGGGATTTCAAGACCACCAATTCCATGATTATGCACAATACTGTACATAATTCATATTGTAAATGAAAAAAAATATCTGCACACAATTAGTTGGAAGAAATTTTTTTTAGAGTCATTTACCAGGCTTCTACCAGTAAATAAAAGTATTTAATATTCATGATAAAACCTCCTCCCAAAATGTTTAAGTTACAGTAGTTTGTTGAACCAACAGTAGGCCACCTGTGTGTATTGTACAGGTACGGTATTGTACTTTAAATTTTTATTAAACTGTATCGTGTGTCTTGATATAAACTTTAAGATCTGTACACAGTTGGTTGATGTGTTAGGTTGTATTTATTGTTCATTTAATAGCAGCACTTGCTGAATATTATGAAAGTTGTTGTTTGAATCAAATTAAAAGGGCATATATCAGTGGATGTGGTAGCCGTGCTTATGGTATAAAGCACTTCAGAATTTCTTTCTCTCTTACTACATTCAGTGAGTGCCAGTATCTTTTTGTGTGAGTAAACATAACTGTATAGACTGTGTCTTCAATCAGATTATCAATTGCTTAACATATAAAGCATGACATGGCATGGGAAAAAAGAAAAGTGCTTCATAAATTTTTTACTTGAAGACTCAAACTACAGTTTGTGAAAACTAAGAGCAAACTTTTAACAGTTTCAGGGAAGTGAAATTGTGTTTGTCTTCATTAAAGACAGTTTTTATTCATATTAGTGTACAGACTAGGTTTTGGAAATTCATCTTTATATTGTTATGTTGTGGGTATAAATTTACAGTCCTGTATTTATGAGTGTATACAAAAGATTAGCATGGGCTGAAAATATGATATGAAACATCCAATTTACACTAATTTAGGATTTGAATTTAAGAAAAACTTCGCAATAGGACCTGAATTTATTTATGAATATTTTTTCCAATAAGAATTTCATTGAAATGCTTGTTTTAATATATGGAATGCAAATTCACTGGAAGAGCAAGGACAAAAGAAAACAAACGGCTAATGAGCCGATCAGTGATGAAGAGGATAAAAGTAAAAGTAAAGAAAATGATTGATTGATATACAGTACTGTGTACTGTACTGTACAGTACTGTATTTATACTGGAGAGCTCATATCAAGATTAATTTGTCTCTCAAGCAATTCAATGAGAGCTATCCCTTGTAGGTCCTGTGTTAGTACAGAAGGAAATTGGAATGTACCCTGTACAGTACTGTACTGTAATTGTAAAATTATAGGTAAGGTGAGGTTTTTGTGCTCTACTTCATCGCTGATTATCAAAATAGTGTTTTCTTGTTCATCCACTGGATTTGTGTTCTGTGCAGTAAAGCAAACAGAGTAATGAAAATCATGTAGAAAATATCCTTAAATATGTGTAGGTCCTTCTTATGAAGCAAGTTTTATCACTGAAAAGACATGCTGTATCATTGTAATAAATATTTTTTTTTTTTTTACCATTAGAACTTTTGGCCATACTGTTGATATTAATATACTGTACAGTACTGTACTGTACATACAGTATATCAGTATGTATGTGATGCCTTTTCAAAGCATAGTACACAATAAAGAACATACCTTAATGCAGTTATCCCACAATTCTATACTGTATACCGTACTGTACTGGTATGGTATTGTATGACTTAATTCATTCTCCAGTGATAATTAAATTTTTTTCAGATATCTTTTATAATAGCTGAAATTTAGGGTAAAATTTTTAATTCTTTTGCAGTCACCATTTATTATTTTTGCATCGAAGCCTAGTGTAGAAACATTGTTGCAATACTATATTGAAATTTAGAATTTCCAGAAATAGATTTTAAAATAATGACCAGTATAAGTACTCTGTACAGTACAGGGTACAATAAATTTTATTAGCTATGTAAGGTGTGATGCAAAAATAATGAAATTTCCTTTCACAAACCTTCTTCTGTAATGAACAAAAACATTAAAGCCTGTACTTCATATATTGTCATTCAATTTACTAAACTGTATTCTTTGATTTATATATTTTTGTACTTAGTAGGTAACTGTTAGCTTGAATCTTTGTACAGTACAGGTTGTACCTCTCTAGTCCGGCATTCTGTGGTCCGGAAACTCCCGTGGTCCGGAACGATTTTAGTTTGCCCATGGAGAAAATTAATTTGAGTCTGGTACTTTCGATGTTTGTCTAAATTTGGCCTTATTTACCCTACTTTTTTGGCGAATTACTACCTGTAATAAAGCAACATCCTAATAAACCAACGAAAATAACACAGATAAAGTTAAATAAAAACTAAAAACAACACAGAAAAGTTCTTATGTTCTACAGCTTTAGCTAGAGTTGAACCTGATGGCTTGTCAACTTCGTCATCCGAGTAAAAACACACACAACAACATTGGCTGTCTTTATGTTTTCAGCTTTACCACCACTGGTGGGTAGAATTTTTTTTTAAATTCAGAAACATTAATTAAAATATATATGAACAATAAATAAGTGTTGCTTTCATATTCTTATGTAGAGTAATGACTATATGTTTACACATGTGCTCACTTACATACGTGATCTCACTTTTTTCTTTACCATTAATGGTTAGCTACTTCCAATGTTCCATTTATTAACATTAAATAACATTACTTAAAACTACCATATTAATTTTACTACAGCTACAACCAGGGTCTTATTTTCTTCAATTTTATATGTAGAACCAATCAGTCACTGGTTTTGTAAACATTAACGAAAACAATACCGTCTCGTCTCCTCGTGTGTTTTAATATTCTACGTATTATTCATGAATTGTATTGTTCATTTTGCACACATAAACATTAATTCAATCAAAAAGACATTCAGTAATAAACAATAATGAATGTTTTGTACATCGAAAAATGACGCTGTTTACACAATTGTGCATGTCTGAATGTTGGCAGGCCGCTCAAACTCGTCGAAATTAGAGTTTTCGCCGTCGAAATTTTAAATTGTGCAGTGTTTTATGTGTGTCCTAATTAAAAAACGTTGAATTAAAAACTCGCGAAATTTGAGAACCTACTGTACAACATTTAACCCTTCAATATATCTTCAAAGAGACCACGAAGCAGTGAAAGTGGTGCTAGTGCTTCCAAGTGTAGGCACAAGTCACTATCTATCCAGGAAAAGGGTGAATTTCCATGGTCCGGAAATTTCCATGGTCCGGCACCGGTCAGGTCCTGAGGTTGCCGGACTAGAGAGGTACAACCTGTACTACAGTATAACTTTGTATGGTACAGTTTTATTTTGTAGACCAACTAATTATATATATATATATATATATATATATATATATATATATATATATATATATATATATATATATATATATATATATATATATATATATATATATATATATATATATATATATATATATATATATATATATATATATATATATATATATATATATATATATATATATATATATATATATATATATATATATAAATTGATAAAATCATGAAAACTTTGTCTTTATTCAAGACATTGAATATATATATATATATATATATATATATATATATATATATATATATATATATATATATATATATATATATATATATATATATATATATATATATATATATATATATATATATATATATATATATATATATATATATATATATATATATATATATAGTATACAGTATAGTACTTGTATGTAATTTTACTGTTTGTTATTATACTGCATTGCAGTACTGATACACTGGATTTAGATCTTTATTTAGTTCAAAAGTATATTTCAGGAGTTCACATTTTTATATTTTAATAATTTAATTTAGATGTACAATTTCTATGGACTTTCTATAATCCCAATGGCATAAACTGCTTGTTGCTGAACTTAATTTTTTTTATTGCTATATTTTACTGTGAATTTGCACAATCTAACCTTATAAGCACTAAATGGTGTTGGCAAGTGGGTTTCCCATCACTTACCTACTGGATCAGTTTCTAGGAGTCAGAAATATTTTGGTGACTTGACTAAATGCAATAGGTCAGGTCAGTTCTCTAATTCTCAGTGTGCTGTACTGTATGTAATGTACCTCACCCACTCTCATCCTTTCCTCAATCCAAAGGGGGGGTTGGGGGTCCAGACCCCCCTTTTCACCAGAATATTCCAGTACTTTTTCTTTAATGCAGTACAGTATTGTACTCAGGCATTTTTTGTAAAGTAAAAACTATTTACTATTGACTTCAGAAATATCCCTTAGTATCAAATGTGCATGGCTTCAAAATAGCCTCAAAATGCTCATGCTATTGGTCAGATTTAAAAAAAAAATTCTGGGGAGGGGGGCTTACAGGACCCCCCAAAACCCCCAGCTGGGTGGGCTCACTACGCGCTCGCCATGTTCCCCCACCCACAACTTCTTGGACCCCTCCCCCTTTTGATATTCCTGGATCCGCCCCTGCTATCCTTCTGTATCCTTGGCCTTCCCATCTTCTTCCCATCATCTTCCTTTGAATTATATCACCTGAACAAACTGATATGTTCTGTCCACCACTTTTTCAATTCCACACTGCATTCTTATTTCTGTATGTCTTATTCTCTGCATCCTGTTGACCTCATATATTGTCCTTAAGTGCATCATTTCCATCACTTCTAATTTGTTCTACCCTTTTGCATTTATAGTCTATGTCTGGCATCCATACAATGCTTTGGTTCAGCAGTTCTTCAGTACATCCCCATCTTGTCTATCTTTGATGCAATTCTCTTTCTCCAAATATTCTCCAGTCAATCAATTCCTTTCTTTTCTTGTACTCCTTTGTGGTTCATGTCATCACTCATCATTCCATTGACTAACATATTCACTCCTACTTATCTGAAACTCGTTTTTATTCACATTCACCATCAGTTTTCTCCTAGTTCACACACACTTCCAAACTCATTCACTAACATTTGTAACTTCTGAGTTATCCACTAGAGCACCTAACCTTTTTACTCTTTCAGTCACTACTCTTACTGTCCCACCAGTGAAAATATTAAACTACCATGGTGATATTACACACCCATGAACATAGTCCTACTTTCATTAGGAACCAGTTTCTCTTCCTGACAAATTTGTCACATGCTTCACACATTATGAAAATTCTGGATATAGAATTCAGGAACTTTCCCATTCACCCCGTACTTTGTTAAAATTTCCACATTATTTTCTACTGTACTGCATTACATACTTCTTTAAACCCACAAATGCTACTTTTCACTCATGTTTTTTGCTGTGAAAATTTGATCAATACTTCCTTCTTTTCAGAATCCACACTGCTCTTCTCCAAATGCACTATCCCTGATCCTGTTTTTTACTGTAATTCTCTCACTCATAACTCAAACTGTTTACATTCCCTGGAATACTCCATATATTTTTTTTTTAGAATTGTTATATGTTCTGATCACATTTCCTCTTATATACATGCTCTCTGCCATTCCTTTGATACCCTTCTTTTTGTTATACACAGCTTGTACATTATACTGTACTTAGTGTTATCCAAATCAATTCTTTCATGATTCCATCTCCCATCCTTCACATTTCATTGACGATTCTGTATATTCCTGGTGCCTTCCCATTCTTGAGCTTGCTTACAGCCTTTTTCATCACCTCAGTATTACTTTATCCTTTTTTCTTTGACAATAATCTATCCACTATGTCATAGGCAGGATAATTCCACCTCTCATATCTGTTAGATTTAGCAGTTATTCAAATTATTCTTTACATTTCTCTTGTATAATACAGTACTTGCTCTGTTTTCTGAAATATATCCCCTCTTTTATGTAATGCTATTTCCATTTGTTCTTTGGGTTTTCTCATCCTATTTAGTTCTCTCCACAACACCTTCTTCTTTTTTAGAACCCTTTGATGTCCTTTCCCCTTGTCTTAATGTGAAGGGTCAAAGTGTCAGTTTTTTGTTTGTTGATTGTACATTAAAATAACATAAAATAGGAACGGTGAGTGACAAAACTAGCTTCCCAATTTTGGATGAATGTACCATGGAATACAGTACTTGAGCATTCTGAAATGTTCTCTGAGAAACTTTTGAACAGTTGGCGCGGACTAGAGAGCACTGATCCTGAGTTTCCAGGTAACCCTATTGTCCATTTATCATGATGTGAATTATTGTACTGTACGTATATCATTTACCCCATTTAACCACTTTGGGATGTTTCAAACCTTAATATGCTTCGTGTTCTGTGTAGAGAAGGCATCTTATCTCAGATGACTGATGCTACCCAATCGGGCATACCAACTATTCATATGTAGTTGTGGTAGATCTTTGATTATGTTTTGCCAACTTTAAAAGATCATCAGAAAAAATGGGAAGATTTTTTTTTTGCTCTATGTACTGTACAGTATAGTCTGCATTTACGTAGTCAATTGAACCCGTGGAGGTCTGCGTAAAATGAGAAACGCGTAAATGAAATAACAGAACATATGGGATTAATTGAGATAGAGACTGGGCCGACCCCCCAAACTCCACTTTTTCCGACACAATACGTACGTTGTAGTAAAAATAACATCTTAATTTTATGATGGTATGCACACACAAAAAATAATTAAGAGAAATATCAATAATATTAGGTTTTTTAACACTTACGTTAGTAGAAAAGCTGGGTTGGCACACATGGATGGCAGCTGATTCCGAGGCAGAGGGCAGATTAGTTGCCCTCCGGTGAATCACTTTCACTTTCACTACTCGCAGAGGCTTGCAGGGCCTCCCAGACAAACCCCTCAAATTCCATATCCTCACTGTCAATATCATTATCACTGACTTGGGCTGGCTGTGGTTGTGGTGGGTTGCGGGTGAGGAAGTCCTCAATACTACGTTGACAACAAGCATTGATGTTGTCGAGATAGATCTGGATATACGGCTCCATAACTTTCGTCAGATGGTTATTAGACGCTTCATGCCGATGCTTGTCTGGGTCATTGTCAAGGATGAGCTTAAGTTTCTCCCCCAACTCGATGATTTCCTTCACATTATCATGGCTTGGACCAGGTAATTCAATGTTTTTTTCTGGTGGTGGGGGTCCCGCGGAAGCCTTTGTGAGTTGTGAGGGGAATAGCGGGCACAAGAGAGAACTGTATACGCTATACGCTGACTGAGAACAATGAGACAGGCCCTGCTAGGTCAGTGACTTCTACCCTCTGGTGGCAGGGCACGTCATGTTACATTAGACCAATCACAGCTAGCGGCGGAGGTAATGCTGGGGTGGTAAGGATGCGTGGCCCAATCACAGTCCGATACGTCATATGACGTCAGCGATAACGTAAGAGTGGCCTAATGCGCACCACTCACCGCGCCGCTTCCCGCGTATGGTCAAGAATGGACCGCGTGGGTTAAAAATGGCGCGGCGATCTGGACCTCTCCAGTCGCTCGCAGCGTAAATGACCAACTTTACCGCGTAATTAAAGCATTTTCATTCTATCCATTCTGCATAAATGCAGACTATACTGTATATGAAATTTATGTAGCCAGATTAGTCAGTCTTCAAGGTAAGTAAGTTTCATTATATTTATTTTTTTTTATGTAAGAGAAAAAAGTACAGAAGTATGCACTTTCACTACCATACTTTTTTATTAATTGGTTTTAACTGTACAATAATGAAGAAAAGTACAAAAATTTTGGGTGCTTTATATATATGTTAACTGTAAGCTAAAAAGTATAGATTAATGAAGGTCCATATAGTTCTGAAGAGAGGAGGATATTTTAGTCATTCTTTATTATTCCCATGTTTGCCTCAGCCCATGTGAATGACCACATAACCCTTATTTATTTCATTACTCCTCAGTCCATGTAAGATCACCAGTTATCCTTCTTACTTTCATGAGAACAAGACACTTAATGACTCGCATGTAAACGTATAGCTTTAGGTACAGTACTGTTATGTTCAGATGTTTTTATTTATACTGAAGAACATTCAAAGCTTCTAAACCAAACTGTGGTTGATATATATTTTACATTCCTCTTTCAGTGATGTTTGTTATTTGTGCATTCTTTTATCTTGCCATCCTAATTTTTTTTTATCTTAAGCTTTTCTGTACAGTATAAAAATAATTTCCTTAGACATCCCCAGCTCATACAGTATAATGTTTATCTTTAAAATTACTATATATTTCATAAATTAAAATATTTCATAATTTTTTGTGTAGCTTCACAAGTAATCAATTATCAAGTCTTGATCATTTGTAATTGCTATACATTTCAACCTAAAAGATTTTATATTCTTTTGTTCTTCAGCGTATGTCAAACAGCCATTTTCATGATTTATTATAACTAATTTCTTACCTTTTACACAACATTAAAACAGTACGTACAGTATACATGATTTTTCCATGAGTAAAAGATGGCAAATTTTAATTTTATTACCGTAGTATATACAGTATACAGTACTGTAGTTTTATTTATTTTTTTAAATAGGTATAATTTACAGTGCAGTACAGTACAGTTTTATGAAACATAAACTTGGTTTTATAGTTAGACTTTCACCTTTGATTGATTCTCACCAAAAATTTTTCACAGAATTTTAAATAGAAAAACTACAAGGTGGTTGTAGAATACTGTATTGTAATAAAGGTATAACTTATGAGTGAGGTACAGTATTTAGTGGAGAACATGTGTTCAGTAGTGAATTAATTTCCAATTGCAGATTAGAATCCCGACGAGAGTGCAACAACACGGCAGATTCAGATACAATGCTGGGTTTGATAACCTCTGAATACAACAAATGGAAGGATAAGTTTACGTCGCAAGTGTCGATGCTGAGTCATTATGCTTCCATACACAATACCAACTGTTGTACGTGCTTAGGCATCAAGTAAGTACTGTAAAGTAACTATTTTTATTTTAGATTATGCTCACTGTTTTAACCCATCTCTCACTCACCTGCCCACTGCTCTCTTTTCCTCTTAACTATTTTATCTCCGGACCAGAACAGTTCAGGGGGTTGAAGTCTTGGTGTTGTCCATCCATCTGTTTACACAAATTGTGCAAAACATCTAAACTGAGTACACTCCAGTACAGTAATCCCACACCAACCACAAGTTTACCAACCATGGTACAATATCCAGTTTTAAGTATCCATGAATTTGTACAGCCGTTGCAGGAGATTTCTAGCCCAGTGCAACAGGAATGTTAACTGGATTAGGTCTGTCAAGTGGTTCATATTGTTTGCTTCTGCATGTAGATGTTTCTCGAACGGCAATTTGTTTTCATCTACCAGGCCCAGGTCTTCTTCCTTTTCTTTAAATCAACTTGCTTATTTTCATCCCATTCGTATTGTACACTACAGCTATGACTCTTATTGTACCTAGCACTAATCATTTCTTAACACTCTCAGGGTCAGGGCCAACAGTTACACCTCTCTCAATCACTGAGTCACTCTCCCTTAAAAATGTCTATACTAATTTTTCCAATGCCATCAAAAATTTTCATTACGTATAAGATAAGTACGGGTATAATTAAACTTATGAGAATAAATCAGAGTACAGTAGCCTCTGGTTATTGTGCAACTTTTTATTTTGATTTGTTTATTTCATGGCTCCCTAATTTACTACTGGTTTCCTATATATTGCCAGTCAGTGATGTAATGATTAGCCTATAGTAAGTAATAAAACAATAGATTATCGAACAAAGCTTGATTATGATATTGTTTCCTGGTAATTGCAATGCTTTTTATCATCTATAGTCTAGATTTAAGTACATACTGTAGTGAGAAGTGATTGTGTGGATGCTGTCTTGAACATTTGCACGGCCATGCGCTATGGTGCAATAGCTCCAATATTTATATCTTATACAGAATTACAATACCTGTAGTTTCATCCACGGATTTTTTTTATTACTTTTTTATTATTATTATTTTTTTTTTTTTAATAATATTGTACAAGGTGTATTAAGAAAAACTTAAGGTATACCTTCCCATCCTGGAGCTTTTTATGAGGTAAGAAAGCATTTTTATTCTATAGGAAAATATCCTTAAGTTGCTGATTAACATGCAGAACCATCATCCAGTATTACTGCCAATTCTGAGAGTCACTGGGTCAGGTAGAAACAGCATGACTATGATTTATTATTCTTTTTAATTTTTATTATATACTATTACTGTACTATTTTGTTAAACTTTCTTTGTTTTTGTACACTTATGTTTATTTTTCGATGGTGTACCATGCATTTAGTAAATAAAGAAATCTTTTAAGCTTTGTTTGGTGAAGTTTCAGGACCTCCTGCCCCTAACCCTTAATTTTGCATTGAATTTGTGTATACAGTGGTCCCTCGATTAACGAGCACAATTGGTTCCACAGAGTCAGTCGTTAACTGAAAATCTAATTAACTGAATCTATTATTTCAATGGGATATTGGGTAATTGGTTCCAACTCACAGAAAAAGTACATACAAACTACTGTATACCAGTAATAGAATTAACAAAGCATTAAATATAAACAAAATACAGTCAGTCTTCGACTTGTGACAGGGTTCCGGACCGACGACCAGGTCATAAGTCGAAAATGCGAAAATAATACATAGAAAATCTAAAATGAAATACGGTACAGTAAAAGTAATCAATAATGAAAAATTAATAAATTTTTACTGTGCACTTACCTTTAATGTAGTCAGCTGGATGCACACGGGGCCTCAATAATTTTTTAATTAAACATGGAGACTACATTAATTGGATGAAGCAGAGGAGGAGACAGGGCTGGGTGGGTCTCAATTTCGCTTTCTTCAGACAGGCTAACATACTTGCTTGTTGAAGGTATTGGATCATCTTTAGGGAGTGAAGAGGCAGCAGTGGTGGGGCATAAGGAGACAGCAGTGGGGGACTTTTTAAAATATATGTCCAATTTAGACTGCACAGTTTGCCTTTTCTTTTCATTGTAAATCTCCCTGTAGCAAGCAAGTGTATCTTGGATCTGTCTGTCAACTTTTGCAAAACACTCAACATTTTGATGCATTTCTTCAAACATTTGCATCCCCTTATTAATAGTAGCAAATGCCTCTGCCTTGTCCTTCAAAATTGTTGATATCGTCGAGTGAGAGAAGCCAGGGTCGCGTGAAATTATTGCGACCGTTTTTCCATTTTCATATTGCATTATTATTTTCATTTTCATCTCAAAAGTAATTGACTGTTTCTTTTTCTTCTGAGCACCACCAGAACGCTCACTTTTACGCTTGCCAGTCATTTTAAAGGGAATTAGAAACGAAAATTTTGTCAGTACACAGCGTGATCACTAGCACCAATGACTGCCAAACACCAACTGAGCGGGCTACGTCATGGATGCTGTACACCATGAGGCAGTCCCACCCACGCCACGCTCTCGTACGGGACGGAAACGTTTCGGTACTGGAAAATACGTACCTAATTTGAATATTTTTTGGTATGACTGAGGCGGTCGTATGTCCGGATGGTTGTATGTCAAGTAGGTCGTAAGTCGAGGACTACCTGTATATTGAAAACTTGCTGTGGAAGATAATTCTCTTCATCCATTAGTTTCTTGAATTCTGCTACAAATTTTTCAGCTCCTTCTTTATCCACACTTGCAGTTTCACCATGCCTAACAACATTATAAATGGCACGTCTTTTCTTAAACTTATCAAACCAGCCCTTGCTGGCCTTAAACTAGGTTAATCTTCCTTCAAATGTTCATAAATTTCCTGGCTCTTTCACAAATGAATTCAGTAGAAATGGAATCGCCTTTCATTTGTTTTTCTTTAATCCAAAAAGGAAGTAACCTCTATGTTTCTGCAACTAGCGATCTGCCTTTAAACACTCTGGTAGAATTATCTCTCACTTTCACTGCTTTAAGTTTGTCTTTCTGTGCAATAATTGTAGACAGTCAATGACAACATGCCATAATCTTCACACAGTACATTGGTTCTAATGCCTTTTTCGTATTTCTTAAAAATTTCTTGTCACTTCAATTGAAATCACCTTCCTAGATTTCTTTGGACCCATACTTAAAACAGTAATTTCACCAATAAAATTTTAAGTTCACCACCTGTAATTACAGATTATTTTATTTAAATCAACACTGCACTGTACTATATTATCAAAATGTTAACTGAATTTCAAAATGACCAATAATTTTACTGTAAAAATGCAAAAATATTCAAGAGACCAACAAACTCGATGTTTCCTTTACTGTAAACAAAGTTAAACAGAGAAGCGTTGGCAGGCGAGTCGATCAGCTGATCAGCTGAGGGGCGCACAAAAACTGTACCCTGTACTGCATATATTATCAACATGTTAACTAAATTTCAGAATGACCAATAATTTTAATATAAAAAATGAAAAAATAGTCAAGTGCACAACTTTCTCGATATTTACTCCACTGGTAACAAATGTAAACATTGAACAGATTACTGTATTGGCAGACTAGTCGATCAGCTGATTAGCTGATGCATGCACCAAAGCGTGTTTCTCGTAAGGCTGTCATTAATAGAAGTTGTACTCGTAGTCGAACTGAAAATCCTCATGGGAGCTAAGTCAACTGAAATCTAGTAAATTAACTGCTCGTTAGTCGAGGGACCACTATATATATAACTGTACAGTATATACATACTACTACTACTTTGCTGCCACTCGTAAACGAATATGACGATCATCCAGCTATGATATAATGATACAAGTTATTAAGGGTATCACCTAGGTTGGTGAGTTTTGAGGTGACTAAAGAGGCCTATATGGGACTGGCAGGGTCTTTCACTGAAGTTGCATATGTGGAGGGCTACAACTATTGCGGGAAGGGCGATGGCAGCGTCTTTCCAGTGTTGGCGCTTGTCTGCCTTGTTATGCAGTCGGGCAAACTCGAAAGTATTGACACCTTCTCGTGTGGTGCTCCTCCAAGCGTTACGATGTGGAGTAATCGTCTCCCAGGTGAGGGGGTCCATTTGACACTTTTTCAGATTTGTCTTAAGACTATCCTTATACCTCTTCAGTTGCCCGCCAGCATTACGTTTACTATTTGTTAGGTGACTGTAAAGTAGCTGCTTTGGCAGCCTACTGTCGTCCATTCGGGTAACATGGCCAGTCCAGCGTAGTTGTTCATGGATAATGGTAGCCTCGATGCTTCTACAGTTGGTATCAGCAAGAATACTGGCATTTGTTCTCTTGTCTTCCTAGTGAACTTTGAGGATGGAACGTAGACTGCGTTGGTGAAAGTTTTCAAGTGCCTTGAGGTGTCTCCTGTGTGTGACCCATGTCTCACTGCCATATAGCAAGGTGGGGAGGACCACTGCTCAATATACGTGTAGCTTTGTAGATAATTTCAGCTCCCTACAGCTGAAGACACTGTTTCGGATGCAATGCTGAATCTCTTCATCAATGTCCACGGTGGTGGACAAGTGGGAGCCGAGATACCGAAAGTGGGTAACATTAGAGAGGGTAGTACCGTTAAGCTGGAGGAATGGTGGAGGTGTGGCTGAACCAGGGGCAGGCTGAAAGAGAATCTGAGTCTTACATGCCTCAAGACCGAAGTGTGCATACGTATCTGCGTAGGTGTTCAGGATCTCCTGTAGGTCGCATTCAGTGTGAGCGACAAGGGTGAGGTTGTATATGTACAGTAGATCACAAACAGGGTGGGTCCAAGGATAGATCCTTGTGGTACTCCACTGAGAACCTTTTTCCGTTCAGAATGTACTCCATTTATTACCACTCTTTGTTGCCTGTTAATACACTTCAAAATATTGCCTGTGATAATTGATATTTAGTCAATTTGACCAAGAATAGCTGACAAAGCCATGAGATGCCTGTTAAAAGTAGAGTCCTTATGCCAGCAGCATCTGGTGTTCTTAGGGACCCAACTTTGCTAAACTTCACTAATCGGGCAAGGACCAGTGTGTCCAATGTGTTACTGCTACATTCTGCCATGTACTGTACCTGGATCTTGGAGGCCAGTCATGCATTTGGGACTTTGTGAAAGGTCTTGGAGAAACTCATGTACAACACATCCACTGGTAAGTCTTGGTCCACGTAGTCTGTTATCATTTCAAGGAATGTGAGTACAGTCTGTTTACTGGGCTGGATTTCCATTCCTTGAAACCCTGTTGTGATGCATTGATGAGACTGTGCTCGGTCAGGTGTTGGATGATGGCGTCCCTCAATTTTCTCAAAGATTTTGCATATATGGGATATTAGGCTGATCGGCCTGCACCTTTCCTACCCGCCTTGTACAGGCATCCCCAGGGTTATGGAAACTCTGTTCACGAAAACTCTGGCTACAGAAATTCGTGCTTACGGAATTTGGAAATTATGACCAATAAATTCTGGATATGGCCCAAAAAATTGCCTGTACTGTATTTGGGTAAATTTTTATGTATTTAAAACATAAAAATCGCAATATAGAAAAAAATGTTCACCATAATTTTACAATTTATTTTGTGTGCATTTCTTAGTGGTCGATACAATACGGTGGAGGACGGCACACCCACACCAATGGTGCTGCTCAGTTTGATTTCAAATCCCTGCTTCTTCAATTTTGTGTCTGTGTTTGGGACTGTGTTACTGTGTACCCATATTCAAGATAGTGGAAAGAGGCCATCTAGTTCAAGTGAAAGCAGTGGTACTAAAAGATCCCATAAAGGAATCACATTGGAAAATAAACTTGATGTTTGAAAGAGGTAACTCCGATTGCACCACCTAACCTTACCACCTAATGCAGCACTCAACATCGTTTGTGGTGAGTTAAATTCAAGTATTGTGTGCATTTATTATCATATTACATCATGAAGTAATAATTGTACCGTATATTAAAAAATAAAAATATTTTCACACATACTATATGTATGCTCGAATTACATATTTTTGCCAAAAATATTTCCTAGGGAACGCATCTCCAATTATGTAATGGGAGTCAATGGGAAAATTGGTCCCGCATTGCGGAAATATTTTCATGGACACATCCCTTCCATAACCCAGGGGATGCTTGTATATTGAGGTGATGTTGGCGCATTTTCATTACCAAGGATTTATTGATGAATAAGAGTCTTAGTGAAATGCAAATCTCATTTACCACCTTGATCACCTTGGTCTGTGTTCCATCCACTCTAAGGGTTTTGAATTCTTTCACTCGAGCTATTTTCTTTTATATATTATCTTCTCTTAGGGACTGGCAAGTAATTCATCATCTCTTGTGTGAACTCTACTGGAAAGTGTTCATTTAAGGTATCAGCTGTTTGTCTGTCATCCAGGGCCATGTTGTTTTTGTTCTTTAGAGGGATGACAGTATCCTTGGTTTTCATTTTATTCCTCGTATGCACATAAAAGGACTTAGGATCTTTCTTAACCCCTACGCCCCAGTTGACGTTCCAGAACGTCTATCTAGGGCGCCCTGGTTGATGTTTCGGAATGCACGCCTTTTCGCGGCATTGTTTGAATGCCCAGTGCAGGTTATCAGGTTCCAGTGTGACCATTTGTGTGTGTCACCACACACTCGGCCACAGGGAAGCTTCCTAAATGTACAGTAAGTACTGTACCTACTTTTGTTTGTTTCATTTTCATTGTTTGTCCATTTTATCATGTTGTATCAAAGTAATATTGCTAAAAGTAGTGTAGTTGTATTGTAGTGTAGTATTACTGGAAAATAATGCTATGATTATGTTATAAATGTATTTATATGTGGAATTATTATTCCGATAATTATTTTATGCATTACTTGTACTTGTTCTTCCAAACTCATAGACAGCCAGACAGCTGGCCAATGACTGCGTGTGTGTTGCGTAGCACTTTTTTATGAAAAATATTGCAAATAAAATATTCTAAATTAATTATTTATAGGAAATAAGTATTTTGATCAGTAAATACAGTAAAACCTCGATTAACTGCCCACATATGGGGGGAAGGGGCTGATGGATAATCCAAAAGGTCGTTTAATAGTAAATAAAGTTAAGGAAATATAACATACCTTTTTAAAGTACCTATCCTTAACCTACCTCATTTATGTCCGTCTATTCATTTTTGTTCATTTGCCATTCATATTTCAATAGCATTTGCTTTAAAACATTAATCACTTAAGTAAATAAATATAAACCAGCAGAGAAACCATGAATAATCATAGAAAAAGTCAAAGAACATACTACTTTAATAACAAAATTTTTATTAATGAAGTATTGTACGGCACATAAGCAGTATCCAAAAACCTGAGAAAAGAATAGAATAGTTTTTACAGTACCATAATCCTTCCATGAATACATGTACAGTAGAGCCACTGTGTTGTAGTTTTATGTAGAGAATTAGTTTTCTGAATCACTCTCGTCTACTGACATGCCAAGTGGATCATTAGCATGATTATCCGAAGCATCAGCTGAGGAGGAGGAGGGTTGAGGGTTAGCTGAGGTAGAAGGCCCAGGCTCACTTGATGATGGTGTTTTAGAGGGTTTAGGCTTAGAGAAAGTATCGATCTTCACCTGTTTGAATTTCTGTTATTGCCTTTTTATAATCAACTCTCTCAATGCACGTAAATGTTCGTAGTGCAGATGGAAGGCAGGATCATTGCTGTAATCAATGTGTCCGATTATACGGTCGATCCAGTCACGCATATCAGATAGCTTTTCACCTTTAAAGTCACTCGCCTCATCATCATCATTATCTTTATCTTCTAATTCTTCATCATTGCCTTGATTCTGAACACTGGCAGCAATTTCTGCTTCCTCCATCATCAGCCTCCAACCATTCACCGATGTCATTAGAACAAACTTGATGCTCCCCTGCAAGACGTAAGCGTGCACGAAAATCATCATTCTCATACCTCTCAAAATCAAACTCAACTTCTTCATCTTTCTAAAGTTTATTCCAGCAATTTTGCAAGGTTAACTGCTTCATATTTTTCCATGCTCTGGCTAGATTAAACACACACGACTTCATGTTATATGAGCGTATGTTTTCAAGTGTATGCTCACCTCGCCTATCCTCCTCCCCGTCATCATCTTCTAGCTTTTGTAAATCCTCTTAACAGCAGCTATTATGCCTTGATCCATCGGCTGGATATGAGATGTTGTATTGGGAGGCATAAACATACACTTAATTTTGCCGTTGCTGCTGGTCAAGCTCTCAACACCTGGATGCGCAGGAGCGTTATCCAACAAAATAACGGCTTTCACATCCTCTGGCTTCACTTCCTTTTCTTATATTTGAAATTTTCTTATTTCAACTTTAGTTTTCAGAAACCATTCCAAGCAAATGTCGCAGGTGAACCAAGCAGAAGGGTTATTATAATAGTACACTGGTAATTTATGCATTACATCCTTTAACATTCTAGGCTGCCTAGACTTCCCCACCATTGCAGGTTTCAACCGATGTGAGCCATCAGCGTTGGCGCAAAATAACGCAGATACTCTCTGTTTATTCAGCTTCCGACCAGGTTGGCTAGAAGATTTCTTTTCCACTTGTATGTTCATTGGGACTGCCTTCCAAAATAACCCGGTTTCGTCTGCATTGTAAAGCTGAAATTTTTCAAGTTTGGCAGACTGAATGAGCTTGTTCAATTTCTCACGAAAAGGCTCTATAGCCTCAAGATCTGCACTGAGACTCTCACCACACACGGGCTTATTACTGATGCCATGGCGTTTACGAAACCGCCAAAGCCAACCAGAACTAGCCTTGAAATCTGCCACACCGAGAACTTGGGCAAGACGTTCAGCTGCATGCTGGATGTCACAACCACGAATGGGAACACCACTTGATCTTTGTTGTGAAAACCACCTGCAAACTGATTCTTCTAATTCACTGTCTTTTGGCAATTTCAATGTTTTTCTGATTGAGGTGGGTTCCTTTCCCTTTTCACTAATATCAAACTTAAGAGAAAGACCCTTTATCTTATCCTGATTATGCCTCAGATCTTTCACTGTTGTAACACCTACATTATACTCGGCCGCGAGGCTTGCTACTGACCTTCCTTCCTTCAATTGGTTGAGTATTTTCAATTTATCATTAATACTAAGCACAACACGCTTCCTTTTGCCTATAGTTGGCGGCATGTCACAAATACGCAGTCAGAAGGAGATGCTTACTCTGCTGTATCTCGATGAAGACTAAGGCCTGATCAGTGTTGCCAGGTCGATAGGTACTCATGGCGCACAATTAAAAAAACCGCACCCAATTTGAAATCTGTGTAAGTACACAATAAAATATAATTATGTATTTAGCATCTACGTGCAATATATTTTTTTCCATAAAATGCATATTATTGTATAAACAATATATAAGATTTGTTTATTTCAAACACTATATGCACTGGGATCAAACTTATTTATTTATTTTAGGGGTCCGAGATCGGCGGGTAATCCGAAAGTCGGTTAATAGAGGTTTTACTGTATATGCATTACTGGCCATCCCGGACACAAAGGCAAACAAAAAATGCTAGCCATCAAAACAACACGTCCCCTTATCTCCTTTGCCACTGTGGCCCCAGGGAAGTTTCTAGAGGGTCAATATATAGTTATTCTTACTTCTTTTTTTATTGTTTTATCATTTAAAAAGGTTACAAATTATTTTTGGAAAAGTTGATTTTTCTCGATTTACCCCACGTGAGGGATACGGCCAGTGGCACCTTAGCCCAGGGTGTAGGGGTTAATATTTGGGGCTAGTTTCATCTCAAAGTGCTGTTTGGGTGGGCTTATTTCCTGGTTGGCTTCATTTGGGGCTCTTTTGTAAACTAAATAATCTGCATGATGCCTTGAGCTCCAGTATTTCTTCCACAACTGGTATTTTCTTTTGCAGGCATGTCTAGATCTCTGATTGATCCACCTGGTGCTATTCCCTCCTTTCCTTGTTTTACAGGGTATACGTTCCTCTATTGTTGATTCAAGGATTTTCATGGAGTCTTGCATTGATTCTTATATGTCTGACTCCTCTTTAATGATATCCTCCCTGTTAATTCTCTGTAGTTTGTCTCTCATGAGCTAGTAATCTCTGTGGTTAAAGTCATAGTGTTCCTCCTAACAACTTTCTCTTGACTTTCAAAGATTGTTTTCTATCTTCGTATGCAGTGGTTGCTGGTCGAAGTTAGTTTTCCCTGACGTGGACTTCCTTCACCACCATAGCCTCTTCAGTCGTTAAGACAAATTCTAGAATATTGTCCTCCTCATAGGTTGACACGTGTTGCATGAGGAATTAATCTTGAGTGACATGAGGGAATTCTTCTCCCTCGGCTTGTGTGGTAAGATTCACCCAATCAATTGTCCTTTGATGAGGGCTAGCACTCTGAATTCTGACTGGATAACTCTATGAAGATCAGCTACTTCCTCCTCCAAGGCTGAATCAGCATACTCTTATTGTCAGCTTGCTTTTGTTCTATGCTAATAAATCACACCAAATAAACTTGGATGATATTATTTTGTTTAGCTTGTCATTAACGGTTAGTGTCCAGTGCTCATCATCATTCAGTAGTTCATCACCATCTCTGGTTGCCCTGACTTTACTGAATGGTGGGTGATACCATAGTCTGTAAAATTCTCCCTGAGACACATCTTCTTGGCCCCAATGTCTACCAGGTAGTTATTCTGTTTCTGTGTAGGCCCTTAATACATCAAGTTTATTAATTAGACTTCTGGCATTCGTGTATCAACACTTGATTGGCCCAGTTTCTATTATTGTTGTCTTTGAAGGCTCTGAGTCTAGAGGGTTATTAGAATCGCTCCCATGTGTTGCTTGGGAATTTGTTCCCTTTGGGTTTGTAGTATTACTTAAAACTACAGCATACACTATGTTAACATTATTTTCAGCTGGTTCACCTCTTGCCCCTTTAGTTGGAGGGCTGGTACATTACAATGAAAACCCCATAACTTGTCACATATGGGACTGAGGCCTTGCTAAGTAATCGAATTTGTAGTGAGCTTAAACTGCATACTGTATACAGTATATAATGAAATACAAATAGTTGTATTAAGTACTTACTGACAGCGAGGGGCAATATCTTGATTAGCATGTAAGAGACGGACAAACTGTATGTATACTGAACTGTATTGTGTGCAACACTTCACATGCACTGTACAGTACAGTAAGTTCTTCCGACACTTAACACTACTGTATGTACTGTACACTGTATACATAAGAGTAACACTTCAGAGACACTGTAAATACAGTGAACCCTCACTTTACCCTGTCAATTGAACCCACGGAGGCCCGCGTAAAGCGAGAACGCTTAAAGTGAACCACATAACATATGGGATTAAATGAAATAGAGACCGGCTGACCCCCAAACTCCACTTTTTCCGACACAATACCTATGTTCTAGTAAAAATAACATCTTAATTTTATGATGGTACATGCACACAATTAATACTTAAGAGAAATACAGTCGCCAAGTTAATGTCCATTCAAATAATGGACTCAACTCCCTCCCCCCTCTTCTCACACTCCTGGCTCTTCCCTCTCTGAGAAATGTTTGGGGGAAAACCACTAGATTTTAAGGTATAGTAATAAATAATACCTCAAACTGAAGTTAGGATAATATAATTGACATTGCTGGATTCCTTGTAAGACCAGGAATATTTTGAATATAAATGTCATATATTTTGCACAAAAGATAACATATTTACTTAGAGTAAACAAAATACTTACATTAGATCTAAAATTTGTATGTCTAATGCAAAATCTATGATGTTTAAAATGTATATTCAAAATGATCATCAAATTGTAAGAATTTCAGCAATGTAAATTATATTCTGGCCCGGTAATTTGTATGAATTTTATGAGCTAAAACAAATATCTTCAATAAATAAACAAAATATACTTACCAAAATACTATCTGTCAATCAAAATACCCCACCTCCCCCCCTCTTCCCACCTGCTCCCTCCCTACCCCTCACCCCCTCCTTCCCTCCCTACCAGAGAAATGATTGGGTTATAACAGTATATTTACATTTTTAGTAATAAATAATACCTCAGACTAAAGTTAGGATAATATAATTGACATTGCTGGATTCCTTGCAAGACCAGGAATATTTTGAATATACACATCATATATTTTGCACAAAAGATAACATATGTGCTCTGAGTAAACAAAATACTTGCATTAGATCTAAAATTTGTATGTCTAATGCAAAATCTATGATGCTTATATTCAAAATGATCATCAAATTGTAAGAATTCCAGCAATGTAAATTATATTCTGGCCGTATAATTTGTATGAATTTTATGAGCTAAATAAAAAAATTATACTTCACCCGTGTATATGAGTAGATGCACCGCGTAAAGTGGGAATTCCGGTTCTGGCAGGGTACCGCGTAAATGTAGAAACGCGTAAAGTGAAACCGCGTAAAGTGAAACCGCGTAAAGCGAGGGTTCACTGTAATTGTTCTGACAAGTTTAAGACTATAGCACACTTAATACAGAACACTTCACACTATTTGTACAGAAACACTTTAGAGCAGGGGTGGGCAATTATTTTGATTGACGGGCCACTTCATGAATGGTGGTACACTTCGCGGGCCACATACTTAATATAGATGCAAATGCATAATATTTGCACAAAGTAAAGCCTTGTATTTGTATATGTAGGATGTAAGGAAAATATTAAGTTTACATACAGAGCTATTTTGGGTAAATAAATACTGTACATCACTTCTTAGCTTGTCTCTTTTATTATTAATAATAATGCTAATGCAAATACTAATATTATTACTACTAGTAATAAAATAGAGTTAAGGTGCAGTATAATCAGTTAGTACATCAACGTAATAGTACTTGTTCAAGGTGATCATCAGTCATTGCTGATCTAAGTTTTTATTTATTCAGCTTCATTACTGAAAATGTCTGCTCACATATATACCATATGTAGATCCAAATAGCACAAGCATTCTTTGGGCATGAGACTTTAGTTTTGGAAATGCACAGTCATTAAGAGAGGTATACAATTTGGGAAGAGGCATTGATTTCATCTGCTCAGAAAGCAGAGAATCACATTGCAAGTCAATAAGCTCGAGTTGTAGGTCAAATGGGGCTTTGTCAACATCAAATGAGAAGGGAGAAGACACCAAAGGCAGGTAATTTCAATTAATTTGAAATCCTGGAATCGATTTGAAAATTCGGCGTGCAAGTCAAGTAGCTGCAATGAGTACTTCTGTACATTTTGATCACAAACTGCAATCTGTTGTAAGGTTGCAAAGTGACCAAACTGTTTGTTTGTTGTCTAACAAGACAAAAGAAGTAATTTCTTCATAAAGGCCTTGATGCTGTTGTATAAATCATGTGCAAAAGCCCCCTTCCCTTGTAGCTTTGAATTCAGGTCATTTATATGACCCATGATATCAACAGCAAATGCCAATTCTGAGAGCCATTTCTCATCAATCAACTGTGGGAAATCTGTAGCTTTCTGTTTCATATCCAAAATATGCCAATCTCTTCTTTCAGTTCCCAAACTCTTTTCAGGATTTTTCCCAAACTAAGCCACCTCACATTTGTGTGATACAAACGCTTCAATCAGGGTTATTAACTGTCTGTGATTTAATACCTCTTTCTTGAATGTAATTACCCACTTTTACAACTGTGTCCACAACATGGCTTAAATTTAAAACACTCTTACAAAGGACTTGATTAATAATGCAGTGTAGAAAGACAATATTTTGTTTTGCATTTGTTTCTCTGACATGATCTTGAATTTTTTTCATCAATCCAACATTTTTACCTGTCAGATTTGGCCCTCCATCAGTGATCACATATACCATTTTTTTTTCCACTCTACTCTTAATTTCAAAATACATTTATTTACTGCCTCCAATAAATCTTCTCCATTTGTTGTTCCTTTCAGTGGCTGCATTGATGCCTTCTGTGATCTCAAAATTTTTGGTGATGCCTCGAATGAAAACACTAGTTGACAAGGGTTCGGTAACATGGATCAAATATGCCACACTTTAATAATTTTGGGGTGCTGATTTCAAATATGGCAATAGAAAGTGTCAGTCACGTAGCATCTTTATGATATATGTGTATACAGGTATGTAGTGTAGGAATATAAGATACGCACTTGTGTTGGTTGGGATATATTGAATGCAAGGTTAGCAATACTGAACAGGAGAATGGAGATAATACAATGCTGAGGCTGTGTTAATTGACCAAATTCACCAAATTGAGTATCCAAATGTACCTTCTGCAATAAGGCCCATTCCTCGCAGAGAAGGCCTCCCTTGACCGACACCACCGGCTAATTTGGAAGAGCTCTCAACTTCAAATGAGGAAATTGAGGAAGAAATCCCAGAATCATCCCATGATCCTCCTTTCATTGACCAGACTTCCAATGAACCACATCTTATAGAACAAAGTGAACTAAATGGTCTTGTATGTGATCTCCGTCGGTCAAAACAGCAGGTGGAACTTTTAGCATTTAGCATTAAGACTGCAGGAATGGAACTTGCTAGCGAAACAGACAAGAATTTCTGTTTTAGGAAAAGAAATATTACATTATCTTCATTCTACAGTATGCAGGATTCCCTCGGTACTGATGTAGATGGACTGATGTCAGAGTTGGGAGAAAAACATGACCCAAAGGAATGGCGGCTTTTCATAGATTCTTCAAGTTCAATTTGAAAGCAGTATTGTTGCATAATGGGAACCAGAAGCCCTCAGTTCCAGTAACGCATTCTGTAGGTTTGAAGGAAACTTATGATAGTATGGAGAAAATACTCACCGCTATTAAGTATAAGGGGTATAGATGGCAGATCTGTGGCGATTTGAAGGTTATGGCCCTTCTACTCGGCCTTCAAGGAGGGTTCACAAAATATTGCTGTTTTCTGTGTTTATGGGACAGCAGAGCAACAGAAAAACACTGCAACACAAAGGACTGGCCAAAGAGAGAAGAGTTTGTTCCAGGAAAAGCAACATTAAATATACTCCCTTGATAGACCCAAACGATATACTTCTACCTCTTTTACACATCAAGCTGGGACTAATGAAGAACTTTGTGAAGGCTATGGATAAACAAGGTGATGGTTTCTTGGCTCTCGACATCTCCAAAACATTTGACAGGGTATGGCACAAGTCTTTACTATCTAAACTTCCCTCTTTTGGTTTCTCTCCCCCACTTTGTTTTCTAATCTCTAGCTTCCTCGAGAACCGATCCATGGCAGTTGTTGTCGAGGGATCGATCTCTCGCTCTTTCTCTACCAATAGTGGTGTCCCACAGGGTTCTGTTCTTTCACCTACTTTTTTCTTTCTTTTTATCAATGATTTACTTCACACTACAACTAATTCTATCCATTCGTATGCAAATGATTCTACTCTTCACTTTTCTTCACATTTTCCCCCTTCCTCCTAACTCTCAAACTAGATCTGTTTCTAGAGCTGATATCATTACTTCTTTTAATGTGGATCTGTGCAGCATCTCTGAATGGGGAGGTACAAACTTGATTAAGTTCAATAGTAATAAAACTCAATATTTATCAATTACACTTTATAAATTAGACGATCTCCCGCCAATTACATTTCAGGACGCTATCATCCTCCCAAATTCTGAAATAAATATGTTAGGCCTCACCATTTCCTCCAATATGTCCTGGAAATCACACATCCTTAATATAGCTAAAGCTGCCCCACGAAAGTTGGGAATGCTGTACAGATGCCGTAGCTACTTCACTCCTGAGCAGTTGCTCCAAGTATATAAGGGATTCATTCGTCCTAACTTGGAGTACTGCTCTCATATCTGGGGTGGCTCTTCTTCTGTTCAATTGTTAGATAGGGTGGAATCAAAGGCATTTCGTCTTATTAACTCTCCTCCTTTAGTCAACAATCTCTCTTCGCCGCAATGTTGCTTCACTCTCTCTCTTTTATAGATACTTTAACGGACAATGTTCGGTAGATTTGGCATCATGTGTACCGCCGGCAAGGCCGTGGGCTCGTAACACACGTCTTGCCCGCGGTGCCCACCGTTTCTCTGTGGATGTCGGTCACACGAGAATAACCCGTTATCGTACCTCCTCCTTTCCTCACACAGCCAATCTGTGGAATGCTCTGCCTTCTTCTGTGTTTCCATACTTATACAATCTGTCTCGCTTTAAAAAGCTGGTTTTCCGGCATCTTCGTGGTGTAGATTAACACAGTATAACCTTTTCTTCTCTATTTTCAATTTCTTTGTTCTTTTTTTTTTTTTTTTGACCCCAGGCCTCGTTGTGGGTCATTTGACCTGTGTCCGGTGGGCTAATTCCGTAAAAAAAAAAAAAAGGGGGGGGGGGAAATTCCCACAGCTCAGTGATGCTAAAGTCAAAGAGGGATCTTTGTTGGCCCACAGATAAGAAAGTTACTTCGTGATGACGTCTTTGAAAGCAAACTGAATGAAAATGAGCTAGCTGCATGGAAATCCTTCACATCTGTGGTCAAGGGTTTCTTGGAAACAAGAAGGAAGAAAACTATTGCCAACTTGTAGAGGAGCTATTAAAAAACTACAAAATCTTAGGATGTAGGATGTCCCTGAAAGTCCACCTCCTACACTCACACTTGGACTTTTTTCCTGAGAATCTGGGGACAATTAGTGACGTACAGGGAGAGTGATTTCATCAGGACATTAGACATATGGAGGAAAGGTACCAGGGTAGATGGGATCCTGTCATGATGGGGAACTATTGCTGGTTTTTACAATCAGAGGACAATACAACACAAAAAAGGATGAAATCAAATAACAACTGCCCTACAGTGGCTAATTTAATACTTTTGTGTCTTTTTATGATTGTTTTCATTCTTTATTGAATTGTTGTGTGATGGTGTGGAAAAAAGTAACAGGAAAAATAGTATTTTTCAGTTTTTGTATTTGTAAGGTTTAATTTTTTGAATAACAAATAAACTGTATGTGCCTGAGAATTTGTATTGCTAGATTTGAAATCAGCACCTCAAAATTACCAAAAGGAAGCTGCTTTGAGCCATGTTACGGAATTTTTTTTTAAATATGCTGCCTAGTGAAATTAACAACTGTGCTGTGTCTCTGACATCACAACTTTCATCAAGTGCCAGTGAATGGTATTCAAAGTTCTTACTTTCTCTTTAAACTGCATATACATGTTCTCAACGATGTCCTCTACACGCCTTACAATTGTTCGCCTTGACAAACTTACTTTCTCAAACTGTTTTTTCTTGTCTGGACATAAATTAGAGGCAGAATCAACCATACATTCCTTTATAAGTTCTCCTTCAGAGAATGGCTTGCTGTTTTTGACAATTTTGTGAGCAGTTACATAACTCACTCTTGTAATGTCATCCTGGGATGCAAATTTTTTTTTTTTAAATACTTTTCTGTTTTTGTAATTGAGCAACCATCTCGATAGCTTTCTTCCTCTTTTCTACCTCAGAATTTTTATTTTATTTACTGGAGTGCTTGGTCTCAAAATGGTGATTTAAGTTGTAATTCTTTAGCAGTGCCACACTTTCTTTGCAAATTAAACATACTGCTTTTCCATCCACATTGGTAAAAAAAATATTTAAAAGTCCATTCCTTGTTGAATGTTCAACATTCTGCTTCGGCTTTCCTCTTCTTAGATTCACTCATTTTCATTTAAATATTATGGGTTGGGGGCAACAACACATAAGTACAAATTCTGTAAAACCACAGTAACGTCCTCGTAAGTAAGAAGCAGAGAGAAGACTGAGCTTCTCTAGTGTTGGTGCTGGACGCCCAGTTCAGTGTGGGACACCATATTGAGGTGTGGGTGTGGCCGTCCAGGTCATATGGTCAAGAATGGGTTTCTCAGGTAAGGGTTTACTGACCTCCATTTGCCTAATCCCTATGGATAACCATACTTGGGGTATTCTCAAGGCCAGGTCAGCAGGTGATGAGCTGGTCTTGATGCTATGGGTGGCCAACTCCCACATAATATTGATCCTTTCTAAGATTTAAAAAAAAAAAAAATTAATTCTCCATTGCCAAATAGCGGGCCACAGAAATAATCTGGCTTGCAAATTTTGGCCTGCGTGCAGTATCTTGCCCATCCCTGCTATAGAGCCTCTTAATCACTGTCAGAAGGTCTACCTGTGACAAGAGATGCATTTAAATTGAAGTTCACAGGGCCGACACAGGTTACCAGGCGTGGGTCGGCTTGCCGAGTTCTCGCATGTGACTTGGCTTCTCCCGACTTGCACCAATTTCCCAACTACTCAAAAATGTAATGGTTATCCAGTGCCGTGTTGACTTATTGCAAATTCCAACTTAACGGCTGCAGAGTTATGGGGGTTTTACTGTATTTACAATACTTTGATTTCCCCCATCTTCCTGTTCCCTGACTACTTAGCCTTTGCTGATCTTTAGCTGAGCTTTGCATATTATGGGTCACTGCATAGCTCCTTTGGTTGGTCCCTGAACTCTTTACTGTTTTTTGGGGGCGAATTGTCAGGTTGGGGGTTATGTACACATTACTGTACTTTACTCTTGTTATTTACTTGAGTTTCTATGCTTTCTTTAATTTATCCTTCCTGTACTTGTGTATAGGCATGATGATCCTTACTAACTGCACTGTGCATTTATTGAGTCGTTCCACATTTGTGATGTTTGATTTGCCTTCAAACTTTACCACATTTCTCAGCATCTGTTTGACTGATTGCTTGTCTGTCTCTCCCTCCTTTCACACCAAGTTCTTTATAATGAGGTTGTCCCTGCATTTGTTTATCTCTACTTGATCTCTCATATTGTCTTGAAAATTTGGGCCATGATTTCTTGCTTGCTGTAGTTCTGTTATTTGTTGCTTTAGTTTTTCTTGTTCCTTATCTAACTTACCAATCTTTGGTTTCATGCTTCCCTACAGTCATTAATACCTCCTTAATCTACTTCATACATTCTCTGCAAAGAAACATGGCATGCTTATTGTCAGAACCTGAGATGCATTTGTTAGCTTTAAATAGTTCATCAGTAATTCCTAAGAATCCCTTGTGGTAATGTAATCTATCTTGCAGCTTTGGCATGTAAGGACCCTGGCTATGCTGCCTGAGGGCTCCTTGCAGGAACCATAGGTGCTTCGAGTCATATTTTATCTGTTTATTTATTTAGTTGGATTGCCTCAACTATCTTGCGCTAGGACATTCTAAATGTGACAGTGCCGATTGACGCATGGCATCTGCAGCTGGTGCAGTATTATGATCTTCTCAGCTTAGCTAATACCTGTTACACGACTCACTATCTCTAGGGAGTGAAAAACTTTTTCCTGGATGATGATTTTTATACAGCTTCTGGGCATACACAATTTTAACCATAAATGTAGCGACTTATCTGTTCCATTCAACCAGTGGTAGAGGTGGTGGGGGTATACCGCTGAGGGCTCTTGGTGGGTGCAGATTTTTTTTTTTCCCCTGAATGTTCTCAGTCCTTATCTCACAAAATTTCCTGGCTACTGTATTAAAAATTGGTTGGTTAGTTACATTCATCACTTGCTACTTTCAGTTCATCAAGGAACTCTGTCTTTTAATAATTTTTCTCAAGTCAAAACAGCGTAGCTCAGTACTTAGTGATGGATAAAGGAAGCGAATGAGGGAGAGTGTTGGAAAAGCTGTGAAGGATGAGGGAGAGAGGTTGGGGTGGGTATTACCTGCACTGACCACATGGCCATGATCAGCAGGGTAGGGGAAGGATGAGGGGAGAGACAAGTTATATACCTTCCATGTTAACACCCACCACATTGCCCCTGGGCAACGTTGTTCTTTTCCACACAACTTGTTTAAATTAATTCAAACTTCACACAGTTATTTGATGACAAATGTACTGTACATTATGGATATCACATGGACAGTCAGACACCTTACAACAATCATGCTACTGTATTATACATAAAAAATGTCACCTCTTACAGGATTAAAAGCAGTAATATAGTAAATTTTCCCTATGATCAACTCTCTAACTCTGTGTCCCTGGGGGTCTGTCTTTGAGTCTCAATTCTAAATATATCTAATTTTGAGAATAAAAATCTGTCATAAATGTTTGTGCTTGTGTTTTTATCTTATTTCTTCTTTTCAATTGGTCATTCTCAACTAAATCCTCCAGGGATTGGCCTACTCATCTCCACCCACTGGGTACTTTCTGTTCCCGTGGCACATGTTACTTCACAGTGGCTGGATTGCTTTATGGGCATCTGGCCAAAACACTTAGGGGTTCTTGGTCATCTGGTCCTCATGGCTTAGTCATTAACTCTCTGGCTTGTTTGACTGCAACTCATAAACCCAATAAATTGAAATACATAAAAAGGGGAAAAATAAACATGAAGATATGTTACATCCACAAGTGCCTGTGCTTTAGGATAACTAATAAGTACTGTACAGCTGCCAGATGTACGAAGCACACACAAACTTACTCTGATGGTCCTAGCTCTGTCCTTGTGCATATGATCTGTCAAAAAATACTAAAATTTGGACATATATTATTCATACACACATTTGTGTATGAAACCTTATAGAGTATTAAAACTTCATTCACATATTTGCGTTTCTAGGGAAAGCGTTGTGGCCAGGCGCGTGGCATCAGGGAGGACTGCTCCATTATATTTTTTGTTCATTTTTTATTGCATGCACAATGTACTGTATAGTATTTTTATAAAGTATAATAAATGTTTTTTAAATATAACATACACCTTTTACTTATTTTTAACCTTGAGCTGTACATAGAGCAATATGTACATCTCTCAGGGGTCACTTCCCCAAATCCCTTATTTCCTATTAGACCTAGCCATTGCCCACCGCAGGAGAATTTTTTAATTTAACCACCACAGTTGGTGAGGGATACTGTGCATAAATTTTTATACATAATTGATGAACCCTTTCAGTGTTGGTTTTGGTCAGTGTAACTAGCAACATTGATGGCTATATTTCCCAGATGTAACTGGTGTGTTTTTATCTTGGTTTTCTACAAATACTCAAAAAAAAAATCCTATCTTCTTCAACATAGTGTTCCACTCTCTTTGTGTCACATTTACTCTTGTATAGGTTGTCTAGGCCTTTACACTCTTAAACTCTCCAGCATTGACTAATACACATTATAATGTACCAAGTGAAGTGACAGACTCCTCACTCTCAAGTTGATAAATTAATTTTAATATGAATTTCATTGTAAGGATCATCTTGGGCTTCGTGTTTGAGGTATTTTACTGAGGAGGAGTATTGGCAGGGCACTTAGACAGCATCACTGTCTTAAGGCAGTAAGTAAACTATAGGCAAAACACCATGTTAGCAAATGGATGAGTGAACAAGAGGCCATGTGGTTCTTTAAACAACACATCCCTTGTATACAAGAACCATCTCCCTTGTATGGCAAATTATGGTGTTGAAAAACAAACTGAGGTCAAATATACTTGTAGTGAACCAATGCACAGTAAGGGAAGGGTGTATTGTCAATGAAAGCTAAGAATGCACTACAAAATCCAAGGCAGCATTTTAAGCCCTTATTCAAGGCCACCGTTTTATTGCTAATTCCCCTTGTAATGTCATAAGCCAGCTAGACATGAGAGATGCTTGCTGCAGGGGCTTCTGTGTTGTTTTGTTTTTCACACACTTATTGAAAAATATTTGCATGTTTCATGATTTTTTAGTGAGAAACTATTTTGTTAATATTAGACATAAAACCTGTGGCACATAAATTAGAAAGCTACTTATCCTCAGGAGTTGGTCTTTAAAGATAATATATCATGTCCTTACCAAAAGTTCCATTGATATGGCAGATCATTTTATTCCACTAACCATTGCTCATCTGTATGCCTCTTTTACTTGGTTAAGTGGAATTTTTCATTTGATTTACTTTAAACATATTGATGGGTAGGTTGGCAAGTACAGGCATCCCCGGGTTACAGAAGAGTTCCGTTCCTGAAAATCTTTCTGTATCGCGGAGCCATTTTTCCAATTGACTCCCATTATATAAGCTGAGATGCGTTACGATGGAAATTTTTTGCGGCCCAAAAACTAAACACAAGCAGATATATGAATGAAAATAGACACATACAATGATTCATTCATGATGTAACATGACAAAAAAATGCACACACTAGAATTTAACTCAGCAGAAACGATGTTGAATGCTGCAGGAGGTGGTGAGGTGGTGTGATCGGAGTTACTGGGAGTTACCTCCTTAAAACATTAAGTTTAATATCTAATACAATTCCTTTATGGAATCTTTTATCACCACTGCTTTTACTTGAACTTGATGGTCTTTTTCCACCCATCTTGAATAAGGGTACACAGTAACACAGATGCATAATTGAACACAAGCTGGGGAAAGAATTCAAACTAAGCAGTGCCATTGTTGTGGTGGCATCTGGGGAAGTGAGCGGCCCTCCAGCCACCTTGTAGCTACCACCAAGAATCCACACGAAATAAATATTATGATTTCAGTGAATTTCTTTGTTATACTGTATATAATAATTTTTATGTTTGAAAAATTTACCCAAATTCCATATGGGCGAGCTTTTTTCTTCATATTTTCGTCAGGGCGAATTTCCGTAACCCGGGTTTCTGTAATGCAGGGGTTGCTGTCGTCTTGGATTACCTCAGGGAGTTGCAACTCTGCCTTGCCAACAGTTCCCACCCTTTGGATTGGTTTTAGGAAGAGTATCCAATCATAAAACTTTGCTTCAATATGACTGATGGCAACTGGGGCAACAGAGCTGTTCCCATCCCCTGGTCTCTGCTGCATTTTGTAGGCTGGCACCCTGAGTTTGTGGGAATGAGAGGTACATCCTGTTCTGCCATCAGGTAATCATGGATAACTCACACAAGTGTAGAAAATGGCCATAAAACATTTATGGTGGTGATATTAACAGCATTCTGTAGCAGGTGCTTTCATCTGGAACATTATGAACTCAATAGTTGTATAGCTTCCTCCAGAAATAAGAAAAGTGGTGGCCCCCATTTAAAAGTTCATTTTTCCTTAATCAGGTGATATAACCTTCACCTCAATCTCTCAAATCTTAACAGCTAAATACATTCAAGCAAATGTGTTGGCCTTCACATATATCACCTCCTTAGTTAACAGACGAACATTAATAACTTTAAGTCAAAATTTACCAGAGAAGCAGAGCCTGACACTGATAGTAATGAACCCATAGCAGATCACAAATGGAATACAAACAATCCCCCAGGTTATGGATGGGTTTTGTTCCTGGAGGCTAACCATAAGCTGGAAGTGACCCTTCCATAGGTATATAATCATTGAACACACATTGTTCACAATGTATATACAATTACTTTACAGTTATGGGACCATTTATCCAACACGCTTGGGGCCTGGAGGTTGCCAGATAGTTTTTTTTCATAATTTGGAGCATTAGACCTAAATGTACAGTAAACCCTCTGTAACTGGCTGTGAAGACTGTTCAGATCATTAGATTCACCCCAAAATGTAGCTTTAACTGTACACTGTAACATTAAAACTTGAAATTGTAGGCATATAAAAATTAAGATCAAAAGCATAAAAATAACATTAAAGCATAAAGAGAGCAAAAATGATACAAGTAAATTGCATCACAGTTGCCCCTGGTACTTGCCTCAGCAATGGTGCTGCACCACAGACCCTCTGACATCCACACACTCGCCACACATTTTCACAGTGGAAGCCTGTAGATACTTAAAACTTTATACTTTTTGATAACGTTTTAATTTATTTATTTTTGCACTTTCTGTATGTAGGATGATGTGTGTACTTTATACACTGGAGCCCTGCGTTATGGAAATTCTGGTTACGGAAATTCACCCGTTTGGACATTTTAAACCACTATCACTAAAACTATGACATGGAATGTTAATTCACCCTTATGGAATTTGCAGAAAAAATATTCAGATTTTTTATTCATTATGCGAAAAACAATTACCGTACTTGGACTGAAATTATATAATTGTTTAAGAGATTTAAGTTCCATGTGTGTGCATCGATGATGTTAAATCACTACCACTAAAATCAGGACATGGAATGTAAAATCACCCTTAGGGAATTAACCCCCCTCCCCCCCAAAAAAAAACACGATGGGAAAAAAATCACCAAAATTTTACGTTTGCTTATTGAAATTCAAATTGTATTTGTGCGCATTGATGACGTTGGTGGCGGACTTTGTTTTGAACCTGGAAGCACATAAGAAATGTTTTTTCCCTTTATGTTTTTTACCATATCAAAATCATTTCTTTTATTTTTTATATGTCGTGGCCTGATAGGAGGAGGCTGAGATCCCCGACACTGCACACCTTCCTGCTCCCCTCTTCCCCTGTCATTATCTGCAAGCTAACTCCCGTTGACATAAGAAATGTTTATTCCCTTCGTGTTTTTTACCTTTTGATAATCACATTTACTTTTTTTTGCACATTCTGTATGAATGATTGTGTGTATGTAACAGAAAAATATATATATATATCTACCCAAAATTAGGAGTTGAAAAGTAACCATAACAGTTCACAGCTGGCACAAAGAAATATTTATTCCCTTTGTGTTTTACCTCATAATAATTTTTTTGTTTTTTTTGTACTTTCTGTGTGAATGATTGTGAATGTATGTAACAGTAAAAAAATAAATAAAAAGAAGAAAATTACATACAGTATATCTACCCAAAATTATGAGTTGAAAAATAACAACAACACAGCTTGGCCTGGTAGGGGAGATATAGTTACTGGGAGTCTAACCCTGCGATATGCCAAGTCCACACATACATTCACTTCACACACATACACATCCATGCTCTTCATTTTTTCTTATTTTATATCAACATGCCATCTCCACGGATATTGTTTTTTTATTTGCTTTACAAATAAGCGGGGTATGCTCTGCGAATACAGTAATTCCTTGCCTCACGTTCTCCCATTTAATGTTGTTTCGTTATTACATCGATATTATTTCTATACCAAGGCTCTACACAATGTTGTGTAAAATCGTTATTACATTTTTGGTCAGATGGTGCTACTTTGCTCCGCCCAACACTTTCCCTCGCCTGCCAAGTGATGCTGTACAACTTCATTGCGAAGCATCAGTCTTACTTACTCCTCTGCCAAGTGTGAATGTGTTGCAAGTTCTGTGTACCTCGTGATCACCTTGTTTACGTTGTTGCTCTACTTTGCCTATTAAAATGGCTTCAAAATGACCAGCTAGTGATTTTGCTTGTACTGTAGTGCGAATTGCAAGAAACAACGGAGAAGCATTAATCTTTTTTTTAATGAGCAATAACCCACCTGGGCACAGGTCATAGACCCACAATGGGGCCTGAGGGAAAAAAAAAAGGTAAAAAGTAGAGGAGAAAAAGAGTATGTTAATCTATAGTTAATCTGGCAGTGAAGATGGATGTTTTACGTCGCTTTGAAGATGCGAGCGTGTTGGGATTACCCACTACCACGGTGCATACTATTCAGCTAGTGCTGACAAAATTAAGACCAGTGTTGGAAGTACTTTGTCTTTGAGTGCTACTAAGAAAAGTCGCACTTGTATTGGAGTGATAGAGAAAATGGAAAAGATGCCTGCAATGTGGACCGAAGACCAAAATCAGCGCAATGGCCTTATGAGTTTGATGGTTATGTAATATAAGGCCAAGTCTCTGTTTCATGACTTACCAAGGAAGGTGAAGGCTCTAAAGACAAAGAGCTTATATTTATATGTACGTATTTACAGTGCAAAATATGTTGGTATTTGTAATCTATTTACATTGTCTTAATTGTGATGCATGTTATAGGCTGGGAACATAACCTACAGTACTTATTTCTTTACCTTCTTCTTGGAAAAATTGATCCACAATGTTATTTTACATAATGTTGCAGTTTACAAGACCATAACCACAACATTAACAGAGAACTTATTGTATCAATTATGGGTGTTAAAATATCAGTTGCAAAAAAGTGGAGTTGCGATTAGTGAGGTACACTTTTACAGTACTGTTTATGGGAAAAAATGGTTTGCATTATGGAAATTCACGATATGGCCACTTTTTCAAGAACACATCCATTCCGTAATGTGGGGGGTCCAGTGTGCCTATGATAATTACCAGTGTTTCTTTTATTTAGTTTTTGCACTTTCTGTATTTAAGATTAAGTGTATAATAATAATAATAATAATAATAATAATAATAAAGTGGACTTTTGTTTCTCAAAAGCACCAGTTCCCCTAAAGAATTCAATAGTGCACGAATTACTTCTAATTCAAGGACCTGTGAATAAAAAAATAAAAA
Organism: Homarus americanus; assembly: GCF_018991925.1. NCBI lineage: Eukaryota > Metazoa > Arthropoda > Malacostraca > Decapoda > Nephropidae > Homarus > Homarus americanus. The sequence continues at coordinate 6,033,493 of NW_024737042.1, read as the reverse complement.
AGATAAAAATCACAAAAAGTGGTAGTTCGTATATCCTTAACTTGTAACACTTCCTAAACCCTGTAACTCTCCTTCAGTATCATAGGATCTTAAAAAAAAAATTGGTCTTAAGTTGTTTCTTAAAGGCCTCCACAGAAGTCAGCTGCTTCATGGATGCAGGCAACCGATTGTACAGTATAAATTGGGAGCTGTATAGGAAAAGAATCGTGCAGCAAAAGAACATTCCCACTCGGCCTTGGAATTATTTGGCACTCATTTTAAATAGGACTAATGAAAGAGTATCTGTAAAGTTTGGAATTTGTAACCCGAGGAGTGTCTATACAGTACTGTATGTTCAGTATTCTGTCACTTGTTAGTGAAGGCAGGTTGTGCTGCCTATTTGGTCTCAACATAATGTCATACCCACAGTATGAATATAAACATTATGGATTTGAAATAAAATTGAAATACCTAATGTAAAAAAAAAAATCACAGCCATCAAAATAATATTACAATTTCGGATTTTGAAAATTTAACTAGTGTTAATTTTATTTGCAATTTTAGTGTAATTTTAATTGCATAATAGTGTAGTTACAATTGCACAGTAGTTAATCCTATCTCTGGTTACTAAAATAGCCAATGGGAAAAGGATCTGCCTAGACCACAATACTGAAGAAAAAAAAGCCATGGTGTAGATTAATAGACTATTCTCTTTCTTTTTTCATACTAATTATTTCCTATTTGTTCTTACCCACTTTTTTTAACCCATACAATAGTCTGATTACTGATTTGTTTCCTTTGTTTTACAGGAAGAAGAAGTATATTCCAGCAGGTACAGGGAAGAGAGGTCGGCCAAGGAAGTACCCTCCCCCTGTAGGCTGTGAGTACCGGAATTCTGGTGGGTTGACTGAAGAGAGTTGAGTGTTTGGAGTTTTATTTTGTAAGGATTGTGCATGTACGTGAAACTGACACGAGTGCTGCACTTATGGATATTATTAATCGTTTAGCCATTAATCTTATTTTTGATGTTTGTATGGGTTTTGTAACACATGGTTATGTTTAATGTGTTTGGTGCTTATGTTTTTCATCAGCATCACTTATAATTAATTTGGTGTACATGTGACTGTGTTCCAGTTAGGTATATTGTTCAGTTTATTAGTTGATTTTATATTCTACATTTTCTTCTTACACTTCAGAAGCATAGTTTTGTGTATTCTATAGAATTTAATTTTAAGGCACATGTAAAATGCAGCTATTATTTTCAGATGGTCCTGGCATGCAGCGTCCAGACACAATTGATGAAGATGGTAATATCTTTGAGCCACAGATAATTCTAAAAGACGGGATGGTTGTCAAGAACGAACCTGGGGATGAACGTAAAGGACTTCATGCTGGAGAAAATGGTGCAAACAATTTAGCAAACACCTCTAATGGAAATTCTGGAATCCAGATTCTTCCACGCCCAGTTCTTTCAAAGGAAGAACTTGAAAAAAGGAGGGAGTATTACAATAATCATAAGAACAAGATAAAATATGTTTGTCACTATTGCCAAGTTCATTTCTACCACAAACCCAACTTTGATTTCCACATTTCAAAGTTAGAAAGTACTGGAAAATGTAGAATCTATGAAAAGGTAAATAACCTGTACCTTTGTGAGTCCTGTGGGGAGGGGTTCTCATGGCGGGAGAAACTAGAGAAGCACTTACGTTTAGCTGAACAACATGGAACGCACAATCAGAAGGAGTTGCTTATGTTTGGGGACTTCCAGTGCAATATGTGTGGCAAGACATTTAATAAACGCACAACATACCTGCAGCATATAAAGTGGCATGAGGATCGCGAGGACATCCCCTGTGTCATCTGTGGAACCATGTTCAAACAGACTGATCTAAGACATCATTTGATGGAAGTCCATAGTAATGACAGCCTTCCATGTTGCTATTGTGGCAAACTTTTTACAAGTAGGAAGTATTTAGAAAAGCATGAGTTAGTTCACCAGGGAGGCAACTTCCCATGTCCAGAATGTGGTAAAACATTCAGTCAAAAGAGTAATATGCAGCAACATCTTAAGACACATACATTAGATAAAGAATATTCTTGTGAGCACTGTGGACAAACATTTAATCAACGTGCTGGTCTATGCCAACACTTAAAGAAGCATTTTGGCCCAACTGAATTCAACGATGAATGTGAAGTATGTGGTCAATATTTCTCTAATGATTATAATCTTAAAGTGCACAAGAAGAAGATTCATAACATGCATGTAGAAGGAGTGCCAGATGATATTTCCGACCATACAGAGTATCTTTCTTCACCTATAACATCACACTTGACACCAGAGGATCTTCGTGAGAAAGCCTATGGTGCTGCAAATTCCACTGTGAAGAACATGTTAGGAGTGTCTTTGGGGTCATCAGTTAGTTTAGGCCTGTCTATGAAACAAGAGGGTAGTACAGAATCTCTCGATGAAAGTCAATTACACATGAGAGATAATTCAAGTCATTTGAATGACATGAGGCATATGACTGATAGACGAGACACTCCTGGTGGCCTCATGAAAGACACCCTTGAAGCTGATGAACACATGAGAATGACCCAACACCACTCCATGGCTGTAAATGAAGACCCCTTACATATGCCTCAAGATCTTACCCGAATGACAGCTAGCCAAGCACACATGAGTGATGATTCAGGACGCATGTCTACTGCCCCACAATCTCCTCTTATTGCTGCTCCACAGTCTCATATGAGTGATATGAGAAACTCGGCTACTGACAGTCCAGGACGTATCACTGATACCCCTCATATGACAGACAACTTGGGTCGTATGGCAGCTGAAAATTTTGGACGAATGACCAGCACACCAGGGGGTTATTTAGCAGAACACTTGCGTCGTATGGCAGAAAACCAGAGTCGCATGTCAGATTCTATGTCTCATTATGATGAACGTGATAATTATAGTCGTCTTGGTGACAATTTGCGAAGTATGAGTCGAGGAAGTGCTGCAGATCCCATGGGTCGCTTAGGAGACAACTTAGGCCGTATGACAGACAATCTTAGTCATATGGGTGTTATTCGACCAACACAAACCCCCTCCAGCACACCCCAGTGGCCACCACATATGCAAAATCATGCAGCATTAGATAGCATGAATCAGTCTCCCCAAGCTAGCCAGCATACACTTTATCCACTGCCATTCTGGCCCTATGACCCTTCTCTGCGACAGTATCATCACTGAGCACCTGAAGGTTATACACACACTTAGCAAACATTCTGACATACAAGGTCCAGATGTATTCATCATATCTAAGGCATGATCAAGAAGTTCCATCACACTTCTAAAAGTTAGGAGAAGCTATTTTTCTTATTTTTTTAATTAGTCAAGTCTGTTGGCTTATTTTAATCTTCATGTAGAAGATGTGATGTTATGATTGAAGGTTCCTACGATGCTAGACATTAAAATTTGTGTAGTACAATTATGAATTTTCTGTGGTAGCTGTAGTTTATAGTAGCTGTCCAGATTTCTGAACATTAATTGCTTGGTAGTGTATCCATATGGAGGATTAAAAGTTGTAGTAAACTTATTTTAGATTACCATACAATGCGTATACTGGCCATGTGTAGTGCTTAATGTATGCTGTCAAGTCTAGCTTCCAATCTTTAGATATGCCTTTTTTCAGGTTTTATGAAGAACCGTCATTTTTCATTTCAGATGGTATGCAAATATTTATAGAAATTGACAGCTATCTTTCTTTGTGATAAAAAGATATTGTGCTCTCTAGTTTCTTAATTATGAATAGATGCAAAAGAAACCAGATGTGGGTTCTTTTTAATTATTGAGTACAGGGCATTGTCAAAAAATGTACTTACCACATATATTTTCAATTTGGAATTTGTTTTTTAATTCATTAGATTGGTTTTATTATAGCCAAAAGTTTTATTATTATTATTATTTTTATTGTTGATACCTGTACAGGGCACATTAAGGTCTCGCAGTGGTCCAATCTATACAGGGTAAAAAAAAATCTGAAAATAACAATAATTTGGGGCATTTGCTCTTAAGGGTTGCAAGGTTGTCTGTAACCATTAACTTGGCCAACAAATACCCACATGATAATTTTTGTGTAGGTTATGGGATATACTGTAAATATACTGTATATGTATACTCAATAATTCACAAGACAGCATCTGGGATCAAGTGTTAGATCTTTTATATGGCTTAATATGTGATGCATCTTTAAATGCCATTGCCATGTTTCAGGACTTTTTCTTCTTTTTTTTTCATACTTCCTGAGCACTTAAAATTTACCATGTAATATGGAAATTAATACTGTATATGTAAATGTATTTGAATGCTACCATTGAGAAACTGTTCTTAGTGTGATGAGCATTGTGAATAAGGCTGCCAGTGATGGTGCAAAGAAACACACTTGTAGGTGGAAGCTGAGAATTATGGAATATTGTATCTTGAGTCTTTCTTTTGAAATGAAAAGTAAGCTTTTGAGTGACAGTGAGATTAGTCCTGAACTGTTAGAAGTCCTTGAAATGTATAGTGAGGAGACATGTACCATTCTTGCCAGGTGAACTAGTAACTAGTAATAGCTTACTAGTAGGGCTGCTAAGGTGTATATTTACCCACATGCTCTTTTGCAGTGCTTTTTGAAATAGCATGTACCAAATATCTATCCAAACTTCCTTGGATTACAGCCCTTATCACCTTGTAACCGTCTTTCCAAGAGATTCTTGAGTAGTAGGGACAACACTGCTTTATGGATGTCACTCTACTATATGAACAGGTAAGAAGATATTGTTAACAGAGTATCATAATTAGTTATATAATTCAGCCCCTTCCACAGGTATATCATATTGCAAATAGCATATCATAATGAGCTGTAATTCAGGAATTTTAAGAGCTTTGAATTGTCCAAAACTTATTTGGTTGAGAATTTTCTCTGTGGTTTATGAAAAGGAATCAGGTACAGTATTTGAGTTATTGGGAATCATGCATTGGATATTATGTTGCACATAGTGTATGTATTTAATAACGAGAAGTGAAGTCAGTAAGAACTAAAAATAATTAATTCAGAGTAACTTAAGTTGTTTTCTTCTTCACAAGCTATTGTTGCACTTAGTGCATACTTCTGTTTGGACATAATAATATTTGAATTGAGAAATACTTCATACAATGGATTGATTGATTGATTGTCTCTGACTTTGCCATGGGATTTGTCAAGCACTGTACATATTTTATTTTCATATATTTTATTAAAGATATATCATAAGGAGACAGAATATTCCATGTGATGGGGCAGAAGTTTGTAGTTTGTTGAGTTATAAATATCCTTTTTATAACTAAATAGAAATTATTATTTGTTATTTTTAGTCTCACATTTATAGTAAGTTTACAACTTCACACATGTAGTTGTGTTAAATGAATAGGCTGTTGGATCACGACTGCCTGTGTTTGACTGACACTGGTATATTCTTATTATTTTTGATCCGTGATAAAGCACGAGGGAACTGAGTAGTTAAATATTATGCTTATTGATCTGATGGTAACTAATTTATGATTAAATTGGCATGAAACTATGAAGACAATTTTTCACAGTTGTTTTTTAAGTACTCAACAACTCTCATTGTACTTAACCCAGATCAGGAAAGTTGTACCTTTCTTTAGTGGTGATGTCTTACAAAATAATTTTAGATCTTTATAATGTTTTATTATATTTTGTGCTATATACAACAGATGATATAAATATTTGAATTTCCTCTATATCATAATTATGTAGTTTAAGATTTATCATTTCCCTTTTGGGAAAGGTACTAATCGAACTTGAATCTCTGTGGCATATTTCCCCTGTTTGCTCTTAAGAGTTTTTATTTGTTGTTCGCATTGTGATGTGTGATGGACTAAGAGTAAGGATAAAGTCTAGAGCCAGTTTAGTGCCCAGTGAGTGACTTTGAAAAGGCTGTTGTAGTTTTTGTGAACTAATTATTAAGGTCTTGTAATCAATAAATTTATACTTTTATTAAATTAGTATGTTGAGAGTACAATGAAGAATTGGGGATGGATAGTAAAGTGATATATGTACTATTTCTTTAATCATGGCATTACATGAAATCATATGCTTAAGTATTTTATTTAATATATTTTTTATATTTTTTTTTCTAGTTCTTGAGTCTAGATATTAATCGTAGACTGTTGGCTTTCAACTTGTTTTTAAGTCGTTAGTTTTTAATGCAATATTTTAACTAAATGATGTAAGGAGGATAGCCTTCTTGGTGGTAGTTTTGAATGACATGATGTAATGCTACTTTGTGAAATATGTCATTTGTGATCTTTTGTGTAGAAATATAATGTGAAAGTGAATTGTGGTGTTAACGGATGGTTTGCATAGGGTCTCCCAGTTATTCTTCTTAAATATGGAACTAGGGAACCCTGACATCCCAATAAAATGTTTTTTATAGAACATGAAAGGTTGATTTGAGAATGTCGTGTTTTAAATACAGTATATATGTAATTGTTCATCTCTTTATTTTTTGTATCTTTTTGTATCTTTTGGTAGGATGTGTGGGTAAAAATGCTTCCCATGGATTATGGCCTTAGGTGTTAGAAATTAAGTGTGTTGTGAGGAGAGCTGCTTAGAAAGATTTTGTATCTGTAAAAACCTGAATGTCTGGGTGAGAAGGATGTGTGAAAAAGTTTTTTTTACATATATATCTGTTGGTATGGTTTGTACATCTCCAGAGGGTGCGATATTAGGTTAGTGCAATATTAATAAATGCAAAAATTTTGAAATTTCTGTCCAATGAATACAGGCCCTAATTATATCATTATAAATGTGAAGGGTGATCATTATTGATGATTCTCAGAAATGGAACTTCAAAACTAATACCTCAGTATTTGAGGAAGTGAGAATCCCTTTGAAGTACCAGTGAGGTTCAGAAGTGATGATTGTAAGTTTGTAGCCAATTCATATGAAGCTGTGACAAATTGTGATGGTTAGATAAATGAAGTTCCTGAAATTAGTCAGATTAAGGCAGGTGATGTGATGTGTCAATTGGTATTTTTAATCATAAGTCTTCTCACCTGCCTAAAGTGTATGTTAATGAACTGAAGTTGTTCATATAATGTGCCATTCAGTGCTTTCACAAGGCATTGGCTCTTTTGGGGCAAGACGTCAAAGTTCCTATGCATGATAGATTCTGAAGTTATTTTAAGGTCTGTAAATTTGTTTTTTATGCAATTTTTGTGACAAAATGGACTGACTTTCAATACCATAGAAGTTGGAGTGGAGTGACATACACTACAGTACATTATAGGCTTCCCAAGTTATGCAGCTGAAAATGAGGATACTGAAACAAGATATGCATTAAGTTGTGAGTCTTAGCTGGAACATGCACGTATATATGGAGTTTCGGCTAGACCTGGTCATACTGCCCACTGTGCCATCCAGAGGTGAGAGTTAGTTAATGAAATGTTTACATCAGGCTGTATGGAATATAAAACACTTTTGCATTCAATTACAGAGCAAATAGTTTGTTTCTTTGCTATTTAGGGAAAACGGGGATTACTTTCTCATTTTGCATCCCTTGTTAGCTGTGTTACATCAGTCTGTAGCCTGACTTTGGATAGTATGTTATGTGTCAGGCTTGCAGTCTTCTTAGATTTCAGCATACTGTGCAGTATTTTGCTACAATGTGCAGTTAATCATATTAATTTTGCCAAGACAGTTTAGAATGTGTTGCAGTTAGTAAAAGTTGGTTCAATTTTGCCTTGCTAACACCTGTATTATTTCTTATACAGTGTATAATGTATTCAATAACCAACTACAGTGTCACAGAAAGTATTTGCTTCCAGAACACCTGAGTTTTTGTGCTTTTTACTCTTTGATTTAACTTTTAAGATAATTTTTCTTCTAAACAAGCATTGGATTTCATGCAGATATTAGATTCCATCACTCTTGATTTCAGCATTTCATTAACTGGTATTTTTACCTTTAGACGACACCACTGTCCTTGTACAGTTAACTTTGTACCTTTTTAACAGTATACTGTTTTGTGTTGATCAAGTTTTTCTCATTATGCTGAGGCAATTTTAAGCAGTGATGTAAGCTTATGCAGTTTGTGTGTACAATATCTCATTTGATTGTTTACAAGTTTTGTTTTTATAGATATTTATTTGGCATTTTTCATTTTCTCGTGTTGAACAGAATCCATTACCAGATGTTGTTGACTGTGAATTCTTTATTATGGGCACTTTGTTATAATATCTTACACCCAAGTTTAACAGACTACACATTTTCTCTTCATTTGTCATTCATTCCTAAATGAATACATCTGCAGATGGAAAATACAGTAGGAATAATAATAATAATTAAACAAGGCATTTTTTAAATAATGAGAGAATTATGATATACACATTTCATACCCTAATTTTTTAAAGTACATATATCCCCTAGAGACCCATCTATGATGTAATGTAAATGCAAAATTCAGTCAGAGATTTAGGTAGTTCAAGTTCTTCCATTGTTTACTTGGCCATGGTCACATTGTATATATGTCATAAAAGCTTAGTTAAATATTTTTGTAATTAGATTACAGTTTCCAATCTGAAAATGAGATTAATTAAATGAACTTCAGTGAGATGTGAACAGTGAAGAACTCTGAATTATATAGATCACCGTATTTATAGGCAAAAAGTCATAACTGGGTTTAGTACCAATCTCTTGGGGATGTTATATTGAGGCCCATGTGCATCTCTGTCTAGTCACCAAAATTTGTGTGCATATTTATATATCTCATTTTGATGTGTCTTCTTGTAACCATAATTTGTTTTCACATGTCTTTTATATTTATATTTTTGCTTACCACAAGTTAGTGTTTAGAGTATGAAGGACTTGTTTTACACAAATAGCCCAAACCTGCATTATTTGTAGTTAAATCAACTATAATATGAATTATAACAGGATAGAATATTACTTTCCTGACAAGGTGTACTTCCTTACAATGTGGTGTGTCTTAGGATGTTTATAGAACATTATGTAACCATGAAATAAACAGATCATAAATGTCAATAAAATCACTTTTAAATGTCCCCTTGGTTAAGAATAATGTATTGTCATTGATTTTCAACATTTTAGTACTTGTCAGTATTCATTCATTAAAAGACATAATGGATTACAGGATATAAAACACTATTATATGTGCATTCGGGTAAGTTCAGTATACCATTCTCTGTAATTAATCACTGAAGTGGTTTATGTTGCATTTTTTTTGTATTACATATTGTCTCTTACCTCATTCAGTGCAGGGTTTGATAATAAAGATATGTCCTGACCATTATAATTTCAGACTTTTTCATATACTGTACAGTATGTGTGTTTAACCCTCATCACCAACTCAACAATTGCCCAAGGATTCTGCCTGTTGATGTGGTTGTTTCACTGTGCAGCTTCAACAACTTCTTGCACAGGAAATAAGAATATACTAGAAGAACGAGTGCAAATAAATAAAACTTAATCCTTAGACTGCTCCATGCCTCCTGGGTGACTAAGTTTTGCAGTATTGTTTGAATGGAATCACCATGTTTGAGTGGCAGGCCAGTCCTTAGACACATCACTGGAGTGGTTGTCATGCTGTAGGAATTCTCAGTTACTTACTGGAGTATGGCAATGAGTGCTGCGTCTTCCCCACCCATCTTTTCGCATATTTTGTCTTCCCTCCCATTTTGGCAGCCTATTTAAATCATAAAAAGTGGTAAACGTGTTTATTTTTTATTTTGGAAATCATACCCTGTAGTTGTTATTGTGAGTAGGAGTCTGAACAATATATACGAGTGAATAAAATGGCAAAATAAAGAGTGAAAACTTGGAAAAAAGTGCAATAAAGTGAAACAATGTTTGCCAGTGCTCCTCAGTGTAGTATTTCTGTGTGTTTATAAGTGCTTCTCCATGAATATTGGGCATGATTGTGGTGTGTAAAGTAATTTTTAGATATTTGGGGGGATTTGTATTTTGTCGATCAACACTGAAATCGCTTCTATGGCGTTCCTAATCACAGGACATCGGTTTAATTGACATTGCACCAAAAGATTCCTTTTTGACCAGGCTAGTCTTTTTTCTTTTCTTTTTTTTTCACAAATTTTCCTAAAGCCTAAATTACTTATACTGTACAGGGATTCCCAGAAAAAAAAAGTAGCACTTTAAGAATTAATTGAAATACTTAAGGGATATCTGGTAAGGATTAAATGTCAAGAAAAAAGTACGTACAGTATAAGTAACTATAAAAGAAAACTGGTGCTTGGAAGCATATGTATATTTTTCATTTCCAAGTATCCAGATAGTAGCTAGTGCGAGTGAGGGTGTGTGTTATGTAGGACGTATTGATATGTGAGCTCCAAGTGAAAAATATAGTTATGGAAAACAATTCACTCTGTGATAGCCTGTTAAAATGGATAAGTGTCTCACGCTGTATATACAGTGTCTCCATTAGATCAATTTTGTAGTGCGGAATGGATGAGTTGTTGGTTCTGAGTAAACACAAGAAATACACTGCCACATTCGTAGAGTGATACGGTATATATAATTTGTAATAAAAGTTTAAAGTCCTGCTATAATAGTCGAGATAAGTTTATTTCTCTAGAAACAGGAGCGCAGACGGAGTTCTCCAACAAACTTACTGCTGCAGTCGGAGGTACTGTAGTACAAAGGATGGCCTCTTCAGATCCCAAATGCCATGTTCAGGTAAGTTTTAAGGGTGATTTATATGGTCTAAGTCTGTAAGTCATGAACATTTCGTAAGTGAAGAAATGTGCTGTGAAAAGCAGCTTATGGACATAAAAAACTCCCATGTTCACACCAGCTCATCTGTTATGTATTCTTACCTGGTAGACTTTCTCTTTTTTTTCCAGTGCATTTACAGAGTATATCAGTGCTAGATGGAGATACGAGTCGATTTAGAAGTACAGGTGCTCCTCTACTTACGAACGAGTTACGTTCCTGAGGCTTGTTTGTACGTCCAATTGTTTGTAAGTCCAACTTTACTTTTGTAGATACCAAACATATTGTAAAAAATTAAAAGATTATGGATATTTAGTACAGCTATACCCTTTAATAAGGCCTTAAAACATGGCTCACTCTTCTCCTCTTAGGTAATGTTTGATCTATCTGGAATTTTCTTCAAAATAATCCAGTCTCATCCACATGAAACACCTGTTCTGGCAGGTAACCCCCCTCAGTGGTGATGTTTGTATCTCTGAAAGTTTGTAAGTTGAACATTCTTAAATAGAGGAACACCTGCACTGTAATGACATTCTGGACTTTATTTTGCAAATGCATTGGGATATGTATTATCATTTATATTAATTAATGGGTAAAATTTTACTTTAACTGCCAGAAGTATTTGAATGTTTAGATTCGAGATAGGCTATATTGGGTAAATTTTAAGTTTTGGTCGTCCCTGTACTTAGACATGCAGACTATGTTTTTTTTTCTGATGGTGTGTGATGTGTTATGAACGATTTTGACCTTTATTTCTATCGCAAATCACTAGTTTTGAGTTAATAGCCCCCCCCTTACTGGTTAGGCTAACCTTATAATATAACTCATCATACCCTAACCTAACCTAACACCAGTATTTTCTTGTTCTAACGAAAAAAAATTTGCAACAAATCCCTTAGAGATAATGTGTCTTATTGTTTAAAGTACTTAATCCCATAGTTAGAATCTTAAAGTTCCCCAGATGACCAAAACAATACCAATATTGTTTGGAATGATTATACTGTACTATGGAATTTGTAGTAGGGGCAGCTAATATCCATTGAATTAGTTAAAGTGCTCAGTAATGTTTATACAGTATATTCAATATTAATTATCTAATAATATTTATTTACAGAGCCGATTAGCCGAGAAGGTTGGACAACTACTTCCAAGGTTCATCAAGGCAGATGAAAGAAATTTACCAAAAGTAGATATCTTTATGATTGTAGAGTGTTATCAAGAACTCAGCCATCCAGCTATGAAGCACGTTAAATTACATATGTCATCTGATCATCTCAAGCCCATCCCCTGGCCATGGTCGTACCTAGTTCTTTCACAAAATTAAATACAGACATCAGTGACGAAAACTTCCATTTTTCAGACATGAAATAGAGAACAGTGATGAAAACTTCCATGTTGGAGTGATCGGTCTTTTGCATCATTTTGGCACCCAGCAAGTAAATACACATGATAATACTTGAGCAGTAATTTAATTTAACCTAAAAATAAGGTATGCCTGATATCAACATTGTATATGGCCACAAGTCCTGTATTTCTGCTGGTAACAACACATACACCACAGCTGGCTGCCTCCAGGTTCCTGCTCGGTGGCTCAAGCCAACCTGTAATGTCACAACCAATCACAGGGCTTTTTGCAGTCACGCGACTTTTGAGCTACTTTAACCCTTATTTTTTACACCTTTTGGCCCAATTTATTTAAAAATACCATTACCATTGTGAATTTAAGCATTTTCTTTACCCATTGACCTGCCATCTTACAAAAAAATTCCAGCCAACATCTCATCTACTTAGTTGCTGGTTATGAAGGGGAAGAATGCCAATCTGCAATTTGTAAACAATGGTACTTCTGGCCAGTCAACTTATGTGCTCATTTTTACGTCAGTATTGGTAACAATGAAGATAATGTACAGGTACTCCTTGACTTACGACCGCCGCAGTCATATAAAATATTTTTCAAAATACATATTTTCCCGTAGTAGTGATCAAGTTGTGTACTGACAAAATTTTCGTTTCTTATTCCCTTTAAAATGGCTGGCAAGCGTATAAGTGAGAGTTCTCGTGGTGCTGAGAAGAAAAAGAGACACCCATTTTAGATTTTCTATGTATTATTTTCGCATTTTCAACTTACGACCTAGTCGTCGGTCCCTAACCCCGTCTCTTGCCTTAGCAGATGTTAATCTACGCTCCAAACCACGTAGGGGTTAAGACAAAAGAAGGATTAATAGAATGACAAAATACAGTAAATGAAAGTAAAAAATAAGTCATCACGTAAATAAAATATGGTAAATTTCAAGTTTAACCCCATTTGTATCAGCAGGCATTCGTAAGTCAGGGACCCCCTGTATTAAAGACTACAGTGCACAAATATGTTTCTGTGACCTTGTGGAAATCTACCTGCCTGTTGGTTGCCTGTACACTGATACCGATCATCGGGAAATTATCGGAGACTGACGGGACAGCGAGTGGTAATTTGATGACACTTGTGATATACCTATCTACTGCTTCTGTATATACAACCTGGCCGCTGGCAACCAGCAGTGGAAGCTGGGTAAGTGGCAAAAGGAGGGTCAAAATACGGGTCTCAGGAGTGGGATTGCCTAGCAGTGAGATATTAGGCAAGATGAAAGGCGAAGGCGTCTATCGTAACTGCTAATGTAATACCTGTATGTTGAATAGCGAAATGATAGAAATAATGTAATAAATTTAGTTAGGGAGTTATATATATTAAGTTGCATTTAATTTAAGTTATATTTAGTTAAAGTAATTGTAAATAATTACTCCTGATTTGAATAATGTCTTGCGTGAGTCTACATTCCTTTGTCAGCACACGCATCCTACCAGCTACCCTTGAATGTAAAATTACCTGCCATCATCAGTTCCTTAACAATCCTGATCAGAGAAACACAACACTCACCACCTTCAGTAAAAACCAGAGATCATGGAGGGGCTCACCAACTAAGCTCAACCATTAATTCCTAACCTCCATCCACATCTGCAAACCTTGAGTATCAATTTATATTGTATAATATCCTAACTCTATACAGCCACTCCCCGACTTATGACGGGGTTAAGGACCCAAATCCAGGTAGTAAGTCGAATTGGTCGTAAGTCGAAAATGCAAAGATAATACAGTACAGTACAGTCGGCCCTTAACATACGCGGGTTTAGCATACACGGATTTGCAAATACGCGGATTGCCCCGCCGGAGGAATATTCTGTACATTGAAGTACATTCAAATCGCGCGCCATTCAACCCACGCGCGGCACCGAACACAGGACACCACCCGCTCCCGCAACATCACACACACACACACGCATAGCTCTCCCTCACTCAGTCAGTCTCGCTGTAACCACGCTTGTGTTGACATCAGCATTGTAGTTGCAAAAATATTACATTTTCATGAATGTATTATATCAAGCACAGTATGAATAGAATATCACTAATATAAGAGTATTTTAACTGAAAACTATTAAAAAAACGAGTAACATATCTTGAACATCGGAAGGTTAGGTAAAGTCTTTTGTTTTCATGTAGTTTATCCTAATTTACATTGAAATACATTACGTTTCAGCAAAACTACTATTTATTTCTGAGAATATGGAAATGTAATATTTTTGCTGAAATGACGTAAGTATTACAGTGGAAAGTGAAGAAAGCAATGACTTTCGCTTTCTTTCGTTCAAAAGATGTTACCGTAATCGCTTTTCAAATGGTTTTCAGTTAAAAAACTGTTGTATTACAATAATATTCTATCCTAATTCACTTGTGATGCAACAGTTTTTTTAACTGAAAATCATTCGAAAAGCGATTACGGTAACATCTTTTGAACGAAAAAAAAGTAAGTCATTGTTTTCGTCACGATTTTATCCCACTTTCCAATGGAATACATATGTCATTTCAGCAAAAATATTACATTTCCGTGAATGCATTATATCAAGCACAGTATGAATAGAATATCATTGTAATATAACAGTATTTTAACCGAAAACTATTATAAAAAAGAGTAACATCTCTTGAACATCGGAAGGTTAGGTAAAGTCTTTTGTTTTCGTCATGTATTTTATCCTATTTTACATTGAAATACATCACGTTTCAGCAAAACTACTATTTATTTCTGAGAATATATTCATTCGGGCGCAGTTCAGGTAAAATATACATGTGATGTAACAATTTTTTTAACTGAAAATGATTCGAAAAACACGTACCCTCTAGCCCTGTTCAAGGAGAAGACTGGGAGGAGCTGTTTGGTGTTGAAGACGATGACAAGGAAAATGATTTTGATGGATTTTAATGAAAATATTCAGAAATATGGTATTGTAGTATTTATTCAAGTGAATTAGGATAGAATATTATTTTAATACAACAGTAGTGACGATGTGGAGGAGGCGGAGGGATAGAGCGGGGAGGAGGTGACTGGCGGGAGCAGGGACGAGTGGAGATGCCAGCCAGTACATTACGGGTGTATTAATTGATTTTATAGCTATTTTTGCATTTTAATATTAAATACTGTACATTACGTTTCAACAAAACTAACATTTATTTCTGAGAACATGGAAATGTAATATTTTTGCTGAAATGATGTACGTATTACAGTGGAAAGTGGGATAAAATTGTGACGAAAGCAATGACTCTCTTTCTTTCGTTTAAAAGATGTTGCCGTAATAGCTTTTCGAATGGTTTTCAGTTGTGGGATTATAAGGCTAATGATAGGATAGAATATTATTGTAATACAGTACGAGTACAGTACAACAGTTTTTTAACTGAAAACCATTCGAAAAGCGATTACGGTAAAATCTTTTGAACAACGAAAGAAAGCAAAAGTCATTGATTTCGTCATGATTTTATCCCACTTTCCACTGTAATATGTACGTCATTCCAGCAAAAATATTACATTTCCATATTTATTTCCGAGAATATATTCATTCAGTCACAGTTAAGGTAAAATATACTTGTGATGTAATATTTTAATGAAAATACGGTATCGTAGTTTTCTTTTGTTTCAAATTTAATTAACAAAGATTGATGTTTCAAATGTAATGAACAAAAATTTATGTACAGTATCTATAAATACACTTTAATAAATGAATACTTTATGTTTTACATCGTCCTGTGCTACCATACCATGGATTTGGCTACTTTAGGCTTGCTATGATGACGCAAGAGATCTGCCCTGGCAACTGTACCGACACTCACAGCTGGTGGTGCGTTGGTGCATCGTTTCCATTGTTTTAGTGGTAGTCACTGGTAAATATTTTTCAACCTAACGAAACTATTACCCGTTTAGAAGTCGACCCCCAATTTTTTGCCAAATAATTTGGCCTTAAAAACTCGAACTACACACAGGTATATACGGTAAATAAGGACATGGGGGGCCAGGTTTTTTTTTTGTGGGGGGGCGTGGGGGCAGCAAAAATCATGAATTTTTAGCAACATCCACGGGTATCTCTACGTAACCCAGCGTATATTAAGGCGGACTGTACATAGAAAATCTAAAATAGGTGTCTTACACAGTAGGCGTACCTAGAGTGTGTATTACGCCAGTATATGAGTTACCCCGTGACCCTACAAAAAATACATATTGCACAGTGACTCACTCTTCTTATATATATATATATATATATATATATATATATATATATATATATATATATATATATATATATATATACATATACATATATATATATATATGTGGGGGGGTCGCAGCAAAATACGCAGATTTTAACATCCACGGTATTCCCTACATAACCCCGCGTATGTTAAGGACGTACATAGTCAAAAATGGGTGTCTACAGGCGCATTTAGAGGCACGCCTGGGCGTTCTTGAGTTTGCCCCCCTGCAGATACCTACAAAAAATATATATACATATATATATATATATATATATATATATATTATTATATATATATTATTATTATCAAATGTTCTACTCTGTCAAATAAAAAACCCATCGTAGGCTTTTTCGGGTGTTGCTTGGGGGCTTTTTGTCTGTGGTTTTGTCGGGGCTTTTGTCTGAACCCAGTGAGATAGTGTCTTAGAGCAACGTTAATGCTGTGAAACAAAATCTTAATATTTAATCTCAGTACCGCGAGCAAAAGTAACATCAATATTTTTAACCAATACTTTAATATTTCTTACCTTATAGTATTATGTCTTCAACGGTAAATAACTGGATCGAAAACAAGAGAACTTGTCGTCTAGCTTCCTCGTCTTGTCACGATGGGAGACTTGTGCAGAACTGAAGTGAATTGCTTGTAACTGGTGGATTGGTTGCTGTACACACTCAGGCTAGAAGGCGTCCGCCTGGCGCACTTTTGCCTGCCTCATCACCCATATCTGCAGCTACTGGAGACGCAATCCATTCCTTTGTATCGGGCAAGTTAATCCTTGTCGTGTCTGACCTAACACCTGACCCACATCATCGCCGACGCTGACGAGCTACGCATACCCTGTTATGCCCCCGCCAACACACAACCTGTAACCTGTTGAGGATTAAGGAAACAACTTCAAACAAGAACGCCCAGTGAGCTCATGTGGTGGGTCAGGTGTTAGGTCAGACACGACGAGATTAACTTGCCGATACAAAGGAAGAATTAACGCCCAGTAGCTGCAAAACGCAGTCTCGGTCATATCAGTTCATGTACAGCCCATCAATCCACCAGTTACAAGCACTACTAGTTCTGCACAAGTCTCCATCGTGACCAAGACGAGGGAGGCTAGACGAATTTTAAGTTCTCTTGTGTTTTTCATCCAGTTATTTACTCATTGGAAGACATAATACTATAAGGTAAGAAATATTAAGTATTGGTTAAAAATATTGATGTGACTTTTTGGGTACTGAGATTAATATAAGATTTTGTTTCACAGCATTGCATTTTATACTAAGACACTATCCTCACTGGTACAGCACGCCCACAAAAAGCCACCCAGACAAAAGCCCCTGAGTAGCCACCCAGACAAAAGCCCCTACTTGATCGGGTGGCTTTTGTCTGACAAATAAGGCAAACTATTTAAAAAAAAATATATATATATATATATATATATATATATATATATATATATATATATATATATATATATAAAAGAGTGAGTCACTGTGCAATATGTATTTTTTAGAATGGGCAAATAAGTATTAATAACTTTAAGCTACGCCACTGGCTGTACATGAACTGATATGACCCGAGACTGCATGGTTTTGCAGCTACTGGAGACGTTAATCCTTCCCTTTGTATGGGCGGCAAGTTAATCCTCGTCGTGTCTGACCTAACACCTGACCCACACCACATGAGCTCACTGGCGTACTTGTTTGAAGTTGTTTCCTTAATCCTCAACAGGTTACAGGTTGTGTGTGTGGCTGGGGGGGGCGCATAGCAAGGGTGTACGTAGCTCATGACGTGGCCGTGATGATGTGGGTCAGGTGTTAGGTCAGACACGACAAGGATTAACTTGCCGCCGATACAAAGGGATGGATTAACGTCTCCAGTAGCTGCAGATATGGGTGATGAGCAGACCCAAAAGTGCCGCCCGGGGGACCGCCCCCCCTAGCTACGCTAGTGGCCTTACAAACGAAAATTTTGTCAGTACACAGCACAATCACTGACATCGGGACTCGAAAACACGTAATTTGAAAAATTTTGGGTACGACTGGGGCGGTCGTTTGTCCGGGTGGTCGTGAGTCAAGTAGGTCGTAAGTCGAGGAGTAGCTGTATTTGTAGTGGATATTTCCCCTACAACTACAACTGCTGTTTGTCGCTGACTAGCCGACCCCTTTTCGCATTCCTCAGCCAACGCCTCGTGGTCTAAGGTCGGCTACTAGCGCCGACTAACAAAGCGGAGGTCAACTATCAAGCCACGCCTACCTCAGCTATATAAGACCTCACCTCGCCGTGACTTACCCCCTTCTTCTACCTACAGCCACGCAGCACCACCTCTGTGCCAGCCCCTCACCAACCAGCTCTCTACTCCACACTTGTAACCAAGCTGCACTGTACATCCAATACAATATATACAGTATACTGTAGAGAGAGCGCATTGTGCGTTTCCTTTCTCCAACCCATCCTGAGTGTGAGACAACATCTCGAAACCCCACAATATAAATGATTTGGGATATATCCAGCCATACAAACTGTAGTTCATTTCCTATTGTACTAGGTTTGGTACAACACAAAGCAATAATGGAAAGACTTTATTCAAAAGCATATTTCATCTTTGTCTTCGACCTTTTATGAAAAAATATTTTAACTTTTTCTAACATCCTCTCTGATTTGCTAATGCCTTGAAACATTTTCATTTTTATATTCCAGATATTTAACATTATTTTAGAGAATAACAGGTCTGCTTAAACCAATTGTGAACATATTTAGTTTGAATAAATGGACAGCTACACAAACATTTTCTATGAACCAATCAGCTATTTGTAGCTATAGACAAGGGGCATGGCTTACGGGCCAGGTTAGCATGGAAATACTAGATAGCCTCAACCCAGCCCCCACCTACTTACCCAGCACTCCGTTACCTCTCTATAAATACCTGCGTAACTTTTGCAACCGGCAAATTGCATTATCTTATGAGTACACTATTATTTATACAATATTGTGTGTAATACCATATATTGTGTTAGATCCACAAAGAGAGAGAGGGGGGGTCCATGAAGTTGTTGGTGGGGGAACATGGCAAGCATAGCAAGTCCACTCAGTTGGGGTTTTTTGGGGTGGGGTTCAGTAACCCCCCCTACCCCCAGAATTTTTTTGAAATCTGACCAATATCATGGGTATTTTGAGGCCATTTTGAAGTCTTGTGCACTTGATAGTAGGTTATTCTAAGGCCAATAGTTGTTATCGCAAGCGGTAATGAGTAAGATGACACAAACAAACATTATGTTAGTCTTGTCATGTTTATTGGGTGTGCCTGCCCGTATACAGTATATAGAGTATTGAGATGGAGAGACCCAGAGGGGGTTGGGGTGTTGGGTGGTAGTAAGGGGAGCTTGGTTTGCTTATAAACGCCTGACGCAGCAAAGTCGGCCAGCCAGGGCTGGGCATGTGACGCCGGGCAGGGCACTGCCACTGTAGCTATCCCCATCTTAAGAGTCAACACCTAACCTGTTTCTCTTGAGACTTTCAACACGTAAGTTTAACTTGTACTTAAGTTTACACAGGTAGACTGTGTCCATTGCATCGGTTATCATTGTGACAACATAGAAATATGGCAAATTAAGTACTCATTATAAGTGTTAAGATTAGACTAATTACATAGCTATGATTGTTATGCGAATATATATAGTATTGGATTAAACATTTTTATTTTAAATACTAAAATGAATTGTATTCAACAGGTTTGACTGAATTATGACGTTCAAGCTTAACGTGAAGAGTCTGATTAACCTTTAAATGCTCAGGAGGCGTGTATAATAGTAATTACTTTTTACTATATATAAAAATGCCCGGGTACAATATTGCATTTCAAGGAAAAGTAATGGAATTTTCTGATGAAAAGGGGGGAGTCCAGACACCCCAAGATAGACAACATTTCTCCCCATGAAAGAATGTATTTTTAACATAAAACAGCACATAAGAGGCAATAACATCGTATTTGTTGCAGTGTATGTTAAATGAAATTAAATAGGAAATATCAGCATTCATAGGTTGAGGAGGATTGTTTATTTAACATGAAACTGTAGTATGATTGTGGGGAAGTTTTCACAATTTTACCTCCAGGGCAGAGACCCCTGATGTCACACAACCATCCAACAGATAGCAGGCAATGAAATTTTATTTGGTAATCTAAATTTAATTACAGGTTGACAACACTTTATACGAAATTCCAAAAGCCGAAAAGCTCTAAAAACCTCAATTTTTTTTTTGTGGGCAAAACCTTTTTTTTTTTTTTTTTTTTTTAACAGAGATTAGCCCTCCCGGGCATAGATCACTGACCCACATCGGGGCCTGGGGGGCGAAAATGTAATAGTAATAATAATTATAATAATAATTCATAGTAAATAAAAATTGTAATAAAAAATACACCAAAATAAAATAATAATGATAACAATAATAATAATAATAATAAAAAAATATAATAATAAAATTAATAATAATAATAATAAAAGTCTAATAAAATAATAATACTAATACTAATAATAATAATAAAGAATTACAAGAATGAAAAAAAGATCAAAAGTGAGAAGCACGACCTAGACCTATGAATTGTTATTATTATTATAATTTTTATTATATTTACGCCACCCAGACCCCAATGTGGGTCAGTGACTTGTGCCTGGGTAGGCTTAACAAAAAAAAAAAAAAAACATTCTGAAAACCGAAAAATTCTGAAATCCGAAATGCCTCTGGCCCCAAGGATTTCGGATAAGGGATTGTCAACCTGTTCCTGTAAAACCAAACAGGAATTTGTATCATTCATAAATAAGAGAAAGATTACTTACTGTCAAGTATGTAATCCTCCTTAATCTGACCACTATATAAAGTTTGTCTCAAGCCATTCAGCTTGATATACCAAGATGTATGCAAACAAATTTGCCACATCTCCAAAAATGCACAAACCACTGCAACAGGTATGCTGTAACTGCAAGTTACTGTACATGTGAATATGTCATTGGAGGTGCTTATAAACTTCTATTACAGTGATTTGCTTGTGATGTGCTGCAGTAATCATTAAGGAACATGTATAATCAGCTCATGTAGGTAAGCATAACACTATTTGCCCAACCCACATACTTGGGTAAGTGGTTGGAAGTAATGAACAAAAATACTGTACTAGGAGCTTATACAGTATAGTCTGGATTTACGCGGTCAATTGAACCCGTGGAGTACCGCGTAAAACCAGAAACGCGTTAATGAAATAACAGAACATATGGATTAATTGAAATAGAGACTGGGCCGACCCCCAAACTCCACTTTTTGCCGACACAATACGTACGTTGTAGTAAAAATAGTATCTTAACTTTATGATGGTATGCACACACACATAATATAGAAGATAAATATCAATAAGAGAATAATATACTGCACCAGGTAAAAGAAAAATCAAGGTTTAACACTTACGTTAGTAGAAGAGATGGGTCGGCATACATGGATGGGGGTTGGTTCCAAGGCAGAGGGCAGATTAGTTGCCCTCCGGTGAATCACTTTCACTACTCGCAGAGATTTGCAGGGCCTCCCAAGACAAACCCCTCAAAGTCCATATCCTCACTATCACTGACTTGGGCTGGCTGTGGTTGTGGTGGGTTGCGGGCGAGGAAGTCCTCAATACTACGTTGACGACTAGCATTGATGTTGTCGAGATAGATCTGGATATACGGCTCCATAACTTTCGTCAGATGGTTATTAGACACTTCATACCGATGCTTGACTGTGTCTTTGTCAAGGATGAGCTTAATTTTCTCCCCCAACTCGATGATTTCCTTCACATCATCATGGCTTGGTCCAGGTTATTCAATATTTTTCTCTGGTGGTGGGGGTCCCGCGGAAGCCATTGTGAGTTGTGAGGGGAATAGCGGGCACAAGAGAGAACTGTATACGCGGAGAACTGAGAACAATGAGACAGTCCCGGCTAGGTCAGCGACTTCTACCCTCTGGTGGCAGGGCACATCATGTTACATTAGACCAATCACAGCTAGCGGCGAAGGGAATGCGTGGGTGGTAAGGATGCGTGGCCCAATCACAGTCCGATACATCATATGACGTCAGCGATAACGCAACAGCGACATACTGCGCACCCCTCCCAGCGCCGCATCCCTGCTTATGGTCAAGCATGGGCTGCTTGAATAGAAAATGGAGCGGCACGTCTGGACCTCCAGCTGCTCTCCGCGTAAATGACCAAATTTACCGCGTAATTAAAGCATTTCAATTCTGGCAAGGCACCACGTAAATGACCAAACACGTCAACCAAAGCCACGTAAATCCAGACTATACTGTATGCACATCTTAAACCATTCCAATTCTTTACATATATGTGAAATTAATACTTGTGAGTTTCTTTTTTAAATTTTATTGTAGTACTGTAGTACAAATAATGTTGCCCTTATTATAATCAATGAACAGTACTAGTAGTTCCAAGTTTTCTAAATCCTTAATTTTATGTCATATAACCAAAAAATATCAATCTAGAAATGATACCGACCTTGTTTTCTCCTCTGAAAAATCAAGCAA
This sequence comes from Homarus americanus, assembly GCF_018991925.1. NCBI lineage: Eukaryota > Metazoa > Arthropoda > Malacostraca > Decapoda > Nephropidae > Homarus > Homarus americanus. The sequence goes on along the minus strand of NW_024737042.1, from coordinate 6,010,567 downwards.
CAACAATAATGAGTACAGTGATCCCTCGGTTAACGAACGCCTCGGTTAACAAAATTTCAGTTAACGAATTACCTTCCAAAAGATTCTTCACTTCAGTTAACGAATTCCTTACGAATTTTTTCCCAACATGTTTTCGCCTGCTCACCAGCTGTAGTATTATTCCGCCAATACAGTAATCGGTTATAGGGCTTAAATTCGTTACCATTTGAGTAAATATCAAGATGATTGTACTATTCAATAATTTTCCAAGTCTTATATTAAAGTTTTTAGTCTTTTTAACAATTATTAAACATAACTGAAGTACAGGGAACTAGTTTTTAGTGCGCCAAACAGCCACTCAACACACCCAAAATGGCGTCAGTGTGTGTCCCTGCTCAGTGGAGGAAGCTTCTTGCTTGAGACTCTCTTGAACATAAACTATTTTTACATTTTTACAGTACAATTATTGATTATTCTGAAGTTTATTTTACATATTGACAATATATAGTGCAGTGCAGTGTTGATTTAAAGAAAATAATCTTGAATTACACCAAGTGAGCTAAAATTTTATGGGTGAATTGGCGCATGGGGTGCCTTCTCTTCTCCCTTCTCCTCCACCCCCATTCTAATTCCCATCATCATCATCATCATCAACCAGGAGCCTTCTACATGCACACCTCAAAGTAAGTGTACTTTACTGCATTTAGTTTTAGTTTATGTAATTTTCGGTGAGCTGGAGCCAATTACCCAAAATCCCATTGAAACAATGGTTTCAGTTAATGAAATTTTCGGTTAACGAACGACCTTCTGGAACGAATTGTGTTAGTTAACCGAGGGACCACTGTACAATATTCTAACATTAAACTGCTTGCATATTCCCCTAATTTAAAAAAACAAGTACAGTATTGAATTAAAGAATACAGTCACTGACAAAAAGAATATCATCCTACCAAGTTAATAATACTAATACAGGGTAATTGGATTTGGTTTAACTTTTGACTATACTACTTGACCTTTTGCTTCATTTACAATTGCAGTATCTCAAGGTTAAGTAAACATTTTTTTTAATATCTTGCAGATACTGTACTGTAGTCTTAATGACTTTTGTAACTATTAATGCCAGTTTTATTCTCCCAGATGTATTACTGAGAATCTAGAAAATAGGTGGATCAGAAAACATTGATAGGGGAGTACTGTAAACTAACTTTTTAACAATATATATGTGGTAAAAATATAGCAGTTGGATATATTTCTGGCAAATCACCACCACCAATGAGGGAACTCTCTCTTTTTCACAAATAATTAAGGTTTGCTTTGCTCAGTAATACACTTTTTAAATATCACTCTCATTTAAATGAATGTACTACAAATTAACCTAAAAACAAAATTAATTTGTGAATAAAAATTAGAAACCAAAATAAAGCAAATATACAGTAAATACAGTAATATTGATGTTCGGTTTCCCTAAACTTTATCCATTCTTCATATTCAAGGCATTCAATTTAAATGTTTATGCAGTTAAGAGAAATACAGAACATCTGGCATTGCAACAATAATTGATGTGTGTGGATGAAGTCTCTTATCAATATATGCAGCACTAATTAAAGAAGCAACATGGGTTTCGCAGTTGCTTCTCTTTTCTCTGTACCCATCAGTTTCTCAACAAGAGCCAGAGCAAAGTCAAAAGCTGTTCCAGGTCCTTGGGATGTGATGAGTTGACCTGTAAGAACAAACAACCTTATTTGAAGAACTTTAAACAGTATCATCCCAAGCAAGCATTTTCAACCCTCCCTTCTCCTTAACAAAATACAATACTTCTAGTATCAAGATACTGTGGATTTATGACTCACAATCTTTCTTGGAATACTGTACAGTACATACATCTCTACCTCTGCACTTGCCATGTACTGAAAATGTACAAATGTACTGAAAACCTGGTCTTTCTAATCACACCTACCTTCTGCTCATTTGCTCACCCTTTACAAATGTCTTATCTGTTCTTTTATTAGAGTGTATCCCAGTCCAAGGACATATATACAGTAGTTTAGACTTAAATACTTGGGATTTGTGGAAAACCTGGTCAGACCTGCTTTAATTTTTTTTAACACCCCCCAGTAACTGCCAGTTACTTTTTTTTAAGCACTTCATTCCTGTTGTATGCAAATACCAAGAAGAGGTTATGAAGCTGGATTCTGAAGATGTCAAAGCAATTCTGCTTATTGATAATGCACCAGCTCAGCCTAGTGCTGAGAAACTGGTCAACAGTGATGGTAAAATTTGTGCCCTGATTCTGCCGCCCAACACTACGTTCATTATTCAGCCTATGGACCAGGGAGTCATTGTGTCATGCAAGAGGTTAAACCAGAGCAAGTACCTGGATAAAGTGCCGGTAGTGCTGGAGGACGAAGAAGATGTTGTAAATGACACAAGAGGGCACCGTACATTAGCCAACATCAAGAAATACAATTTGAAATCAGCCATATTCTAACTTTGCTGCTTCATGGAAGGATGTCAAGATATCCACCTCAGCTAACAGCTGGAAGAAATTTCTGCTTGATAATGAGCCTGAACTCGACTTTGTGTTACACCGTGGTGGAAAAAATAACAACCATGGAGGATGTAGAGACGTGGTTGGAGGAGAATGAGGGTGATCCAGGTTACCAGATGCTTTTGGCTGAGGAGATTGCCGATGCTGTCCGCGCTGCTGACAAGAGAACGATGACGCGGAGAGCAGTGGAGGAGAGGAGTCGCGTGTGAAAATGCCTACCGTTAAGTTGTCTGTTGCACGAGTCGCTCGACAACGTCTTAACTTATATTAACAGTACATCCAATCCTCGAATGTACCACTATTATGAACACCTTCGGACTCTTAGAAAACTTTTTATCAGGGAGCAGTACAATGCAAGAAAGCAACTTAAGCTGGACTCCTCCTTCAAACGTGTTGCTTGCACCCCTCCTGCCCCCCAGCCAAGCCAAACCGAGGGGAATCCCTGCTCCTCTGACTCAGAATAATAATTGTTCCCAGTCCCCATTATACGATCTCGGCAACACAAACTCATCTATTCCCTGCATAGGGTAAGTGAGACTACATTCCTGTACTTTTGGTGTTTCTTATATCCTTATACTATTCGCTGGAAGATTTGGACCATCGGCTTTTTCAGACAGGTAGTCCTGCATTTTAGTCTGGATCTTCGAGGGCTCACCATAACCCCTAACAGCTTGGCCCAGCAGACAACGCGGACTGGGCCAATTTTAGCAGCGGGGGAGTAAACACAGCATACGGATTGAGAGAGACCAAATAGGAACTTGCAACATCCAGATGTCGGCCTGAACCAACCAAAATCTGGATCTGAAAGGTCCGGAAGTGCTAGGGTTTACTGTATACCTTGGTCAAGAGGCTGAATAAGATAAGTTATGATGTTTGGGACTCGGATTTTTTTTTTTTTTTATGGCAATCTGTGAGATTCCGAAGGACGCAAGCTTTAAAACCAAGAGCTTTAAGGGAATACTGTACTGGGAAAATTTTCTCAGAATTTTCCAGAAAATGTACCCCTTGGAAAATTCCAATTCTGGCTATTGGAGAGTTCCGGGGTTGAGGGATTCCAGCTAACTTTTGACATTACGTAATGTCAAAATGTTACACATTTATCGGAGGCAAATAACAAGCACGGTACAGTATACTAAAATACATACAGCAAACCCTTGGGATAACATACACCATATATAATGGATCCCAGTTATAATAGACATGCTGAGAGGTTGTCTGATAGTTCGTCACTGCAGGTAAGTGATAGCAGAGGTAATGTTTACAGCTCGAGTAAAACATTCAAATTGAAAAGACAGTGCAGTTTTTCAGACTTTCCCACTGGCGGATTATTTGTTTCATCGAGGGATTATCGAACAATAAATTTTAACAGATTTTCAGCAATAACATTATTGTTTTTTCCACCAATTAGCCCATTACTCTGAGGGTTTACTATAATACAAATAATTAATGGCAGCAAGCAGTAAGAAAACAGCTGATAGGTGCAGACAAGCAGAGGCACCCATCAGCAAATGTTTATCTCTAAGTCTCTTATTTCCTAATAAAAAAGCTAGTTCAACAAAGCCTTACCTGTGAATGGAAATATGATATGTAGGAAACAGATAGAATTTAATGCCTGCTTGTCAAAGAGAAACAATGAGGGGATAAACACTTGTCATCACAAGCTATTAATTGTAAGAAATGCTATGACCGGACATAATTGTCTAAAGCCAAGGCATTTACGAAGCGTAACACAGGAAGTGTAACCGTAAGACTGACCCCTTTGCCAGATGCGAGCTTACCAAAGATGCTTGGGAATGAGAGAGCTAACCCAGCATATAAATGACCTAACACAAGGTTGGACTAAAGGGGGGGTGAACACCTGTGACCTAGAATTAGAGGGGCTCATAGCTTACCAGTACGACAATATATTATTCCTATACTATTTAATTAGTGTTACATTGGAAATTTTAGTTATTACATTAGAATTACCTGTACTCTGCAGTCAAATTATTCAAATTGATCACTAGATAGCAGGAATGCTGACATGGCTGTGGCCTATGAGTAAGAATGGTACAGTATACAGTACTGAATGAACAAGAGAGAGAGAGAGAGAGAGAGAGAGAGAAAAAGAGGGAGAGAGTTTTGTAAGTGGAAGTTATTAAACAGGGATCAGCTGTCATGGTTTTCATCATAAATATGCATGTTATTGTCTCTATAATGTCAAGCTATACAATGCTAATACAGTAAATGATGTTTAACATAGCAAAATAATCTATGAATTTACAATGCATTGACAAGATAAAAATTAGCTATTAAGGCTGTCTATGCACTTATGGTGTATTAATAAATTGGCCTTCATCCTTGGTTATTTTTTTGTTATCTATCTTTGTGTATCTTCAGTTGGGTATGAAAGGGGCCAACCAAGACCTAAGTCATTGTTAATCCATCCCTGGCCTAACTTAAAAGGCCAAGACAGCTAGCTGAGGACTTCACTTCATCCTAGAAGACTTTCCTTGAGAGAGGAAGTATTGTCACTTCGTTTAAACCTCTCTACAAGAGATATAGCTAGTTTCCTTGTAAACAACCAGACACATATTACCCAGCATCCTGTAAAGATCCTAGCAATAACCCTACACCCTGAGAGCCTATGAGATTCAGGTTGTGCCCAGGTACACTCAAAGTACCCCAGGTGATAACAGCAGACTGCAACTCGCTTACAATGACCATGGCAACCCTCCCTGTTTGTGTGATGGCTGACATTACTCCTCGAGTCTATTGACAATACTGAAAGTAAGCCCTTGAATATTTGGTAAGGTTACTTCTATGTCTTAAGAGTCCATCTAAATTGACCAGTGCAGTGACATGTAGACACTATTTCATTTCAATACCAACACAAGTTTTTGGTGTGAATTGTTATGTGAATTAATACCAATGTGATATTTTCAGTAATCAATAGTGTGTTGAACAATTTTGTGCTTTAAAAAATATGTAAAAAAAAATTGATCTTTTGTATGAGTTCACTGAGAAAAATTACTTGATACAGTATTGTGTTTGGGCATGTTGATGTTTGTATTCATGTACTCTGGTGGCTCGAATTCAGAACGCTGGTTTGAAACCGCATGCGAGTTTAAACCAAGGATCGAGCGAAGATTGACGAATGTTGGTAATCAGAACGCTGACTTGAGCCAACACAAAGATTCAAACTGGGTTTGAGATCGGATTTGTCGATCCTTGTGTTAATCCAGCCTGGAGGCAGGTTTAGTGGTCGATCTGTCATTCAAGATAGCAAGTGAACATGAAGTTTGACAAAGCGCGCTTTTCGGTGATATCGTCAAATTGGAAACTTTGCAGAGAGAAGACTGATGGTAGATAGGCAGAATCCTATAAATTTTTACGATGACACACAATTCAGACAACGATATAGATTCAGCAAGGGAGATTTCCTGATATTTTCCGTGATATGGAGCATCTACTTGACAGACCTGTTGGCTATGGTTCACCTCTACCTCCCATTCATCAGCTGATGATCACTTTGAGATTCTTCACAATGAATAGTTTCCAGGTCAGAAAGATACTGGTTACTGAATGAGTTATGGTAACGTGTTACAACACTTTCGTGTTTAGGGTCCATGGAGATCAAGGGGGTAAATGTAAAGTACACTGATGCTTCTTTATTTTGAGTGTTTTTCTTTAGGAAAAATATTTTGATGTATTTTCAATATACTGTACTGTAATTGAATAAATGCCGGGTGCATTTTGATTTTAATGTATTAATAAAGGAAAATCTTTTCTGAACATTACTAATCAGTGGGACTGTGGGGTTAAAAGAACAGAAAGAAACCTAACCTAACAAAACTCAGCCAGGTTACTTCGCCCTGCATTGATTCATCTCGCTTTGGTTAAGAATACTGACACCTGCACCGGATTATATCTACAAATTGCATGTAATTATTCTTCCTCTATGAATTTCTTTGTTATCATATAACAACACAACACGTTCTAACACAGTACAGTACCACAAATCATCATAATTCGATTGTAATTATAATAAAAAAGTAACTTATGATGTGCAAAGAGAGATTTCTCCTCCTCCGTATAACCTCGAGTCATAGTTGCCTCCATAAACTTGTAAACATTACTCTCGATGGTGGTTGGCTGTCGTAATGGTGTAGATGAAAGGAGATTGGCTGGAATTCCAGTGTTCGAATCCTTGCTCGTAACTGAAGAAAATGCAACAGATTACCGATCTGGGGTTCAAGCTGATGTTCTGAATATGGGTAATCCACTGCAGGAAATCTTGGATTGAGAAATCCTGATTAGCATGCCTGAGCCGAGTTCAAATCCCAGGCTCAAACCACTGTTCTGAATTTGAGCCTAAGGCTGCACATAATTAAACCCCAACAGATAAAAACCTGACAGTAAGCATTTTGTCTACCAATATATAGTGTTTAGATTTATATAATGGGTTTGTAACGAAAACAGCAATTCATAAAATTTATTCACAGGTTTTTTATATACTGTAATGGGCTTAGAGAAAATATAACTGAAATTTGTGCTCATTGTGTTGTTAGGCATCCTCCTGTAAACATTACCACCAACATTTTTTATGGATTTCACCCACAAAATCTTTGTGTTACATTGGCATCTTTATGCCAGGCTAGTGAAAAGAAAGAAGTGCAAATATAAACCCCCATAATCAAAATAAGCTGAATTCCCATATACTGTACTGTACATTGTAGAGTACAGGTGTACAATATTAATTACCATATAAGATGTGCATTTTGATAGTCAGAACTGAGGGAAAAACTTAACCTTCCCATTAAAGGAATCCTCCCAATACTGGACAGGGCTTGCACAAATTAATTCCATATTTGGATGGCTTACTGTACAACAAAGACTGCAATGAAACTTATTACAGATAGGACAAGTTGCATTAGCATACATAAATGCAGGCCAAGTCTGTAGAGCAGCTGGTTGGGCCAGTCACCTAACCTGGTTGTCACTGACTCCTTGCCTCCTAACTTAAAACTCATAAATTATGTTCACACTGAGCACTGATAAGTCATTAAAAAACCCAAGCAAAATCATGCGGACTGAAACAATTTCATAAAGAAGATACACATAACTAAACTACAGCAACTGTATGTGGTTCCAGGCCTAAGTGATAGAAAGTCATAACCAAAATTTACTCAATGTTTTATCTACAGTGCTACAACAGTAGATCATGCAAAACATTACCAAAACCTAATGTATTGAAGAATTCTTGACCAAAGTTATGTTTAATGTAAAAATATACTTAAATTTACTAAACAAAATGTCTCTTACTATTTGTGTTATCCTCAGAGTTCTATTAATATACAGTAATGTATACAGTACAGTAGTACCCCGATTTACATTGAACTCACAGGGTACCGCGGAAAGTGAAAACCGCGTAAAGTGAACAACAGAACATATGGGATTAATTCCAATAGACTGGCCCGACCCCCAAACTCCATTTTTTCAGACACAATACCTATGTTGTAGTAAAAATAACATCTAAATTTTATGATGGTATGCTCACACAATTAATAATTAAGAGAAATACAGTCGCCAGGTTTATGTCCATTCAAATAATGGACTCAAATCCACCCCCCCCCCTCTTCCCAGCTCACTAGCTCCTACCTCTCTGCGAAACAATTGGGTGAAAACACTACATTTTAACATTTAGTAATAAATAATACCTCAGACTAAAGTTAGGATAATATAATTGACATTTCTGGATTCCTTGCAGGTCAGGGAATATTTTGAATGTAAACTTCATATATTTTGCACAAAAGATAAAATATTTGCTTTGTGTAAACCAAATTATTACATTAGATCTAAAATTTGTATGTCTAATGCAAAATCCATGATGTTTATATTCAAAATGATCATCATATTGTAAGAATTCCAGCAATGTAAATTATATTCTGGCCGGGTAATTTGTATGAATTTTATGAGCTAAAACATATATCTGCAGTAAATAAACAAAGAAATATTCTTCAAGGACACTATCTGTCAATCAAAATACTCCGCCCTAGCTGGGTCGGTCCCTCCCTCCTTCCCTCCCTCCCTACCCCCCACCCCCCCTCCCTACCAGAGAAGCTTTGGGGGGTAAATAGTATTGTAGTGGACGTCTCCCCTACAACTGCGTAGCCACGCCACCACCTGCTATCACATTCCAACGTGCCGTTGCCTAGCAACGAAACTATTCACCGGCGACTTCTCGGGTTTTCCCAACATGACTCATAGCGGCTGCTGGGTATATAAGCTCTGTCTCTCCACTGAGATTCATTCTGACCATTCTTCTTGAACAAGCAACACCTCCTCCTCCGCCGCTGCCTGGCTGCCCCTAGCATCTCCTCGCCTGCCTGGCGGTCCTCACTCCCGCCAGCGAGCATGGCGACCCACCAGCTGTCCTCTGAGCCTCCTCACCAACCAACTCTCATTCTGCACCTCCAGCACCAGACTGTCTATCATATATCTCATAATATACAAGAAAACCACATTAAAGTTTCCTTCCATCCTGAGTGCTAGACAACATTAATATCTCGATACCCCTACAATGGTGACTCCCGGAAATTAGCACTCACACAGGATGGAGGAGACGCTGATCACGCTCCCAGTCTTCAAGCAGACACCGGCTCCTCTTCCTGCCTCACGCACCACATTCTGACGACCCCAGCACACCCATCCTGCCTCAGACGCCGACCCCGGCCCAGCAGTTCCTGCCGTGAGGGAAGCACACAACATCCATCGCCTCCACACCCCCTCTTTTCTCCCTCAGGTACTCCCTGCTAATGTCCTGCACCCTGCTGCTGTCGTGGACCCAGCTGCTGTCACGAGCCCTAATCCGCTTCTGCTGACGCAGCCCCTGCTCCTGACCCAGGCCCACACACACCCCAGCAGGCGCATCTGACGACCCTGTACCTGTCGTGAGGGAAGCACAACATCATCGCCTCCACACACCCTTTTTCTCCCTTCTCCCACAGATAGTGTGTATCTAGACAGTTGTATTTCAGCGATCGGCTCATCACGCCATCGCCGTTGTCTCACATGAGGCATGCACCGCCCGGTCTGCCTCACATGTGCTAAGCAACTCTACAATCAACAAGTCTCCTACACCGCCTGGAGGGAAGGGGGAGTATTGTAGTGGACGTCTCCCCTACAACTGCGTAGCCACGCCACCACCTGCTATCACATTCCAACGTGCCGTTGCCTAGCAACGAAACTATTCACTGACGACTTCTCGGGTTTTCCCAACATGACTCATAGCGGCTGCTGGGTATATAAGCTCTGTCTCTCCATTGAGATTCATTCTGACCATTCTTCTTGAACAAGCAACACCTCCTCCTCCGCCGCTGCCTGGCTGCCCCTAGCATCTCCTCGCCTGCCTGGCGGTCCTCACTCCCGCCAGCGAGCATGGCGACCCACCAGCTGTCCTCTGAGCCTCCTCACCAACCAACTCTCATTCTGCACCTCCAGCACCAGACTGTCTATCATATATCTCATAATATACAAGAAAACCACATTAGAGTTTCCTTCCATCCTGAGTGCTAGACAACATTAATATCTCGATACCCCTACAGTATATTTACATTTTTAGTAATAAATAATAACTCAGACTAAAGTTAGGATAATATAATTGACATTTCTGGATTCCTTGCAGGTCAGGGAATAATTTGAATGTAAACTTCATATATTCTGCACAAAGGATAAAATATTTGCTTTGTGTAAACCAAATTATTACATAAGATCAAAAATTTGTATGTCTAATGCAAAATCCATGATGTTTATATTCAAAATGATCATCATATTGTAAGAATTCCAGCATTGGAAATTATATTCTGGCTGGGTAATTTGTATGAATTTTATGAGCTAAATAAAAAAAAAATAAAAAAAAATTATACTTCACCGCGTATATGAGTAGATGCACCACGGAAAGTGAAAGTCCGGTTCTGGCAAGGTACCGCGTAAATGAGAAATCGCGGAAAGTGAAGCCGTGTAAAGCAGAGTAATACTGTATATGTAATTTATGATATGTTTTTACTTGTAGTGTACATTATTATACTATATGTGTGAGGAATTTCCAATAAAACCAGTCTATCAAACTAAAATAGGGAAGATTATTTTATAGTGTACAGTCAACCCTCACTTTACGCGGTCCCACATTCCGCGTTTCCACGTTTACGCGGTACCCTACCAGAACCCGGGATGCTCACATTCCACGGTGCGTGCGTGTACCCCTTTACACTGGTGAAGTATAATTTTTTTATTTAGCTCATAAAATTCATACAAATTATCCGGCCAGAATATAATTTACATTGCTGGAATTCTTACAATTTGATGATCATTTTGAATATAAGCATCATAGATTTTGCATTAGACATACATATTTTAGATCTAATGCAAGTATTTTGTTTACTCAGAGCACATATGCTATCTTTTGTGCAAAATATATGATGTGCATATTCAAAATATTCCTGGTCTTGCAAGGAATCCAGCAATGTCAATTATATTATCCTAACTTTAGTCTGAGGTATTATTTATTTCTAAAAGTTAAAATCTAGTTTTTTCACCCAACATTTCTCTGGTAGGGAGGGAAGGTGGGGGGTGGGGGGGGGGAGGGTTGGGACCGACCGACCATCTGGCTCGGTTGGAAGAGGGGGGGAGGCAAGGTGGGGTACTTTGATTGACAGATAGTGTCGTGAAGAATATTTTTTTTTTTATTAACTGAAGATATTTGTTTTAGCTCATAAAATTCATACAAATTACCCGGCCAGAATATAATTTACATTGCTGGAATTCTTACAATTTGATGATCATTTTGAATATAAACATCATAGATTTTGCATTAGACATACAAATTTTAGATCTAATGTAAGTATTTTGTTTACTCTGAGTAAATATGTTATCTTTTGTGCAAAATATATGACATTTATATTCAAAATATTCCTGGTCTTACAAGGAATCCAGCAATGTCAATTATATTATCCTAACTTTAGTTTGAGGTATTATTTATTACTATACCTTAGAATCTAGTGGTTCCCCCAAAAATTTCTCAGAGAGGGAAGAGCCAGCGAGTGTAGTGTGAGAAGAGGGGGAAGGAGTTGAGTCCATTATTTGAATGGACATTAACTTGGCGACTGTATTTCTCTATTTTTCTTAAGTATTAATTGTGTGCATGTACCATCATAAAATTAAGATGTTATTTTTACTAGAACATAGGTATTGTGTCGGAAAAAGTGGAGTTTGGGGTCAGCCGGTCTCTATTTCAATTAATCCCATATGTTATGTTGTTCACTTTACGCGTTTCTCACTTTACGCGGTACCCTGTGGGTTGAATTAACCGTGTAAAGTGAGGGTTGACTGTATTTTGTTTTGTTTTTAAATTAAAGGTACAGTTTGCAGAAATGGGTGAAAGACATCTAAGTTGAAGTTCTTAACTTTTTCCCCCATTGTCAATTAAATTTGTACTTTGCAGATTTGTGATTCACAAGGATTTCCAAGAATGTAAATCCCACAAACAGCAAGGCACTGCTGTGTTGATACCTTAAATGCCTCATACAGAATCAGGGAGCACACTCATGCAATCCAATACAATACTTAAGCCAGGCCCTCACATATGCTGTTTACATGGTCATAATTATGAGAATAAGAAAAATTTTACATACCATCAACTACCACACGTTCCTCTTGGAAAGTATGTTTGCCAGAATTCAACAGTTTATCCTTCAGTGCTGGATAACACGTCACACGTTTACCTTCACCAATGCCATGAGCAGTTAATGCAAGAGCTGGGGCTGAAAAGAAAAGGGGCTAAAATATATGTTGATCTTATAATAATATAGATTTTGATGTAGTTTATGTTATTCATTTATCAAAATCTTCCCCTACAACCAGAGTCAATGTTCCACACCCATATAATAGTGCCAACCCAATGATTACCCCATAAATCATCACATTTGTCTTCTTTAATAAGCATCCGTTCTCTCTCTCCCAAAATGTTTTAAAAACCTTTGTACGTACTTTCTTTCCCTACAGTACTTTGAGATTCACCACTACAGTACTTATTTCAACTGGTGACATGCCTGACCAAATATCTGAAACATTACATTTCCTTCAATCAAGCTAACAAACATTTCTCCCTGTATCCTGTATCTGTTTTTTTCATCACTTTTATTCACACTCCCTATTAACATTCTCCTAGTACTGTACACACAACTTCAAATGCATTCATTAATATGTTCCCACCTTTTTCTGAATCGCCCACTAGAGCAGTGTTACCCGAGAACAGCAACTATCTCACAATTCACTTGCATTGAATGATAATGGTCACAATGCACAGCCATGCTGTAAAGCTTTAAGAGGGAAAAACAATTTCTTCTTCCCCAAAAAAATCTTAATCTAGGCATTTTTCCTATAAAAACTCCAGACAGCATTTAACAACTTCACAGTACGGTAATGCAATTTTCCCAATATTTCCCCTATAACTTACTGTACCAATTAAATCTTTTTCCATAGCCACAAATGTTCATTCATTTACTTTGAGATATATATATATATATATATATATATATATATATATATATATATATATATATATATATATATATATATATATATATATATATATATATATATATATATATATATATATATATATATATATATATATATATATATATATATATATATATATATATATATATATATATATATATATATATATATATATATATATATATATATATATATATATATAATACTAGTGCTGTCTCCACTAGCTTAAAACCATCTAGCTGACACTAACTCAAGGATTACAGCATTATTACCTTTACAGGTAATACATAGAGTACTCACTGGAAAAAAGTAAGTCTACTAAGTACAGTACTGTACTGTATAAACTATCACAGGACAACTCCAGGAGGGCACATTGCACACGCACAAAGTAAAAGGACAACAGACTACGAACCTGAATTGAGCAGGTCAAGCTAGAGATCAGAGAAGTAGAAAGGCAGTGCACACTCCTATGGGCACCACCTTAAGTCTTTCCTCTGTAGCTATACTGGCCTTTTCCAGACAAAAATCTAGTACTCATCCCAATCTGCAGTGTACCATTGCCCTAAACAGTGGACCACTTCTAATAAACAAGTCTGAATTCTCCATTAATTGCAAAAGTTTTGCAGTCTTCAAGTGTCAGCTTTGCCAGAAGCAAACAGGGATCACCTGTAACCCTAAGCAAGAGCAATTGTGGATGCACAGACATTCACATCTCTGTATAATGTTTGGTTTTAAACACTACCAACTGCCAAACTGAATAATGGACAAGTTGTCATTCTTGTCATTATTAACCCAAATGTAGCTTAAGTAAGCTGTTAACCCAGTGGAAAAGTAATAGGCTACATATCAACCGAAGAAGGCTCCAGCAAAGGAAAGACCACAATGGGGAAAAAAAATGCAAAACATTTCAAAATTAAAACCCCACCAAAAAAGGGGGCCATAGATGTTACTTTAAAAGATTACATAAAGCCACCTTCACATACACTCTTTAACCCCTTCACTACAGAGATGCCATTTTTAATACAGTAATGTATTTCGCTAACACCAGACGATTCTATTCAGCAGAGGGGACCCTGTACACAAGTGGTTAATTAGGATTTCCATTGTTAATTGTTGGTAAAATAAAATACAGTATCAGGAAAGCTGTGGTTTATGACTTCATACGGGGGTAAATGAAGGAATTATATAATTTTACACAAATCATAGCACTAAAATCTTTCTGTTGAAGGTTTTGTCTTCTACTACAAAGGAATTTCACTGCTATGGGGGTAAGAGTACATCAATGGATTCCAAACTGGGTGGTATTACCACTAATGGAACAATGGCAGCTTTGATTTGTGATGGAAAGGTCAGAAATTCATCTATTCATGAATTTTTAAAATGTACCTACAACTTATCATAATACTGCACACTATTTTCCCTTCAGTTTCTTATGAGGTTTTCTGTTGTATTTTCAATGTGAATTTCTCAAACTTTATTTACTGTCTCATAAATTTAAGACTGACCAGGTTGTGAGTACAGGTACAGTACTGTAATATGAACCCAAGATAATCCTGGAGCAGGTGGCTAACACGAGAACGCATTGTTTAATTTCGTTCATATTTTACTCGGATGTTCTTTGGATGATAGCAATAAAAATGATATGACAATGGACAGAACCTAATATAACCCAACAAAAGAAACCTACCTAACTTCCTAGCCAGGAGCCTGTATATTCCCTTTATGTTTGCCCTTAGGACAATTATTTCTTTTACCTGTATTGTATATGTGTATGTAGACACACACACACACAAACACATGCTATAAGAACAACCCAGTCACAACCATTATAAAAATTATCAACAACTCGTAATCAACCAGTGTATGTATTCACTCCCAACCAATCTTACCTCTTTGCACTGTCACTATGTTGAAATGTGCTGTAATATAACCTTCTCCCCACTTACTTATTATACAGTGCTATAGTACTGTATATCATATTTCTATCGCTTATGTTATTTTCAATCAAGTGGCCCATTCCCCCAATTAACTGTACTGTATATATATTTACAGCCTTCCGGCTGCCATACTCTTTCAATAAACCGTTAATTATTATTATTATTATTATTATTATTTAAATGCATACAATAATAATGGGGAAATCCTCTCACAAATAATGTAATGAGAAACACAACAACAAAATGTATGTAAATCGATGTAGGACCTTTAATGCTAGACGCGATTGTATTTTTGAAAACTCAATTTCCACCGAGTTGGAGGTACAGCCAGGGTCACAGGCCTATAACCACACAATCACTGCCACATGACAAAGCTTTTATTTTATTTTATTTTTTTAAGGTGTTGTGGTCACGGCTGTGATAAAGGCCAACCCGGGAGTGTAGTACTGTGATTTTAGGTAAACCAGTTCATAGTGTCATCAGTGACCGCAGAAGAGACTGTAAATAACTTAAAGTGAATACATATTGGCAATCAAGCTGGTAAGGACTACTGCCAGTCTATTCGTGTCATAGGTGCCACAGAGACTTTAAATTATATTTTGTTTGTGTGCTTTCTCAAGGACTGAAACTGTGTTTATAATACACCACTCACAGGGAGATACAGTGTACACAGTGATAGTTCATAGTGTCATCAGTGACCGCGGAAGTTGCAAATAACTTAAAGTGAGCGCTCACTAGCAAGCAAGCTGGAAAGGCACCGTGCCAGCTGAAACCAAGTCGTGTCATGGGTGCTCTATGTTTGTCTTTGGTACCCCCAAAAATGTTCTACACTACTGAGGGTATACACAAACACTTGTTATCTTGAAAATAGGTTCTTATTCTCGTACGGGAGATGAATATAGATGGACAAAGAAACTCGCTTCCACACCATAAGGACTGGTGATCTCCACTCTCTGTATCACTGCACGCTGGCATGTACAGATGCCAGCATTCACAAGCTGAATACATAAAATGTAAATATGATAATTCACATACATAACATGGTGCATAATAAATGGAAATATTACATAGGATTAATACATGTTCTGTAATACCTTACTATACATAATTAATAGAGTAATATAAGAATACACAGCTTAAGGTACTACTTCGTGTCCATATTATACAGGTGCCACAGAGACTTTAAATTTTATTTTGTTTGTGTGCTTTCTCAAGGACTGAAACTGTGCCTACAATACACCATTCACAGGGAGATACAGTGTACGCAGTCGCAGACGACAACTCTATAGGCAACAGAGAGTAGCTAAGTACTTTTTCTCTCTTTACCTCAATAAATAGGTGTAGATCTATACACAGACTGCACTTCCACAACAACAACAACCATGAGTTTGAAATGTGATTACTGCAGGGAGACGTCCGATATAGAGGATACAGGCCTGACTAATGCACAGTTTAGGAAGTTACTAACTGCCGTAAAGCATAATGGCTGTTGCTGGTATTGCCCTGGCTGCATAGTCAAGGTGAATGAAGCAATTGCAAGCCATAAGGGAACGAGTTCTCTAGGGACGAAAATAGATGAAGATGGAGCCCTGCTGGTTGACAAACTGGAGCAAGTTGGGAAAGAGATCCTTGCTAAGACTGAGGAAGTAGCTGAGAGAATGGAGTTGATTGCTAAGAGGAGTTATGCTGACGTATTAGGAGGGCCACGGGAGGGGGCGGAGAGTAATGCAGGATCAGTACAGGTTCTACAACAGCTCGGGACTTTGAAGAAGTGTGTCGAAGAAATGAAAATTAACGGACCTACTGTTAGGGGAGAGGAGGAACACCAGGAACGGCTCCAGCGCAGGAACAATGTAATAGTTTTTGGAGTCCCAGAGAACCAGGCGGAGGGAACTGTGAGTAAGGAAACACACGATAAGGTGCTGTTTCAAAATATTTGCACAGAGGTTCTGAAGAGTCCATCAACCCCTCAGGATGTGAGGAGGCTGGGACAAAAGCAGGGGGCTAAGCCTCGCCCCCTCAGGATCACACTAGTGAGTGAAGAGGAGAAATGGCAGGTTATTCGGCAGGCAAAAAACTTAGCAAGGAGCGAGGCATTTCGGGATGTATTCATTCACCCAGACCGCATGGTAATGCAGAGGGAACAGCACAAGAAGCTCCTGCAGGACTTGAAGCAGAAGAGGGAAGAGTCGAGGAGGAACGGGGACAGGTGTACATGGGTTATACTCAGGGGGAGGGTAGTGGAAATAAGTGTGCCGACACAGGGCCAGGGGGCAGCAGTGCACCCTCCACCCACTCAACCCCCCACCCGGGAGGCGGCACCAGCTCAGCCTACCGGACAGGAGGGGGCGAGCGCCGTGTAAACAATGACATTTCTGACCACACCCTGCAAAATACTGTGTACTTAGCAAATGCTGCAGCTTCTGAGAATGGGGGGGGAGCGGGTTTATTACTAAGAGCAGAGACGTTACCGAGAACAAATTCTGGTTTGAACGTCATGTACACTAATACTGACACATTCCTTGATAAGAGAGAGGAGTTTGAAACACTACTAAGAGTACACCAACCAGATATTGTAGGAGTTGTAGAACTGTTGTACAAGAACAGGAGAATCGACCCAGAGGAATGTGAGTTCAGTATTGCTGGATATGACTCATTTACGAACCTATCTCAAGAAACTTGCAAAAGGGGTGTGGTTATCTACGCTAGGCAAGACCTTAGAGCCAGCCAGGATGTTTTTGAAGAGTCCAAGTGGTGTAAAATTAAATTAAAGGGAGGGGACTTACTTATCGTCGGGTGTATCTACAGATCCCCAAACTGTGGCCCACTAAATAAAAGGAACTTAAGAACCTTAATAAACAATGCGGTGATGCTCAACCCTAGCCACCTCCTTATCATGGGGGACTTTAACTATGGCAACATCAACTGGAGAAACGAGTCCTCCCCAAATGACTTGAATAACCCTGCTACTCTTTTCGTAGAAACTCTTGAGAGATAATTTTCTGTTCCAACATGTTAGAGGCCCAACACATTACAGAGGGGAGCAAACACCCAAGCCAATTGACCTCATCATAACAAACGAGGAGGGTATGGTGGCCAAACTGGAACACCTTGCCCCAGTTGGCACCAGTCACAATACAGTGTTGTCATTCAGATTTAACTGTTACCTAGTTCAAGATAAGGCCAGGCCAAGGTGCAAATATTACAAGGGAAATTACAATGGGATGAGGGAAGAGATGAGGGGTATCAACTGGCCTGACTTATTAAGGTACAAGAACGCAGACACTACGCTGAAAATCATAACTAGTAAAATGACCCATTTGATCGATAAATATATACCCAGGACCAAACCCAGTGCTTCTAGGAATACGAGGGGATCACTACACATGAACCATGCGGCGGTCGACAAAATTAAGAAGAAAACCCAGAAATTCAATACGTGGGTTGGGTCAAACGATGAGCAAGACAGGAGGATGTATGCAAGAGCCAGAAAACAAGCAAAGATAGAGTGTAGGAGGGCTGAAAAGGAGTTCCAGAGGTTGGTTGCAAGTGAGGTCAAGTGAAACCCAAAGGCGTTTTACCGCTATGCAAAGTCGAAATTGAAAACGCGAGTAGGAGTATCAGACCTGAGGCTGGTGGATGGTAGTTACGCAGATTCTGACCAGGATAAAGCTGAGGCATTGAACAGCTTCCTTTCCTCAGTGTTCACAAGAGAGGATGCAACTAACCTTCCTGCGTTTGAGGACAGACGATTCGACACAGCACTGACCCACATTGTGTTCACAGAAGAGGGTATTAGAAATAAACTGTCCAGGCTAAAGGTCCATAAGAGTCCCGGCCCGGACATGGTGCATCTTAGAGTGCTAAGAGAGTTGTGCAACGAGCTTGCAGAGCCCCTGAATATCCTGTTTTGTAAATGCCTGGATGAACAAATGGTCCCCAGTGAATGGGAAGTGGCTTATGTGAGTCCTATCTTCAAGAAGGGCGATCGTCACTCCATGAACAACTATAGACCGGTGAGCCTGACCAGCATAATATGTAAAGTACTTGAGAGTATTATCAAAGATGCCGCAATGAAACATCTAATACGAAACAACCTTGTAAAAGATTGCCAACATGGTTTTATGCCGGGGTGCTCTTGCTTAACACAATTGCTCAATGTATTGGATATTTGGACCCATATTCTGGAACGGGGTGGTAATATCGACAATATTTACCTAGATTTTGCCAAGGCTTTCGACAGTGTACGCCACAAAAGGCTGAAAATCAAACTGGAAGGGTACGGAATTCGGGGAAATGTCCTAGCGTGGATAGAAGACTTTCTACATGACCACAAGCAGTGTGTGGTGATTAATGGCACGAAATCGTCATCTGTACCTGTAACAAGTGGGGTACCACAGGGCAGTGTATTGGGCCCGCTGTTGTTTGTTTGTTTGTTTCATAAATGACATGCCTGACGTTGTACACTCCTCCATACAAATGTTTGCCGATGACGCCAAGTTATTTCGGGAAATTAAAAACCAAGCGGACTGTGAAGAGCTGCAGAAGGACCTCTGTGGGCTCCAGGAATGGTCGAAGAAATGGCTGCTGAGATTCAATGTCACGAAGTGTAAGAGGATGCACCTGGGGCGTACCAACGGTGAGGAGGCGTATCATATGTCCCAACGGGATGGAGAAACTGCACTAGTTGAGACTGTGTGTGAGAAGGACCTAGGTGTATATGTTGACAATGAGCTGAAGTTCTCGGGCCATTGTGAGAAGAAGGTAAATCAGGCAAATAAATTATTGGGTCTTATAAGAAGGTCGTTCAGATATCTAGACGGTCCGTCCCTCGTAACGATCTTCAGGAGTGAAGTGCTTCCCCATCTGGAGTACTGTCACCCCATCTGGTCCCCGAGATATGCTAGGGACTGTCAGTTGGTTGAAAATGTTCAAAGGAGGGCCACCAGACTGGTGCCTGCACCTCAGCTACCCTGAGAGATTGGAGCGCCTGAACTTGCCTAGCTTATACTACAGACGGGCAAGGGGAGACCTAGTTGAGGTGTATAAGTATCTCAGGGGGCACTACTCAGTTGAGTGTCCTTACTTGGAGCTGGCGGACGCTAGCCCCACAAGGGGTCACAGCTCAAGATTGAAGAAGCCGCAAGTCCAGAAAACCGTGAGGGCAAACTTTTTCGGAGTGAGGGTTGTAAACTCTTGGAACAATCTACCGGAGAGTGTTGTGACGGCACCGAGTGTGAGCTCTTTCAAAACAAGACTTGACCAACACTGGAGCGGGTTCAGGTACATTCAGGAGCCGGTGCACGCCCAGTATTTGCCAACAGTGCGTGACAGAGACGTGACCGATTGCCCGGGCGGCTAGCGAGCCGATCTTTTGGTGAAGAAGATAAATGAAAAGAGACGTGTCCGATCGCCCAAGCGGCTAACAAGCCGATCAGTGGTGAAGAGGATAAAAGTAAAAAAGTAAAAAATAAAAAATGCGAGTCTACCCTCAGGTCAACTCCGTGCTTTGTTATTAGAGTCGAGTTGGTCGAGTTGCCATACCGCCAGCACCAGCTGGGTTGATACATACAGTAGATCAAGCTTATAGAATTTCTTTCGTAGTCATCTAGCCAATCCAACATGAAGGATGTCAGTAATTATGGTGTAATACTGCATACCTTTTCACTATGTATGTAGGATGGTGTGCGCATGTAAATGAGTAAAAAAAATGAAGGTTACGCATATCTACCAAAAAATACGAGTTGAAAAAAAAACATGACTCCTCACAGCTTGGCCAGGACAGTAGTCTGGTGGTTACAATGATGAGCTAACCTAGCTACAATGACATGATTAATCACTGTTAAGCACTATATCGGTAAACGTGATTAATAACAGTAAATCAGGTGAAAATTGCCGGGAGTGAGGAGTTACAACTGCAGACGATGTGCTAACCAGCAGTCACTCCTTTCATCCGCTCCCGTTGTCAGGCATAAGTATGGGAGACATACATGACCTCCTTTTCTCTCTTCACTTGTTTGGGTGCCTTCCTACAGCTGGGTGAAGGTGGTTGAGGGCGTTTGGGAACTATCACAAGGACGAGGAGCACAGTTGTTACGAGAGTAGAGTAGCACACGCACGAGACGGACAAGTGTTTATCCCGAAAAAGCGCGTGGGCCAGCCTCCCGGGACAAGACACACACCTTGAGGGATGCCACAAAACTCGAGCGTTCCCCGTACCGGCCGCGAAAATGCCAGCAACTATAAAACTACCCACAGATATTCTTGGGTATATCCAGGGTGTCATCCACGAATAATAGAGGACCGCGATATAAAACACTGTGAATTATCCGGGCATGCTGTATTGCTAATGATATAATCTGACAAATTGACAACGAACTCACCAGCACAAATTGCACCAATCACTCTGCCAGCTTTTTCTTGTTCAGCCAAAATGGACTTCACAGCAGAGCTCTGTTGATAAATTAATGAACCTGATATTACTGTGATTGCCTTCATTCATATACCAGTACCCCAACTTCCTTTAACTCTTAAACTTCCATTTAAAATTCTATAAAGAGAATAATGTCTGCAAATAAATGAAACAGCACTGGTACAGAGACCACCCTGTCTCTTACTTCTGTCATGCTGTTGATCTGAAAATATTAGGGCCCATGGTTTTATATAAGATATTATTTAATAAAGACTATTTAAGCACTCCTCAAATCTGAGAGCAATACAGTACAGTACAGTACACTAATGGACAGTTTCCTAAAGGGCAAGTACTGTATTGGAGTTGAAGTGAACTGGATTATTTTACAAATAAATAAGGAAAATTAAGCAAAGTTTCTTTAAGTATTTCTGGCAAATTTAGTTATTGTTATGTGTGATTTTGATATTATAAGAATCTTGTACTTTTTTAATGCGAATATGGAAAGAGCTACAAGGATGTTTCTCATGACAATTGATGGAAAGTTTTCTTGCTTGCTTTGCTATTAGAAGTCATAACCTTTGTAATGTTTAAATCACCAAATGATACCAAACACCCTAAAAGATTCTCGAGACAAAAAAATAATAGGTGGTCCCAGGGTTACGAACGGGTTCCGTTCCTGAGGACGTTCTTAAATCGTAACACATGCGATGTGCACATCATACTTACAGAACAATGTTTAAAATCCCACTATATCATAGCTTAAATCCTTATATACAGTACATTTAAAATCATTTAATTTAAGACAAAGAAGAAATAGAATGGCAAAATACAGTAAATGAAAGTAAAAAATAAGTCATCAGGTAAATAAAATACTGAAATTTCAAGTTTAACCCAGTTCGTAAGTCGGGGACCCCCTGTACTGTACAGTACTGTATGTTCATACGTAACACACACACACACACACACTAACAAATATTTTGTGTCAGTGCTTTCATATGTAAGGATATTTCCCCTTGCTATCTTTTGAGATGGAGAGTAAATTATTCCTGATATATTATAGTGTTCTCATTTCTATTTGCATATAATTTTACAAAGACAATACATGATAAAAATTATTCAACAGTGGTAAGATTGTTACCCCTACCTGTGCCAAACTTTCAGATCCCTTTAGACCCCCTGGGAGAACTACAGCATCATATGGGCCTTTAGTTACAGCATCATCAAGGGAAGCATCTGGCTGGATCACAACATCTCTGCTGCAGCATACAGGAGCAGCACCAGTCAACCCTGCCACTGTTACAGTAACCTGGAAAGTTAATTAGCTGTTTTTAGTTGTGCCAACAAGAGCAACTCTAAAAGACCACTTAGTCTCTGAAGGAGTTTTTTGGGGTAAAATTTTCCTTACAATCCATAATCGCTTTGATAATTAAAATAAGGTTAATATAGACAACTTCACTTATGACATGTTATTTGTTTTGATGTTTATATTCTTAATATATTTTCATCAGTGAAATCTGATATGATTATCAACTTTTTGGAAATTGCTTCGCTTGGTAGATAATTAGGCGTCTTAGGCACGCACCACTTTATCTGGCACGCACTACTTTGTCTGGCGCACACTAGTAATTTGTCTGGCGCACACTACTAATTTGTCTGGCACACACCACTACTTTGTCTGGCGCACACCACTACTTTGTCTGGCACACACCACTACTTTGTCTGGCACACACCACTAATTTGTCTGGCACACACCACTACTTTGTCTGGCGCACACAACTACTTTGTTTGGCGCACACAACTACTTTGTCTGGCGCACACTACTACTGTACTTTGTCTGGCGCACACCTATTACTTTGTCTGGCACACACCACTACTTTGTCTGGCACACACCACTACTTTGTCTGGCACACACCACTAATTTGTCTGGCACACACCACTACTTTGTCTGGCGCTTGCACTACTGCTATACTTTGTCTGGCACACACCACTACTTGATCTGGCACACAACTACTTTGTCTGGTACACTACTACTGTGCTTTGTCTGAGCACACCACTACAGTACTGTCTGCTATACACTACTACTTTGTCTGGCGCACACTACTACTTTGTCTGGGCGCACACAACTACTTTGTCTGGTAGCACACTACTACTGTCTAGCGCACACTACTACTTTGTCTGGCACACACCACTACTTTGTCTGGCACACACCACTACTTTGTCTGGAGCACACTACTACTTTGTCTGGCACACACACTACTTTGTCTGGCACACACCACTACTTTGTCTAGCGCACACTACTACTTTGTCTGGCACACACCACTACTTTGTCTGGCACACCCTCTTTGTCTAGGCGCACACTACTACTTTGTCTGGCACACACACCACTTACTTTGTCTGGCACACACCACTACTTTGTCTAGCGCACACTACTCTTGTGGCACACACCACTACTTTGTCTGTAGCACACTACTACTTTGTCTGGCGCACACTATTACTTTGTCTGGCACACACCACTACTTTGTCTGGCACACACCACTACTTTGTCTGGCACACACCACTAATTTGTCTGGCACACACCACTACTTTGTCTGGCACACACCACTACTTTGTTTGGCGACACAACTTACTTTGTTTAGGAGCACCTGACTACTTTGTCTGGAGCACACTACTACAGTACTTTGTCTGGCCACACCACTACTTTTCTGGGCGACACCACTACTTTGTCTGGCGACACCTCTACTTGTCTGGGCGCACACCACTACTTTGTCTGGCACACACCACTACTTTGTCTGGCACACAACTCGTCTGCACACACACAACTACTTTGTCTGGAGCACACCACTACTTTGTCTGGCGCACACCACTACTTTGTCTGGGCGCACCACTACTTTGTCGCGCACACCACTACTTTGTCTGGCACACACCACTACTTTGTCTGGACGCACACAACTACTTTGTCTGGCGCACCACTACTGTCTGGCCCACCACTACTTTGTCTGGCGCACACCACTACTTTGTCTGGCACACACCACTACTTTGTCTGCACACCACTACTTTGTCTGGCACACACCACTACTTTGTCTGGCAGCACACCACTACTGTCTGGCGCACACCACTACTTTGTCTGGCACACACCACTACTTTGTCTGGCCACACAACTACTTTGTCTGCACCACTACTTTGTCTGGCACACACCACTACTTTGTCTGATGCACCAACTACTTTGTCTGGCACACACCACTACTTTGTCTGCCACACCACTACTGTCTGGCACACACCACTACTTTGTCTGACCCTTACAACTACTTTGTCTGGCACACACCACTACTTTGTCTGGCCTTACTAACTACTTGTCTGGGCGCACACTACTACTTTGTCTGGCACACACTACTACTTTGTCTGGACGCACACTACTACTTTGTCTGGCACACACCACTAATTTGTCTGGCACACACCACTACTTTGTCTGGGCACCACTACTTTGTCTGCACTACTACTTTGTCTGGCACACACCACTAATTTGTCTGGCACACACCACTACTTTGTCTGGCACACACCACTATTTGTCTGGCACACAACTACTTTGTCTGGCACACACCACTACTTTGTCTGGCCTTCACAACTACTTTATCTGGCACACACCACTACTTTGTCTGGCACACACCACTACTTTGTCTGCGCACACAACTACTTTGTCTGGCACACACCACTACTTTGTCTGGCACACAACTACTTTGTCTGCTACACCACCTACTTTGTCTGGCACACACCACTACTTTGTCTGGCCTTGCTACTTTGTCTGGCACACACCTACTTTGTCTGGCCAGCACAACTACTTTGTCTGGCACACACCACTACTTTGTCTGGCACACACCACTTTGTCTGGCACACACACTACTTTGTCTGGCACACCACAACTACTTTGTCTGGCACACACAACTACTTTGTCTGGCACACACAACTACTTTGTCTGGCACACACCACTACTTTGTCTGGCACACACCACTACTTTGTCTGGCACACACAACTACTTTGTCTGGCCACACACCACTACTTTGTCTGGCACCACTAATTTGTCTGGCCACACACCACTACTTTGTCTGCACACACCACTACTTTGTCTGGCACACACCACTACTCTTTGTCTGGCACACACCACTACTTTGTTCCACACACCACTACTTTTTGTTCAGACAATTACCATTTTGTCTGGCACACCACTACTTTGTCTGGCACACACCACTACTTTGTCTGGCACACACCACTACTTTGTCTGGCACACACTCACTACTTTGTCTGGCACACACCACTACTTTGTCTGGCACACACTACTACTTTGTCTGGCACACACCACTAATTTGTCTGGCACACACCACTACTTTGTCTGGCACACACTAATTACTTTGTCTGGCACACACCACTACTTTGTCTGGACGACACAACTACTTTGTCTGGCACACACCACTACTTTGTCTGACGACACTACTACTTTGTCTGGCACACACCACTACTTTGTCTGGCAATACCACTACTTTGTCTGGCACACAACTACTTTGTCTACACACTACTATTTTGTCTGGCACACACCACTACTTTGTCTGGCGACACTACTACTTTGTCTTCGCATACCACTACTGTACTTTTGTCTGGCGCACACTACTACTGTGTACTTTGTCTGGCGGACACTACTACTTTTGTCTGGCACACACCACTACTTTGTCTGGCACACACCACTACTTTGTCTGGCGCACACCACTACTTTGTCTGGACACACACCACTACTTTGTCTGGCACACACCACTACTTTGTCTGGCGACACTACTACTTTGTCTGGCGACACTACTACTGTACTTTGTTCAAGACACTACTACTTTGTCTGGCACACACAACTATCTTTGTCTGGCTTATTACACTACTTTGGTTCGGCACACACCACTACTTTTGTCTGGCACACACCACTACTTTGTCTCACACACACCACTACTTTGTCTTTGGCGACACTACTACTTTGTCTGGCGACACTAATATTGCATTTTGTCTGGCGACACCACTACTTTGTCTGGCGACACCACTACTCTTTGTCTGGCACACACCACTACTTTGTCTGACGTGACACAACTACTTTGTCTGGCACACACCACTACTTTGTCTGGCACACACCACTACTTTTTGTCTGGCACACACAACTACCTTTGTCTGGTGCACACTACTACTTTGTCTGGCGACACTACTACTTTGTCTGACGACACTACTACTTTGTTCGGCGACACTACTACTGTACTTTGTCTGGCGACACTACTGCTGTCTGGCGCACACAACTTTACTTTGTCTGGCGACACTACTACTTTGTCTGGCTGACACTACTACTTTGTCTGGCGACACTACTATTTTGTCTGGCACACAAACTACTTTGTTCTGATACTCACTACTTTTGTCTACACTACTACTTTGTTCCTGCACACTGAGGTAAAAATTTACCTATTATTTTATTATGATTGTTATTCATTTGTATTGATTATTATTATTTTATTATTTTATACTTTTGTCCCCCAGGTTTTGACGAGGTCATTATAAATGACCTGAGTCTGGACATAATACCATAAAAAAAAATAAATAAATAAATAAAATAAAATAAAGATACTGTAAATATACAGTACTAGAAAATCTCCCTAAACTACAACACCAAATTATGCCTTAGCACAACAATATTTTTTACTTAATATACTGTATAGAAGTCACCAACACCTTATATATCGAGTCTTATATAGGAGAAAGAGAAAAGGTAAATTTATTATAATAGCCAGGTTTTGATATTTCCACAAAAATTAAGCTTTCCCTATGATTCTTGTTGTGATTTGAACACATCTGACCTTCGTTTCTGGTGCTAACTGCCCGTTTTCGAGTTAAGCCCCCTCTCCCATGACAGGGATGAGGGAAGGACTTAACCTAACCATAAAAACCATGAAAACCTGACCTCAGACCCCCCCCTCAATGTTGATCACGTTCTTACTTTAGAGGCTGGCGTTGATATCATCATGTGACACATCTGGCTGTGAGAGTGGCCTGTAGCCTGATGCTATATCTCCATTATTTCTCATCAACACAGAAAGTGTCATAGAAGAAATTATTTATTTTTGTTAGGTAATGTGGCTGCAAACTATAAATTAATGTGGCTGCAAACTATAAATTATCAGAATTCAAAACCATTATCCTAAATTGACCAAGAAAAAATTTAAATCATTTATTCTACGTACAGTATAGTGTTTCCATCGGAAATTAATATTTTATAGTATTTTAACCAATAAATTACCATTAATAGTAGCTGAAGTACAGGAAAAATGTGGGGTAAAATACTTAAAAGAAAAACCAAACAAACCTTTGAAAACATTACCTAACGTTTCCTAACTTGTAAAAATGTTAAGAATCGCTGTAGTTTATGGATCCCTCCTCATCTGGACACCAAAAACAACACCAACATATACTAAAAACTGAAAACATGAATATGGTAAACTTTTTATAGTTTTAGGATTTTTAAAGATTAGGAAACATTAGGTCAGGTTTTCATAATTTTGTTTTTTTTTATTTTATTTTTTATTTTGTATTTACCCCACATTTTTCCTCTACTTCAGAGCCCTGCCCACTTTGACCAAGTAATATTGTTGGTAATTTTTGGGGTTAAAATACTCAAAAAATATAAATTCTTGAAGGAATCGCTATAGAATAATGTTTTTTTCTTTCCCTAAAAATGACTTGATTTATATAAGTAGGTTTTGGCAACTTCTAAATACTGTAACTACTTATTTTTCTTCTATGATGTTTCCCTTGCAAATGACCTAATTTAACCCAGGGGTTCCACCCCCTGGACCCCCCTGGCATATACTGTATAAGTCATTTGCGAAGTAAACGTCATAGCAGAAAAGTGTCTTAGAATTGTCTAAACTATTGATTGCAACCATAAAATTCAAAAAATTTAATACCAGGTGACTTATGCAATAATACCTCGTCCAAGTTGTTTGCAAGAGAAACGTCTTAGAATTGTCTAAACTATCGGGAAAACACGTTAATAATTATCAATGCAATTATGGACTGAAAAGAATATATCTTTGGTAAATATTCGTCCTTTGGCTGTCCTCAGGCTTTTATACAAGAATAGGGTTTTTGGTATATATTTTATGGAGTGTTTTACTCAAACCTGATTGCCATTTTGGTGCAAATTAGCCGTTTCTGTTACAAATGAAAATGTAATATTTAAAAAAATGCTAATTTGCATCAGAAATAAAGATCAGATTTGAGTAAAGCACACCATAATACACCAAAAAGCCTATATTTTTACAAGTAGACAACCAATGAACCTCTAGGTTAGATTACGTTACGTTGTTGATTTGTTAGGATATGTTAGCTTTGGTGCTTTTTGGTTGTTGAGCAATGTGTTTTTCCCATGTTAAAATCCATGGTTGTCCACTTTTAAAAATTTAACCTTATTTTTTGTATAAAAACTTGGACAGCCAATGGACGAATACTGTATTAACCATTTTTTTTATATTCTGTGTCTGTAATATTGAAAATTGGGTTAATATATAGGACTAACCCACGGACGAGTTACTGTATTTGTATTACTGTTTATTTTCTTACTTTATTTTCATTGGTGAGTTCTGATATGGTAATCATTTTTTGTGCAAATGTTTTGATTTGTAGATAATTAGGCACCTAGGCATGCACTAATTTGTCTGCCTGGTATTGAGGCCGCCGCCTCCGCTTCGTTTCTGGGTTCGCGGCAGTTTCATTTTCAGCCTGACGTAGAAGGTTGTCGCTAGTCTAATATGCACGTAATTTGCGAATTTAGGGATAAAGACGAGACCCTTCAATTGTTCAAAGACCACGGCATTGTTCCTTTAAATAAAGACTGTCCACACTGTGGGAATTCCTGTGCTTTCAGATCAGAAAGAAATTTGTTCAACACTTCCTCAACACCGTGGCTCGACGTTTCCCACTATCACAATAAATCACTCCGGAGCCTGGGCTGCATAAGCCCCAATGCGGCCGTATCAACACACATCCAGTAAATGCCTCAAATTTCACCATATCACAAGTAAGTTCTTTCTGTTTAATATACCGGGGAAGTTAGGTAGGTTTGTTTGGTTTGGTTGGTATCTGTTCTTCATACCCACAAATGTTAAGTAGCATTTATCTAAAAAAATATCCATTTTTAACATATTTCCACACACTACAACAGTGTCCACTATAATATAACAATGAAAATCCAACGTTTTTATAATTGTTTTCAATCAATTTCGCTCGTGGGTTAGTCCAATATAATTACCTGGGTTGGTTTTTCATACCTATAAATGGGGAGGTGGAAGTGCAAATTTACCAAAACCGTACGGTAGGTAAACCAATCACACATATGACCTAGAAGTATATGCCAAATATCGCCAAGTGTTCTGGGAACTTTGTTCCCAACTGTACATAATAAACTTGCAACTTGCATGGCGAAGTTAAAATGGCCGGCCTAACCCAGTACTCACTCCGCCCTCCCAGTGTGTCAATGGTGATGACAGCTTCCATTTCCTCAGCCCCCTCAGCCAGGAGCACGATAGCAGTCTTGCTCGCCATATTTTATCTTATATTTCTTACGATAAAGATTGCTAAGAGACAAGTTAAGAAGACACCTCGTCACCTTCAGCTGCAAACTGCTAAGCTGACTCAAGTACGCAGTGTTGCCAGGTCTACTCGGCCAAATTTCCCTAGCAAAGCCCTCAATTTTTTTCTTTTTTGACCTGAAATTTCTCTAGGTCGCCTATTCCCAGTCCCCAAGAAAGGCAGCGACAAATTAAGGTGGATTTTGGAACTTTCAATCCCAAACAAATTTATTCCCAAAAGAAGTTTCAAGACGCTCACTTACGACCATCTGAGGCATCTAATTCCGCCCAATGCTTGAATCTCAAAAGTGGATCTCGAAGATGCCTATTATCACGTTCCTGTTGCTCCCAGGTACAGAAAATTTCTGGTGTTCAAAGTACGGGAATTAAGTTATCAATTCACAGTGATGCCATTCGGTCTGACAATTGCACCATAAGTCTTTACAAAACTGGCAAATATTCCCAGAAAGATCCTTGCAAAGAAGGGCATAAGAACCTTTGCTTATCTAGACGATTGGCTGATAATGGGGAACTCTTTCGAAGATTGTCAAAGGGCGACCCAACGTACACTAGTACTATTTCAAAACCTTGGTTTAAAGATAAACAAGGTAAAATAAAATTTAATACCATATCAAAAGTTAGATTGGTTAGGCTGTGGGAACGTTATGTTTGGGTTCACACTGAGGATGGGATGGAGAAAGGAAACTCACAATGTGCTCTGTATACATGTTGTATTGGATGTACAGTGCAGCTTGGTGCTGGGAAGGCAGCATGGTTACAAGCGTTGAGTAGAGAAAGCTGGTTGGTGAGGGTGCTCAGAGGAGGACAGCTTGTGGGTCGCCATGCTCGCCGGCGGGAGAGAGGACCGCCAGGCAGGCGGAAGAGGAGGAGGTGTTGCTTGTTGTAGGTCGAAAGAGAGAGGTAGGTCACCACGAGGTCAGGTCTTATATAGCGGAGGTAGGCGTGGCTTAATAGTTGACCTCCGTCATGTAAGGCGGCGCTGGTTGACCTAGACCACAAGGCATACACTGGGTAATTCGCGGGGTCGGCTACTCAGCGACAAGCGTTTAGGGGAGAGAAATTCACTACAAGGCCTTCACTGGGATACAAATCAGCAGTCAGTCAGTTTACCAGGAACAAAAGTAACAGATTTGATAAACAAAGTAGAAGCCTTTTGTGTAAAGCACAAGGTTTCTTGGCACGATTGGGAAAAACTTCTGGGTCTGTTGAACTACAGACGGGCAAGGGGTGACCTAATTGAGGTGTATAAGCATCTCAAGGGGCACTACTCTGTCGAGTGTCCTTACTTGGAGCTGGTGGACGCTAGAGTGGCGTATTTTATGTCGTCCGTGGGGGTATCCATGAGTTTCTGATCGCGTCTGAAGTTATATCATTTGTTGCCCCGACATCAGAGAATCTGATGTTTATAGTTTAATTAGTGTCAGTTGTCTATTTGAGAAAGTCATTAATCTCCTGAACTATTCTGTCAACTGGTATAATCTCCAAGATCTAGCGCCTCCCCGTGACGAGCTCCTTGTTTCGTCTCAGGCCTGAGCTTGCAGAATTAATGTTATCGACGTGTATATTCCACCTTTTCCTGGCAAGCTCAACCTCTGATTAGATTATATGAATAGACATATAGGAAATTACCGACTCAAGAACACCGGAGTTCATAACTAAGTATACAGTGATCCAAAATGATAGAGAAGTTTTGTTGTTGGTAAGATCGACCCTTCTGGTATGAATACGGAGGCCCAAGCTGCCCCGCGAGTGCACGTATATACCTCGACACGAGGGAGAATCACGCATTCG
Organism: Homarus americanus; assembly: GCF_018991925.1. Taxonomy (NCBI): domain Eukaryota; kingdom Metazoa; phylum Arthropoda; class Malacostraca; order Decapoda; family Nephropidae; genus Homarus; species Homarus americanus. Next base: position 5,978,680 of record NW_024737042.1, on the reverse strand, counting down.
TGACTGCCTCAACGTCTCTCCAGGTATGTTAACGTGTTCCCGCCGCCTATTAATTCAGTTTAACTTAGTCAATTTGGTGAATATCAGTGCTCATGTGTTAACATAGTGAATTCTGTGCCAATTAAGTCGAGTAACGTAGAGATTTAGATATTGTCTGAACCGTTGCCAGGCGTAGGCTATGTTTTGTATAGTTGAAGTTAGACCTTTAGGCATTCGTGACTTCCTCAACGTCTCTCCAGTGTGTTGAGCTGAATACTCATCGGCTAACGTGTGGCGGTAACCGGGTTGGACGATGCCGTAATTCGACAGGACTGAACTGGGAAGTCCGTTTCCTGCAAATCAGGCGCCCACGCCCGGAGCGTGTGTCGGTCTACAACCGGCCCCTAACAGTGATCCTCATTTGTTGTAGAGACCAGCGTTACCCTGGGGCACTCCTCACAGTTACATAGGCCTAAGTATTATGGTATTCTGTTTGGGGGATAACTAGCAGAAATATAGTATCCCAAGTTAAGTATTGAACCACTGAATGAGAGTTAAAAGTGCCATGTTGTTCCTTGTGAATTAACAGGAGGTATTGTATGTTGAGATAATTGTGGAGTTGTCCAGTGTGCTATGTATTCATCCTGTAGTGACCATGAAATGATAATCTGAGAGTATAATGATATAACCAAGAAGTGAAGAGTTAATTTGCTACTTGGTAAGGTAAGACCTGAGGGTCCAGTGATATCTGGTGTATACCCAGTACTGAATATCATTTGCAGAGTGACAATACCACAATTGTCGATTGAAGTAATAAGTATTTGGAGGTATTTAATGAGGTAATAAGTTCTTGAAGTGTTTGATGACTTAATAAATAAATTGCAGTTCTGTTTAGTCTGAGTGAGTCTAAGATGCATCTGTAGTGGAATCTCCCTACAAACGCTGTTTGTCACTGCCTAGCCGACCCCACCAATTCCCCAGTGTATGCCTCGTGGTCTAGGTCAACCAGCGCCGCCATACACCACGGAGCGGGGGTCAACTGCTAAGCCACGCCTACCCCCGCTATTTGACCTGACCTCGTGGTGATCCTCTCTTTCTACCTACACCAACCAGCCAGCAACACCTCCGCCTGCCTGGCGGTCCTCCCGCTGGCGAGCATGGCGACCCACAAGCTGTCCTTCTGAGCGTCCTCACCAACCAGCTCTCTACACGCTTGTAACCATGCTGCCTTCCCAGCACCAAGCTGCATTGTACATCCAATACAACATGTATATAGAGAGCACATTGTGAGTTTCCTTTCTCCATTCTATCCTGAGTGTGAACCAAACATCTCATACCCCACACATCTTATCCAATCACTGTGTTAATAAATATTGAATTAGTAATCTACGAGTATCACCACTCTATCCTTTCCCACATTGGTTCTCAGAAAATAACTAACTCACGTGCCTAGAAGCTCGCTACCTAACAGTTAACTAAGAGGTGTTATATTCTAGAAAAATCCTGGGTGGTGGCAGTTCTACCGGTGTACGTATAATAAGTGTGGTAATAAGAAAGACATGGTTTCCCAGGTTAATCCATGGTTTAGAATATAACAAGAACAAAATATATGGAAGAGATCATAATATATGAAAGGAAATGAAAAGAAAGAACATTGACTTGGAAAACATAAGCAGAGAAGCATAAGAGTTACTTATATAAGAATATATAAGAATATAAGGTATATAGAGATAAAGAACATAAAAGAATATATAAAGTAAGTATGTGTGTAAAGAACTGAAGAAGGATAAGTATATAAAACAGGATACTCATTGGAAAGAATGCTACAGAACAAATAAGTATATGAATAAATAGAATACTAACAGAAAGGAATATCTGTATGGTAAATTATTGAAAAGAGGAAACTCGGCCCGTTACACCCGGGTGGGCTAATTCCCGAAAAAAACAAAACTTGCCAACAGTGCATAATAGAAACGTGACCGATCGCCCACGCGGCGAAAGAGCCGATCATTTGGTGAAGATAAAAGTAAAAAAGTAAGTAAAGTTATGTGATGGTGCTACAGTTATGGTGTTACTGTTGTTATCATGGATTGATGTTAATGGATATGGTGTTTTCATTATGTTACCATTTATTGGAGCTATGGTTATGGTGCTAATCATGTGTTAATATGTATGGGTGCTATGTTACTATATGGATATGGTGTTTTTGCTGTGCTACAGTATATGTACTGTAATTATGATGTAAAGTTTGTTGGTCTCGGGATATTTATGTCCTCATTTATTAAAGTAAAGATCTTAACAATATTGTATTTTGTATTACAACGTATATTCCTTAAGAGTAATGAAACGAAGATATATTGAGTGTGCCTACATCTGTCTTTGTTTTTCGTGTTATGTCGACAAGATTACATTTTTTTCTAATACAGTATACAAAGAAAAACGCGAAAATATGACGTCAGTGACAGTTAGGATTTGCGGCAGCAAATACACGTATAGGAAATACAGTAGAATTATGGACAGACCGATAGGCATTTACAAAGTAAACTTCGAATATTTACAAAATCGACATTTGTAGACAAAGATATGAAGTGCTTTGACAATTAAATTAGACTTGTCACTGGCGCCGCAAGATCAGCCAAGTTGTAAACAACAATCTTCAGGTGTGTGACTTACCTCATTAGTACAGCTTTTATTAGAATATATTGGGTAAATATTCGACGGTATTGTTTTCCTTTCACACAACCATGTATCCTTAGGAATTTCGGTTAATATTAGTTTTCCCCCATAACGGTTAGGTTAGGGTAGTTTGGGTTAGGTTAGGCTACGTTTGGTTAGGTTTCTTTCCTTTGACATGAGAAATTGTTTTTCTTGTGTATTTTGGTGTGATTCAGTAAAATTTCTCAAATCGAAATGGGGATACGGGGGAAATACTAACAATTACCGTAATTTCATCTTTGCAATTAATAGTAAGATAAGGTTACGTTAGGTTATTTTTAGGTCATTTGCGAGGGAACCGACATAGAAGAAAAGTGTCTTAGAATTGTCTAAACTATTGATTGCAAAGATAAAAATTCTTAAGATTTCATGGTTGTTTGAAAGTAATATTTTACCTATTCGATTAATATATAAAAAACACTGGATCTTCGACTCAGCAATGAGACCTGGTATTTCAAGAGGTGTTTTATATCCTTTTCAATTGGTGATAACCGTGGCTAATACCAGAAGGAGTTGTTCGATCTCAATAAATGTAGTGGATATTTTGCCATGACCGGCTAAGTTCCAACTCTATTTTACCATGAGTGCGCTCTGATTGGCTAGGAAATTAGGTAAGTTTGGGTAGGTTTCTTTGGTTAGTGAGGTCAGATTCTATTAGGTTCTTTTTTTAATGTTTAGAACATGTGGAGAAAATGAACAAAATTGAGCAACTTCTGGTGGTAGTGTTCTCAGACATTATCGTACAGTATTATAAACCTTTATACAAGTTAGGTAAGGTAAGGTATGGTTCCAAAGGCTTGTTTGGTGTTGTTTTTAGTATTTTACCCCACATTTTCCTTCAACTGCCCACTTTGAACAACCAGTATTGTTGGTAATTGGGGAGGTCTTATCGGTTAAAATACTAAAAAAATATAAATCCGCCGGAAACGCAATAGAATATAGTTTTTTTCCTCCTATATAAATAGAAATATGAAATTCCATGTTCAACTTAAAATGAATCTTTATCTCTATTTTTCTTAGTAGTTTCCATGTACAGTACAACAGAAATATGGTTAGGTATGTTTATAGCTTCACAACGATTGACTAAGGGCAAAATAAATGCCAAATGCCACCAGAGGCACAGTGAATTATAGTTCTTGTGTTGTTACGGTAATGGATGATTAGCCTACCAGAGCACACTCACGGTAAAATAGCACTAGTAGGAACTTAGCTGGTCACGGCAAAATATCCACTGTCCAGTAAACACTTTTTAACACATTTGCCATAACTTTGACAGTGTCCTTTATAAAACACAGTAAAATTGCAGCGTTTTCAAATTCGTTTTCGATGAGAAACCAGTGGCGGTGTAGTCGCCAATAATTACTGAGGTGACAACTTTTTATATGGGCTAATAATGATTATCCTGCCGATGCATTATTTGTTTTGATGTTTATTTTCTTACTATATTTTCATCAGTGAGCTCTGATGTGATATTTATTGTTTATATTTTGGGGGGAAATTGCCTCCTTTTGTAGATGATTGGGTGACTAGGCGTGCAATACTTTGTCTGGCGCACACTATTTGGTCTTTCTCGGCGGTAATGCAGCAGTACACAGCCAATCATCTCCGATCAGCACCAGTCACCAGTGTTTGTTTATGAACCACACTGATCGGGCGGCTGCTCTCACGTCCACAAATAAACGGATCTGAAGTTAGGTGGGGTTTGGTAGGTTTCTTTGGTTAGGTTGGTGAGGTCTTCTAATAATGCTTCTACTGGTAGTTTTCTTATCAACTAAGGTTAAGTTAGGTTTAGAAATAACCAATTTTTAACGCATTTGCCAAAACTATGTAAGTGTCTACTATAGAACACAGTGAAATTGCAACATTTTAAATTTTGTTTTTTATGAAATATTGGCAGTGGGTCTGCCCTGAATAATTACCCTGCATGTCATCTGTTTGTTTACACTGACCTGCTCGTTCCAAGCGTACTCTCACATCCACAAAAACCATGATGCTTACAAAGTTGCTTTCATTGGTAGCAGATATCAAAACAAGTGTATTTGCTGTTAAATATGGCAGGGGTCTGGGGGAAGTTTGCTAAGGTTTGGTAGGCTTGATTGTTTGGTTAGGTCAGGTACTATTAGGTTTTAGTAAATGTCACCTCTTAAAATATTTACTATAAAGATTAGAACATCTATAGAAAAAATTACTGAAATCAAACAACTCTTACATAGTAGTATCTTATATACTGTACTGTATTTTATGACATATAAAATGCACTGCATTTTAGCAGGAAGTATTAAGAAAAACTTTTGTTATTTTCCTTCTGTATCCATAGTTTTCTTAAAACAATATATACAGTACAGTACCAGTAAATGTGAGGAATAAATAAAAATAATACAAATAAATAAGTTACAGCAAAACATAGTCTCTTGCCAAACCAGTAAATAAAAGTAAAATGAAAGTTTAACACAGTCGCCTTTTGTATATACTGTACTGTACATCTGTACCCCCTGTTTACCATAATGGCGTGAATTCCTCCGCCGATTCACTAGCAACGCTCCCCCCACACCACCACTACCAATCACCCAGCCGTCCTCCGCTCCCACTAAGCCAGCTTTCGAGTTCAAAGAAATGTATATTCCTTTTATGTGTTTGCCCTTAGGACAATTATTTCTTTTATTTTTTCAATGGTGTGTGCATGTATATCAGTAAAAATAAATGAAGAAAATTCGTACAGTATATCTACCCGAAAATATGAGTTGAAAAACAACAACAGCTTAGCTCAATAGCCTGGTTACAGAAACGAGTCTAACCTGGCTACAATTCCGCCAGTGATATTAACAAATGTAAATGTGAAAAGAAAGTTATCTGTAAATCTTCATTTGTATCAGGTATTTGTAGATTTAAAAATAAATGTTGCAGGTATGGTATTAATAGATTGTAATGCTTGTAAGAGTTCAGAAATGGTTACTGCATAGCTACCTCTGAAGAGTTGGGTGTCTGCCATACAGACATTAATCATCTCAGGTTATTGTCATCAGTACAGTACAGAGTAGTTATAGATCGACCTTTTATATTTACAATAATTATTATTTAAATAATTAAAAATAGTAATGTGTTTAAGTAAGCAATAACATATTTTTAATTCTGGAGTGGATTAGGTATAATTTAGCCAACTGGAGACAGCAACAGGGGATTCATTAGTTTGTGGGAGACCGCAACTTCACATATGGGGCAGTCTGAATTTTTTTGCCATTTTTCAGACAAAAAAGTGCATCTTATGATACGACAACTTTATATTTTAAATATAAGTACTGTATTTATTTTATTTTATTTTATTTATTCTCTATCTACGATCTTAAATCACCTCTAGTGGGCAGGGCATGAAGGATGAGCGATATTGTGGGGTAAAACACGCTGAAAACGCGATCATATGACACTAAAATGCTGTCTTTACAGGCATAGCACTCCAAAAAATCTGCCATGTTGGGGTGTATTGTCGTCCGCTCTTTGTTTGTTTCCATGCAACAACCGACCCATTTCGCCAGAGTGCTCTCACATTCACCAAAAAATTTAGATTACACCATGCCGCTTCAAGAGATCTGCTTTCATTGGTACCAGATATCAAAGTACAGTAAGTACAATACAGTACTACAGTACTTTTATATATGGCTGGTGATCCGCCCCCTGTCTAGGAAGTTAGGTAAGGTTAGATGGGTTTCATTGATTGGTTAGGTCAGGTTCTGTGCATTGTTGTATTATTTTCATTACTTACTATCATCCAAAGAACATACCTGTGGAAAAATTGAAAGAAATCGAGCAATGTGTTCTGGTGTTAGCCAACTGTTCCAGGATTATATACAGTACAGGAGGTCCTCATTAAAAGAGTATTCACTAACCTCGTTTTGCAGTTAAGTGGTCAATTTTTTGTGACCATCCACATGAAAAGTCCACGCATATAAGTGGATTTCACTCCAAAACTCTGAAAATACAACTATCCCTTTTAGTCGGAAAAGTTGGTGCAGAGCATTTCCGGGGATGAGAGATTTCTGGCTAACCAGACGACTTGCTCAAACCCGGAAAAATTCCTTATCCCCGGAATATTTTCCTGTTACTGGGAAAAGTTTCTGAGTGTCTAAACTAGACATCTTGCACACACAGACTCTAGCCCACTACCCCAGAATATTTCTGGGTGCTGGGGATATTTTCCTTGAGTCTAAACTACCGGAGTCTGTAAATGCAGTTCAAATTAAGTTAGAAACTCCATTTCTGTACTATAATAATCCAGAATAGTTTACCTGAAAGTTTGGTAAAATAAATAGAGTTAAAATTTAAAAATCTTTATGATTTGGGCATGAATGAAACTGTGTTACAGCAAAGACTGGTATTTTCCACTCCCATGGAGCTGTGGGGGATTAGTGGATCTCATGTAACTGACCTGACACATTGTCAGGTGGAGGTAGGGTGTGGGATTAGTGGTCTCATATTACTGACCTACTGATGAAATGTCAGGTCACCCTTTCTTGGGTGGGGGATTAGTGGGTCTCCTGACCTGAAGATGTCTTGAATAAACACAAAACCTAAAGTATTTTTTGAGAGATAGTGATAAGTATAAATATAAATAAGCAAAGTTGTATCCCTTCAACTTTACGTTACATAACATTTTAAAATATGGAGTGAGAAAGCAGAAAGGTGTGGTTAATGAGAGAGATGGAGTGGAAATGTGTGTGTTGCCAAGCACTCCTCAACCGCTGCTATTTAACTTCATGATCACACACTTAAATTTGTCAAACAATAAGACTCTCACCCCTTATGTCTGCTGTCTTAATTCCCTTGTTAGGGGTATGTGAGTGGTGTAAGAACTGTGATGGTGGGGTGTGGCTGAAGAGTGTGGTAGATGAACCTTTTTGTGGGATAGGGGGGGGGTCGCACAGACACTTTTCTCTCCCCCCCTTCCTTACTCAAGTGTGGCAAATTGTGATAGGAAGATGAATTTGATACCATAATGATCCTTAATAAATTCTCTACAAAGCGTTTCCAATAAGATATCCTTAAACAAAATATTTCTATGTGATATAGTGATGGGAATTACATTCTTTATTAAAAAAACGTGAAAAATGTTGATACAGAGTCAGTAAAATCAGTTCTAATTTTGTTAGACACCATTTTTTTTATCAAAATAATCCTGAATACAGTACAGTACAGTACAGTGCTGTACTTTATCTTAAAGTTTGGTTAAATAAATAGATTTAAAAAAACAAAAGCTCTATATGATATGAGCGTGAACAGAACGGTTTCTTTTATCTTCACCACTGATCGGCTCTTTAGTCGCAGGCGATCATCCACGTCTCTGTTACACACTTCACTCAATTGACTGTAATACATAACTAATCACGTCGTAACACTTGCGATGAAGGTTGGGTGGGAGATTATTGGGTCACTTTACTAACCTGACCTGATGCAGCATCAGGTCATCCAGTGTTGGGATGGGGAGAAGTGGGTCTTTTGACCTGAATATGTCTTGAACGACATTATTTTTTACCTATGAGGTACAGTATATACAAAGTGCTATACTGTATTGTATATGAAGGGAACATGTATTAATAACCACAGATTATTACAGTAATGTATCTGTATTAATTAATGAAAAACAAATAAACAATATTGTATCACGAAGAGTAGACAAGCAGAGAGACGACCGTGCTACGGTCACTTTACACCCCATGGAAGATAGATTAACTAGATTAACACTTATAAAATGTCACTGACTTGATTTACGAGAATATAACTTGTATTGCTAGAGTTCTTGTAAGATAGTGATTAATTTGAGTATAAACATCACTTATTTTGCTGCACACAGACCGCCGTTTGGGAGGGAGGGTGTTGCCGTCACTTTTACCCCCAACAGACCCTTCTCCCTCTGGCTTGGGGGAGGCAGAGGGGTTTGAATTTTTTTGCTTATAAAATGACACTGACTTGACTTCGGAGAAAATAACTTGCAGTGCTGAAATTATTGTAAGATAGCAATTAATTTGAGTTCAGTATACTTGCAACTTACATGAGGGGTTCGTTCCTGGGACCATGCATAAAGCCAAAAAACGCATAAAGTCAGAAACACTCCTAAAAATCCCCTAAATTGCCCTTAAATCATTATATATATACTGTACTACTGTAATATAATACAAGTGATTAATTTTTACCTCGTGCAAAATATATGATGTCTATATTCAAATTATTCTGTCTCCCAAGGATTCTAGCGATGCTAATTATTTTCTCCTAACTTTAGTCTGTGATATTTTATAAGATAAAAACCTAAGCATAAAACCACCAAACCCTGGCTGGGAAGATGGGGCGAAGCAAGGAGAGAGAGGAGGAGGAGGTGAGGTGATGTATTGTGACAGTTGGCGAAGGTCTATTGCATATTTATTTATCAGTCCTTGAGAGTGACTTTAAGTTTTTCTCTTATCAAATGTCACTGCACTGACCTGGGAGAATATAATTTACATTGCAGAGATTCTTGTAAGATAGTGATTAATTTGAATATAAACATGCTTAGTTTGCACTAGACATAAAAGTTTTAGTAATTATTCAGTACATTTGAGTACATGTACAGTACAGCTATGCCTTTAGGACAGTGTGTGCATGTAAATGAGTAGAAATAAGTGAGGACCAGAGGAAGAGGTTGGCTTGTGTTTGGGCATTATGAACGAGTATGAGAGGTTTAAGTGCACAAAATTGACACACGGGAGGCAGGTGTTACTCCGACAATACCCATGTGGCAACTGAAGACAGAGGTGGGAATGGGATGGCTAGGGTAATTAACTTAAAACATTTGAGTATGCACACACACACACACACACACGGGAATTAAGACAACAAGCATCCAGTGAGGGTCTTGTTGTGTGATTGCATGGAGAGTAAATTAAAATCAGCTGTTGAGGAGCTTATTGCAGCAACACAGGTGCACTTACCACTCCATCTCTCTAATCACCCACACCTTTCTGCTTTCTCACTCCATATTTTAAAATGTTATACTTATCACAATCTCCCTAAACATACTTTAGGTTTCGTGTTTATTCAACACATCTTTAGGTCATGAGATCCAATAATCCTCCACCCAAGAAAGGATGACCTGACATTCCATCAGAAGGTCAGTGTCTGAGACCACTAATCCCACACCCTACCTCCACCTAACACCGAGTCAGGTCAGGTCCCCCCAAAATAGCATTCGTCTTTATTCAAGACTTTTCAGAAAATGCTTAGATTTTCAACCCAGAATTTTCCCAAAGCCGTAAATTTTTGGATAATTCTGGCTTTAGGAATGATTTTCTGAGCAAATTTAAATTCCGGCTATCGGAGATTTCCGGGTTTGAGATTGGCTTATGGAAATACTACTTGTATATCGATATAAAGCATAGGCACAATTTTTTTTTTTGTTCCATTTGAGAATAATTTTTTTGCTATTTTCTCCAAAACTATTGGTCATATCAGAAATCTGATTACCTGTACTGCTTGGGAAAGTTCATAAAATTCTGCTTCTAGCAGTGTAAAGTATGGTAGTTAAAAAGTTGGCTCAGACAATTTTGAGCTAGGAGGTTGTGAACGTAATGGTGTGTATTTTTTCTCATGTTTATTAGAAGTGAGGAAAAATAGTTACATAGTGTACTTGTATTATTATATTTTTTTTGCTTTTGTTACAGAGCATTCGATTCTGACCAAGATATATGTTTTATGTTTTGGGGAAATTGATAAAAAAAAAAAAATCACTGCCCTGTCTCGTCTGCCTGGGGAGTCTCAGAATTGTGTTCTTGGAATTGGAAAACTTAAAATTTATTTCGTGTACAAGAGGGTTAATGGGCCAATGAACTGCAGGGGAGAGGGGGGCCTTTACCGTCATCTAAAAAAAGAAGGGCTACACCATAATGACAGTACACACCAACAGAGAGAGTGGAATGGTCCAACTAGGAGGGTAGGACACTGATTAGGCCAAGGCGGCACAAAAACAGGGTGCTGTTATTTATTCTAGAACTGGGAGACGGTCAGGTATGAGTGCAAGGGGATGATGTTTTGAAGAGTTGAAATGGTGTAAAATTTTACTGATGGGAAGAAACACTCAATTTTGGAAGCATATACAGTATAGTCTCAATTTACGAGGATGTGGTTTCTGCGACACGTTGCCAGACCGAGAATTTTTTTACGGTTCATTCCATCATTTATGCGGGAAGCGGCGAGGGCAGAATGCGCACAAGGTCGCCCAGTCAACAAAACATTGCAGGTTCTTCACCTGCCACCCACCACAGCCTGCCCAAGTCAGTGATAGTGATAATGAGGATATGGACTTTGAGGGGTTTGACAAAGAGGCTCTGCAAGCCTCTGTGGTGGATAGTGATACAGGTGAGGGCCAATAATCTGCCCTCTTCACAGAACAACCAATCCCCCTGTACCCAGCCACTTCTTCTACTAAGTGTTAAAAAACCTAACATTATTGATATTTATCTTAAATATTGATTGTGTGTGCATACCATCATAAAATTAAGATGTTATTTTTACTACAGCGTCGTAGCGTATTGTGTCTGGGTGAAGTATAATGTGTTTATTTACTGAAGATATTTGTTTTAGCTCATAAAATTCATAGAAATTACCGGCCAGAATATAATTTACATTGCTGGAATTCTTATAAGACAGTGATTAATTTGAATATAAGCGAGCTAAAATTTGCATTAGACACAAATTTTAGATCGAATTTAAGAATTTATTAAGAGAGCAATTTATCTTTTGTGCAAAATATATAAGCGTTTATATTCAAATTATGATCTTGCAAGGAATCCAGCAATGTCAATTATATTATCCTAAACATAGTCTGTGGTATTTTTATTACTAAACCTAAAAACCTAGTGTTTTCACCCAAACATTTCTCAAGGCGTGGGAAGAGGTGGGGGAGTTGAGTCCATTATTTGAATGGACATTAACTGGCGTTGTTCTCTTAAATATTAATTTTGTGTGCATACCATCATAAAATTAAGATGTTATTTTTACTAACGTACTATTATTTTCGGAAAAAGTGTAGTTTGGGGTTGCCAGTCTCTTTAATTAATCCCATATGTTCTGTTAATTCGTTTACGAGTTTCTCGTTTCTCGCGGACCTCCACGGGTTCAATTGACCGCGTAAATGAAGACTATACTGTACAGATCAAATTGTAGTTCATTGACCCTTGAGAGCTTGAGATCCTTTATAGACATTACAGCTACATTATCCTCTAACCACCTGGTAATGGGTAATTGTTTATTGTTACACTGATTGAAGAAATAAGAACACTTAATAGCCTTAATAGACCTGCAACTGTTTCTGTAGAAACCTTGAAATTATTTTCTCTCCCAACATATTAAGACCCAACCCACTTCAGTATATAGGCGAGGAATCACCAAAACCACTGGATCTCTCCATACCTAGTGATGAAGGAATGACTGCCAACTTGGAGTATTTAATCCCAATCTGCACAAGTAATTGCATGACACTATCCTTCAGATTTCATTGATGAAAACCAGGTTAGTATAACTTCACATTAAATAATGTATTATAAATAAGTATTGGAAGTTTCTTTAAGTTAACATTAATAGTATTACTAGTGATGATTATAATAATACAGTGATAAAAAAGCGAATGCACCCAGTAAATCACTGTTTTAAGTACTTTAGATACCACATTTCCATTGGCATGGCCTGTACATCATCATCAACATCACTAAAGGAATATGAACCTGAATGAGAGAAGCTGATCCTCGCTAGCGTGAGCCATAAAACAGTAATGATGATGGTGTGAACAGTATGTGATGAATGCAGAATATAAATGAATTGGGTAATGTAGATATTAATGTTATTCTGTACAGTATTACTATTTAGTATTTCTTAAAACATTATATTTCTCCCAAATAAATAATGTATTGAAATTATTATTCAATTGTGGATTTTATAAAGCTCCAAACAATGTAATAATTATTTATTTTGCAGTTTAAACTTGAGCTGTTGATGATAGGAGCAGTTCATCTTATAAAGATCTTGCAGTCTGATTTATATCCAAGGTATGAGTATTCTTTATACAATACTGTACCATTTCTTGGTACACTCTCATTCAGTTATTCTTATCCTTCCACAGCTCTGCACATTTCAAACCAGTACTATGCTCTGCTTGTCTACATACTCTCAACCTTTTTTGGGAAGGTAGGGGGAGGGGACGGAGGGAGCGGGAGGTGAGGTGTACTTTGACAGTTAGCGGGGAAGGTCTGGTGCAGTATTTAATTTGTTTATTTATGTTGTTTAGTCCAGTTTTTGTTTTTTGCTCATAAAATTGCATAGAAATGACTGGGGAGAATATACAGTCATCATGGGTTAACATCCAACCAAACAACATCCGATTGCATATCGTCCGTCCCCCAAGTGTCGCCTGCTGGACCACCACTCCCCGACCTGACAGAACACGATGATCCTCCCCATACTGGCCAGATATTCTGTGTTAAAGGATATGCTTCCTTCCTTAGGCTTTTTAAGCATTTGCCTCCAGGTGTAATGTTAACCTACATCTATTGAGGATAAAATCTTTCACCTATAAATTGACAATAACACATTTGCTGTAATCGGACATATCTAGTTGCCTCAACAATTGCAACCCCAGTTGCAATTGGGGTTCTAATTCAAATTTTGTGTCATTACTAAGGAATATGAAGTCTCTGGTGCACTCTAGGATTGAGAAAAGCAGACTCAGGCGTCCTGAAGTGAGAAAAGCGGACTTCTATGATGGGGACACAAGCACTCACACATACCACTCATACTGACAGACTTGACACTCACTTACTTGACAAGTTTTACCAACCATAGTTGTTATCGTTATCTAGTGAATTTAGTCAATATTGCAAGTACAAGTACACCCTGCAATACAGTGGTCCCTCGGTTAACAATGGACCTAAGTGCAAACCTGTACTGTACATGTACTAAATGATTATGGTACTAAAATTGTTATGTCTATTGCAAATATAGCTTGTTTATACAGGTATTCAAATAAATCACTATCTTACAGAATCCCAGCAAAAGTTATATTCACCCAGGTTGGTTTGGGTGGCAAATTATGAGAAGAGCTTAGTCACTCTTAAAGAATGATAAATAAACACGCAGGCCTTCAGCGCCAACTGTCAAATCATATCGCCTCACCTCCCGCTCCCTCGCGTGGGGGGTTTTAGGCCTTAAGTTTTTCATATAATATATCAGACTATAGGAGAATATAAATTGCATTGCAGAAATCCTTACAAGACAGCGATTAATTTGAATAAACGTCATATATTTTGCTCAAGAGATAAAAATTTTAGTACATTAGTGTACATTTTATAATATAAAGTTTTTCAACTGTATTTTGTGGTAGATTTACATAAATTTCTTCCTTTATTTTCATCCATTTACATGCACACCATACTAAAAGAAATGTAAAAGAAATAAATGACCTTAGTGCAAAGCTGGAGTGTATATGTACTAATTTGATTATGGTACTAAAATTGTTATGTCTAGTGCAAATTATAGCATGTTTATATTCAAATTACTGGTAATCACTGTCTTACAAGAATTCCAGCAATGTAAATTATATGCACCCAGGTCATTTCACTGGCTTTTTATAAGAGAGAAGCTTAGTCACTTAAGAATTGATAAATAAACATGTTAGACCTTGGGCCGGTGCCAACTGTCCAACATACCACCTCAACTCCGACTCCCCCCCCATGCTCCCTCTCCCCCATCTGCCCAGCATTGCTGGAATCCTTGTAAGACAGTGAATAATTTTAATATAAACATGTATTTTGCACGAGATAAAAATTAATCCCCTGTATCACATTACTGTAGTGATTTAAGAGTAGGAGTGTATATGTATGTATCCAGCTAGACCCCGACTTACGACTGCTTCGACTTACGACCGCGCCAGTTGACCATTTTTTTTTTTTTTCCCAAATGACCGCATTTTCTATACCGAAATGTTTCCAGTTAATGTAGTCTCCATGTATAATTAGAAAATTATGGGGCCCATATGCATTCACTGACTACATTAAGGTAAGTGCTCAGTCCACTGTATCCATTCTCATTATTTATTACTTTCACTGTACAGTACTGTATCCATTCCTCATTATTTATTACTTTAACTGTACTGTATTTCATTGTAGATTTTTTATTTATTTATTTATTTATTTATTTATTTATTTTATCTATGTCGGACTTACGACCTGGATTTGGGTCCCTAACCCCGTCGTAAGTCGGGGTCTAATATGTATAGTATTCCACATATACGTAAGTACAGTGGTCCCTCGGTTAACGAGCACAATCCGTTCTAGAAGGTTCCTCGTTAACCGAAACCATTGTTTCAATGGTTTTGGATAGTGGTTCCAGCTCCGAAAATTGCCTAAATTCAACAAAAAAGGTAGAAAAAGTACCTTACTTTGAGGTGTATGTAGAAGGCTCCTGGATGATGATGATGATGATGATGGGAATTAGAATGGGGTGGAGAAGGGAGAAGAAGGCATTGGGGTGGAAAGTCACCCCATGGCACCATTCACCACTAAAATTTAGTTCTCTTGGTGTAATTAAAGATCATTTTCTTTAAATCAACACTGCACTGCATTATATATTGTCAATGTGTAAAATAAATTTCAAAATGACTAATAATTTGCTTGCAAAAAAAAAAAATCATTTAGCTGAAGAGGTCTCCAAGCAAGATGTTACCTCCACTGAAAAGACACAAAGACTGACGCCTGTTTGGTGTGTTGACAGGCTGAATGGCGCGCAGCAAACTAGTTATTTACCTTCAATTATGTTCAATAATTGTTAAAATGACTAAAAAATTTAATATTAAACTTTTAAAATTATTGAATAGTATAAACTTCTTGATATTTACTAAAATGGTAAAGAATATAAGCCCTAGAACCGATTACTGTATTGGCGGACTAATACTACAGCTGGTGGACCGCCAAATGCAAGCTATGTTGAGGTCGGCTGTGAAACTCGTTAATTGAGGGATTGCTCATTCACCAAAGTTAAGAATCTTATGGAAGGTAACTCGTTAACTGAAATCTCGTTAATCGAGGCGCTCATTAACCGAAGGACCACTGTATAAAGACAAAGTTTATGTGATGATCGGACAACGTCCATTTCGGTTAACGTCACGTTTCCAAGAATGTTAACTTAGGACGTTAACCGGCGCATGACTGTATTACTTGCGAAATACAAGATCTTACTGTACAGTATTGTATTATAATATTGACCGTATTAGCTCTATCTACAGCAGTTCTTCGATTTATAAATTAAACATGAAAAATGAAAACCCCTTTTTTACACACACACACACACAAAAAAAAATACAGTAAACAAAATAAAAGTAAAATATAGCATTGGAAGATGCTGAGTTCCTGATCCAAGCATCTGAAAGCATATGCTGTGTTGAATACATACAGAAGCAGTGTACTGTAATACAGGCAAGTGTGTGGCAACGTTTCTGTGCTTATATATTAATTAAATTTTAAAGCTATGTTTTAATTGCATCTGTTTACATTGCTGGTGGTATGCTACCAAGTTAAACTCATCATGGTAGCCACATCTCTTTAGCCCTCTTCCTACCAGGCTGAGCTGTGAGCCATGTTATGGTTATTTTTAAACTCTTACATGCATGCACAATCTTTCATACAGAATGTGCAAAAAAAAATCTTAAGTTTAAAAACATAAGAGAATAAACATTCTTCATGGGTGGAAGTTAGCACTAGGGCTGGGCAAGAATCGTTAAAATTGGAATCGATGGTTCCGATTCTCGGTGCCAATGGAATCGCTGGAATCGATTCCTCAAGTAACAAATACTGTCATATAGTTATAGGGGGCAGCACAACTAAAAGGCCTCCCCCATGCCTCATGGTCACAGGACTGCTAATCTGTCATGTCACCACTGCTGTCTTGGAAGGACAGCATGTAAATGTATTAAATATTTAAATTTAATTTTATTTGGGGAATACAATAAACTTAAGAACGTAATGAAAGATGTTTATTCCTTACTTCTTTGGCAAGTAAAATATTTTTGTTGTAATTACCAAAATCTAATTTCCTTTAAAAAATAATATCAATAATTTGGAAATAAACTTGTACTTCTTATCTGTTTACTTTACAGAAATATAATTTCCCTAGTATAAAAATAATGTCAATATTTTGAAATAAATACATAACTTTGATCAATATGATTATAAACATTACTCCATCACAGCTTCACACATACACTAGTGCCAATTGATCAATCATAATAATTAATTGAAGCCTATTTTGGGAGCGTAATACATTTTTTATTCAAACACATTCATGCAGCACCGTAATCACAAAACCAAAAACTGTGCGTAACAAGATATTTGTTATCAGTCTAACCTCTTAATTAATTAAATTGATAATTAACAAAACAGTGTCTCTTTCATAGAAATGACTGCAAAACACAAGGAGTGTCTACTCTACTTCATGTTCTTGTTAAGGAAGAGGATCATATTCACGTTTTTGTCCTTTAGACAGCTACGTCTTTGGGACACTAGTTAAGCCAGCCTTAGAAAAAAGCCTTTTAGAGGGCACTGATGATGTTGGGGAGCAAAGGAACATTTTCGCTTGTTCTTGGAGTTTTGGGAAAAGTGCTGCATGTTTTTCCTACCATTGTAGCGGATCTCTTCTCTAGGAATTGTCAATTCTTCCATATATCTTCTCATTTCAATATAAGGCCCTGTAGACGGGTGTGTTGAAGAGACGAGTGCAATTTTTTCAACCTTGGCATTGAATTTAGCCCAGAGTGAACTTTTCTTTGGTTGTGTTGTAACAGTTTGTGAGGAACCTGGGGACTCCGCTTGTACTGACATGCTTGTAGATGGTTCTTGAATTTCTGTTGTTTCTGCATGCCCCATACTTGCCAACAGTGTGTAACAGAGAAGTGACTGATCGCATAAGCGGCTAACGAGCCGATCAGTGGTGAAGAGGATGAAAAGTAAAAGTAAAGCCACCATGTGCCGGTTGCCTCTGGAGGACAGGGTGGGACCGTCGACAACTCACTCTCACTGTAGTGTTAGTGGAATCGCTTCATGGGAACCGGTTCCCAAATTGGGAACCGATTCCGAGGTAGCTCCTCTGAATCACAGGAATCAATTCTGGACTCGATTCCTGCCCAGCCCTAGTTAGCACACAGATGGGGAGGAATGGCGTGGAGTATCTTAACTGTTTACTGTCTCTTGTGTCCCATGTGTAGTGAAACGATTGCCTAATGGCAATGCAGTAATTTTTCTGTTATTTTATGTATTTCTCACATTTACAATATAGTAAAAGCATGCAAAGAAAGTGTTTATCCTATCCTCATCAGAAACATCACTATGAAAACTATGCTGAACAGCATCTGTTTAGTAGTTAGTACTGAGTGTGTCGGCGGCATCGGGTCAGAAGCCGGCCTAGCTCCATATGCATTTGTGGATTTTTTTTAATTAAATGTTATCCAGTAAAACCCTCTTAATTTAAACTAATTGGGGAGAAATCCAGCCCATATTAACAAATTTGGGAGGGTTCTATTTAATCCAGAAAAGTCTGGATTTATAAAAGAAAAAATCTGGATGGTAATCTGGATTGCCATTGGCGCCTACGAATACCGGCCCCAGCCACTTTGTTTACAAGCCAGTCACACTGCTACAACCCCTGTGTATTATCTCTTAACTCCTTTGGACTATTTGTGACTGTGTTGACTAATTACCATGGTATTCCAAAAGCAAGACAGCAACCAAAAATTGCTTTAAAATTTATATTTTTACTTTTTTTTTAAAGTATCTCCCATTATATAATGGTAGTCAGTTGGAAAAATGGCTTCAATAATAATTCAATTTATGCAAAAATCTATTTACAAATGTTTTTCAGGGTTATATCCCTTTTGTAAATCTAAGCACTCCTGTATATGAGAATGATTAAGGTTGACAGATAAATAAGTGCATGTGTAGAGGTTTCTTAGTGTAATACTGTATGTGCCTAGACCTAAACTTTCTAAAACTCACCCTCTGAAGCTGCTACTGGAGTTTTCATTGTTTTCATTCTGCAGATGCCAGTTGTCAATCCAGCAGAAAGTCTGCTCAAGCTTTCTCTTCAAGCTGTCTGCAGTAATGTAAAGGTGATGGTTACCAGAGCTGCCGACTTTACTGAATCTGCTGATGCTGTTTTACAGGTGGCAGAGGAACAAGTCCATAAGTTACTTCTGAGCCAGACACAAAATAGGTATGGTCAAGATACCTATGATAATGTTGAAAAAAGAGGTTCTAGTGCTTCTATAAAATTCAAAAATATACAAGATTTGTTTAAGAAGCATAATAACTCAACTGAAATTATCAGTAAATACCTAGAAAACTTACCTGCAGCATTTTTAAATGAAGTTTTTAAAAGGACACTTATATTAGTTGCAGGTATTATTGTATATGATGAAGAACAGATTGAAAACTATATGGCAGACAAATGGTCATTTGTTCCAAGAGTGAAAGTGGCTTTTCATTTTCTTATGAAAAGCATGTTATTCCCAAGTGTTTCATCTTTGGATATTAGCCCAATTACAACTGCATTTTTTCAAGTTTTTGCTCAGTACCTTATGAAACATGACACTGTTAAAGAGGATATATTAGTTAAGTTATTGAATAACAAGGAGAAAGACATATTTTTAAGTACAATTATTACTTATAAAAAGAGATTGACAAATCTTACAAGTTTAAGTTTCCAGAATTTGGCACATGGGGAATTAGTATGGCTTATTTCTTGTCAATGCCCTAACCTGTGGCATTTAGATCTTAGTGGTGGGCTTTTTGATTTGCAAAGGTACTGTGTAACAGAAATGAGTGGAGGTCAGCATGTGACAGCAGTGAATACGAATGGAACAAGAAATTATCAAGAAGCCGATTTTGTTGGTGCAATATGTGGCTTGTATGGTAATCATGGTTTTCAACACACAATTTATGATGGCATTGCACAGGGTTGTCTTAACCTTAAAACACTACTACTCCCAGAATGCAAATGGGAGAAACATGAGGAGGATGCTCTGTTGGATGGGATAAAAGAGCTTCTTCTGCATGCTCCATACATAGAGGAAATAACAGGAATTTGTTTGATTTATATCTTATGCAAATTGAATGAGTTAGAGTATCCTCCTATTTTGTTAAAGTTAAAGAAATTTAATGGTAAAACTGGAGGTCACAATTTGGTTGGTGTTGCTCCCAGAAGGTTAAAAAAGGTTCAGTTACCTTTTGTAACTGAGGTAATCATGAGTCTTAATGTTTTCATGCCTTCAGTTACACTTGAAATTTTTCCGAATATGAGGCATCTCACTGTGACTCCTTATGATTATCGCTCCTATAACTTTGATGATATTCTGCCATATTTGACAAATCTTCATACCCTTAATATGGAGTTGACACATGAAGTGTCAATTTCTAACATATGTGATATTGCAGAGAATTGCAAGTTAATTGAATCCTTAACATTAACTTGTCCAGCACTTCGGATGCAAGCAGTAGATATCAATGAGGACCTGATTGCTATAGAAGAGCCAGAAAGAAACTCCCCCTCACCATTACTGATAAAGAACATTCCAGGTAAAAAGATGAATGAACCTCAGGAATCCTTACATATACTGAGGTCATTTCCAGAGTATCAAGCTCTGTTGAAGATTGATCCTGCACCATATGAAAAAGATAACAGCCAAATACCTAATTTCCTACGACTTCATACACTACAGTTTTTTGGCATTCGTAGTGTTGAAGCTGCAGCTTTGTACAAGTGTATCAAGGAGCCCATAGTTCAGACGTTAACATTTGTGGCACAAGAGATAGGTGATGACTGCAGAATAGAACTAAATGATGATTTTGTAGGAAGGATTGCTCCCTTGTTGAAAAAACTGAGAAACTTAAAAATTTTTGCTGAAGATGATCAGAAACACATTATTCCAATAGCAAACTTGACTTCTCTGGGGATTGAACATATACTAAGATTCTGCTTTGACATTCGATCGATTGGCAATATGGCTAGTTGGAATTTAACTGCTGATGGGGTCAAAATCCTGAACAATATTTTCAAGAAAGATAATTATATTTTTAAGGTCTATTGAGGTTATGACTGGTTTGTTATCAAAATCAAATACATAATCAAGTTGCTGAATGAAATTGTGGGGTTGAAGTACCAGGGTACGGTACCAAATTATGCCTCAGAATTTTTAGAGATGATCTGATATGTACAATCTTGTAAAATGTTCTTCTCAGAATAAAATAACTGTTTACCCAAGTGTGAATGCACTATAATTTTTTGTAAACCATAAGTTTAAATGTAGAAAATTTTAATTGGGTGTGATGTATTAGTGCTTTCAAGAATTGCATTTATAATGTGTATAATAAAAGTAGGTCCCATAGGCCTGATGGCCCATTAGGGAGTTGGTTATAGCATATTTGAGG
The DNA here is from genome assembly GCF_018991925.1 of Homarus americanus. Classification (NCBI taxonomy): domain Eukaryota; kingdom Metazoa; phylum Arthropoda; class Malacostraca; order Decapoda; family Nephropidae; genus Homarus; species Homarus americanus. The sequence continues at coordinate 5,957,504 of NW_024737042.1, read as the reverse complement.
CTAATCCTTCAGACACAAGGAGGCATTGTGGCCAACACTGTGCTTGACCACGTTCACTTCACCAACTGTTAAATTAAGTACCTAATCCCAACTAGGTGAACTCCAAGTTCAGTTTTGTCATACTGTACTGTACCAGTATGAAGGGATTGGATTGATATTCAAATTTCTACTCCTATAAATACTGTGGAACATTTGATAAATTTTTCAAGGATACAAATATCATGTTAGATTAACCTAACCTAGAAGTTTGTATGGGTACAAAAATTCAAATCTTGTAGAGAAATCAGTGACACCTTTGATTGCAGGAAAATTTTTGTTGACCTGTCTTTTGCAGTTACTTCCCCTAAAATACAGCCAGAGTTTGTACAAGTTAAAATTTAAAGACATGAAAGAGTTTGGATGTATAAAGTACTGTATTTTCTGGTTGGCTATCTAAATATAATGCCAGCTGAAGTCATGTTCAAAGGGACCTCCATAATTACAGTTACAGTAGTAAAGTGTTTCATAAAGCTTGGTCAAATTTATCAACTAAATAGATCTATAATATCTATACTATACTGTGGGTTATATCTTTATGTTAGTTCATCCATCCATCTGTGTCTGGTTATTGCTTCCACAGGTCTGGCCTTACTGTTGTTGAATATGCAAAATTGGCATTAGTGTGAAAGGGAGGGCCATTTATAAAGGGGCGATAAAGTACTGTACTCTAGCCATGGAGAAGATGTGCAATTGCTAGTTTCCATAATTGACTAGTGATATATTTGTCCTGTTTACAAACTTTCATTTAAGATGTTTTCTACTGATTTCTCAGTTAGTGTTCTAAAAGTGTCCTAAATATGCTTTCATTTTGTTTTCTTAACAATTTTGTTGGAACTACAGTACATTGGTTGAACACTAAAGAGTGGAAAATTATGAAAAGGAGGGAAGCAACAAACATTTGTGAAATTATGCACAAAGAAGGGAAGTGAGTGAAAAGAAGAAATACTGTTCTTTCCTATCTTCTTACATTTCAATTTTAGTCAATCTACCCCCACTTTTTCTTATTAATTGAAGGAGTGTTGACAGTCTAATGAAAGAGAATTATTCTACAGTAAAGGTCCAAAAATCCGGACCACCCGAAAATCTGGACTTTTCGAAAACTCAAGCTTTTTTTTTTAATTTAGCAGACTTTTGTGTGTATGTGTGAGTGCCACAGCGACAACAAGCGACCATCACGGTTGCCACTTTAAAACGAGCAATCAAACTGTGACAATGTATGTAATTTTGAGTCCTACTCTTTCTATTTACAGAGTACTGTACAAGCCCATAATAATGGCTCCTAAAGTAGATAAACTTCATTGTGTGAGAAAGAGAACATGTTGAAATTGGTGACAAACTTGAAATAATTAAGAAACTAGGCATGGTGTGACCAATACTGTTCTAATGGAAACATTCGACATTGGAAAGTCTACAATTTATGATATAAAAAAGGCAAAGAATAAAATTCTAGAATTCACAGCTTTTTCTTTAAAACTGCTTGTTTTGATAAATGAAGCATGCTATATTTGCTAATGAATGAACTATCAAAATGTACCTGTTCATCTCTTCTTTATTCCTCCTTAAATTTGAATTTTAAAAGTACAATACTGCCTGAGAATCCGGAATATCCGAAAATCCGAACTGACCCAATCCCCATGCAGTCTGGATTTTTGGACTTTACTGTATTATTTTAAATAATGAAAAATATTAAACTAATTGTAAAAAATTTGTCAATTAAAGAAAAAGTTTGAATTTCAATGCATGTATTGTGATCAGTGAGTTGAACATTAATTAATTTTATTTCTGCTTATCCTTAAATGTAAAAAAAAAAATACAACAAAAGAATGACAGCCAGGCATTTTGTGATAGACTGTAAGTGAAATACCTTCCTTATTATTTGTTCATGCAGTATAATTATACAGTAATATCTCCATTAGCTGGAATCCCTCAAACCTGGAACTCTCCGATAGCCGGAATTTAAATTTTCTTTGAAAATCGTTCCCAAAGCTGGAATTTTCCGGAAAATTCCGGCTTTGGTAACGATTTTCCAAGGGGCAGATTTTCCGGAAAATTCAGAAAAATTTTTCCGGGTACCTGGAAAATTCCAGTGATTGGGGGGTTCCGGGTTTGAGAGATGATGTACTGGGCAATTTCTGGAACTTCCGAGAACATTTTTCCGTTACCCGGAAAATTCTGGGGATGAAGGATATTTTTCTTGGTTCAAGAGATTGGTGTAATGGGTATTTTTTTCAATCTAGAATGCGATGTCTAGCTTTATACCTAGGCATATTAATGCCAAGCAATAACTCACCAGGCCAACATACAGGCAATTAAAACATCTAATAATTACTTAATACGTAATATTAGGACACGTCACTACCTGGCATTTAATTGAAATTCTCAAAAAAAAAAAAAAAACCGCACTCTCCATCACACACATTGCTACCGTCATCTTCTTGCCTGGTGAATCGGCTGTAAATACGCACAAAGAAGGCTCCACTAATTTGTGTTGTAATAACTGAAATACTAAGTGCCTAGCACAATTAAGCTGTGGAATTACCTTTCATAATGTCTTTAATGAAGATTATTTGGTATTTTATGATTTTCTTCTTGAGGGTTGCTGTACTGGCCAAGTTTGAGCCATTTTATTTCTTCAGATTTATGGTTTTATTATTAAAATTATTGTTATTATTATGGTGGTATGCTTAATATTCACGATACTAATTGTGCTAGTAAACAATGAATAAATTATAAACCAGTGATTTTTTGGGGGCTGAATACCCTGTATAATGTTATTTAGCATTATGACATCAAGGTATATTTTTCTTGTGCATTAGTCACAATGAATCTTTCTTAATCACATTCTCACTACAGTAAACCCTTGGTGTAATGGAACCTGGTTATAACAGGCACCCTAAACCTATTGGACAAACCCTCAAGATAACAGACAGGTGTCCATTATCCTGAGGAGCTGTCTTGATAGTTTGTCGCTGCATAAATACTAACTGCAAGAACTGTACCTGTACTGTAATATGCAGTAAAAAATCTGTAACTGTAAAAGTAAAATGCAATACAGTAAGCAGGAGGTAAGTAGTACTGTAGTTAGTGATAACACAGTGGAGCACAATGGAGGTGATTTTTATAGTGCGGACGACACATTCAAGTTGAGAAGACATTGCAGCCTTTCAGACTTTCCCTCTGATTAATGGATAGTTTATGCCCTATTGAGGGATTATTGGTTTTAATGGATTTTTGGCTTTAGTGACCATGGTTCTACCCCAATATATCTGTTATCCCAAGGGTTAACTGTACTATGTTTATTGTCAAATCTTACCCAATATTTTGTCTCCAAATTGTGACACTTTTCCTACCAAAAGCCCAGAGATATCCCTAATGCATTTTCTTTAGTATCACATGAAATGAACTAAAGCACCTCCTACATACAGTATGTTTGTACAACTTTGCCAGATTTGTCTTTGAACTTTGAATTTGGTGATTTTGATCTCCTCTACAGCAGTTTTCCTAATTATGTGAGATTAGTTATAAAATGTTTATAGCCTATGAACATTAAGAAAGGTTTATGAATGACAGTACATGTAGACACCAGAATATTATTGTATTGTTCAACTGTTTTGTACATAGAAGTTTAAATGAGTGTTGGTTTCCTCGGTATCACAGATATCGAGTTAAGCAGCAGATAGCTTTTTACTGCCTTTAAGAAAAATAAAAGGAGAACATTCATGTAAATGGTGTGTTACACTAAGATCTCTTTAAATTACTCTAGTTATGATTTTCTACAACAATATTTTTTATTTTATTTGATAATTCAACTGGACTACTGTATAGAATTCTTACGAAGTAGTTTGTCATTTAAATTCACTTGCAAATATAGTTTGTAACTCTGCTATTTAAGTAATATTACCAATTCAAGTTGAATTCCCTCACCGTGATGTCTTTCATTATGAACTTCTGAATCTTTCCAGTCACAGTTCTTGGAAATTCTTCCTTGAATAATATATAACGAGGTACCTTGTAATGTGCAATCTGAAATAGTACATGCAAATTTTTTAGTAAAACACATTGATTTGGCATATTTATAGAACAGACTCTACCTACCTTATTAATGACCCCAGCTTTAATTTATAAGCTGTATAATAATAATGAAGAACAGTTTGAAAACGGTTTCTCAAATATTTTACTAAGCTATGTCAGATATTCTGTTTTCTATACAGCAAGTGGCTGACCCTCATTCTACCAAACAGTGATATCATGTCCTATCCTTGCTAATTCCTTACTTTCCTTCTGTGTACTGTACCTGTACTCAAACTTGATCCTCTCCACTCATCAGTGGGCCTATACTGTACTCTACTTACCCTCTGCCATATTATTTACTTGGCTTACCAGTGGCAAATTCAGAAATATCAAAGGGGGGGGGGGTCCAAGAAGTTGTGGGTAGGGGAACATGGCGAGCCCACCCAGCTGTAAGCTCCTCTCCAGGATCCACCCCTGCTTACTTTATCGTCTTCCCCACTTGTGGCAATTGTGAAAAGGCTTTAATTTTATTGTCTGCCTATTAACTCTTTGGGTAAAGTTATTCTAGTTTTATTTCTTTATAGAGGTTTAAATTGTCTTCACCAACCTTAAATCTTTCTTCAAAATTCTACAACTGGTCAATAAAAATCAATAGTAAACATTCCACTTTCATATGTGTGCCATGCTTGTGTCTTTGATTGGTTCTTCATTGTATTGTGTCTTACAATAATTTATGTAATGTCAAATCTAAAAAAGTGATTGTGACAGAGACCCCACCGTCCCATACCCTATACCTTAATTAATAATGTAAATGTGCAAAGTACCTAAGTTTCCTATCATTATATTTGGACATGTACCTAAATGCCATCTTCCATACAGTACAGTATTTCTTTCATATAAACACAGTATTTGGCAATTTTCAAAGAAATTTCCAATGAATAGATAAATCTGACGCCTCACTTCCGACTTCCCAAATACATCAATAATACCAGGTGCTAATAATGTCACTTCCAATTCATTGTCTAACAGTGAATATGAATTACATTACACTAAATTTCAAGATAAATGCTTTCCCTCATTTTTAATGACAAATGGGGTTCAGTCTAGAGTCAATGTAAATTATAGGTTGAATATTTGCCCTTTGTTATGGTAAACCTCACTGCTAAAGTTCTTTATTGCTTCAAGAACTTACCAAATAATTAGAATCTAATATAAATTTATATTTGGACTGTAATGGGAATGACTATCTTGTCACAAATACATCAAATACTGGACAGTAGAAGACATAAATTCCCAATACTGTACCTGTAATTGCTGCTAACCCACAAACATGGAAAATGACCAACAAATGTTGATAGTGATGTCTTCCAAATTATTTATATTCTATTGAGTCCTTCACTATGGGGATGCCACTTTTAATATTTTATTTGGCTAATGCCCGATGATTTTATTCAGCACAGAGGGGAGTCCATACATAAAGGGTTAAGTAACCGAAAATGAACTTGACCAATCTTCTCCAGGTGTTAACCATTATTCGTTGAGGTTAGTGACTATGAAAAGCCATTATAAAACGAATGATTGTCTCAATATTAATAAGTTATGGGGAAAAATAGGTTCCATTCCTTAGATCCGGAAGATCCAGTTATCACTCAGAGCAGTTATTTCTCAACTCGAACTTTTGGGTACACATACAGGTATACCCCGATAACCGACACATATGTGGACTATGAAAAGTCAACAGATAGTGAATCAACGGTTTTCGAAGCAATTAATCCCATAAGAATATAATAATTTGGAAGGTTAAGGATCAGCCACCCCTGAAAAACTTCAATCCACCTTTGATATATCTCTGTCGTTCAGATTGTCAAACAAGAAAAAAAAAAGCAGACATTTAAAGCAAGCATAATAAGCATTAATTAAGGAATGTAAGCTTAAATTGAGACCGTTATTTAACCATGTTGAACCGTTGAGTCATCATTCCTCCCCTCAGCCAGGCCCTCTGGCTGAAGGGCTGGCTTATACTTTGGCCATTGTGTCTGCTATTAAGAGTTTTAAGATACTGTATCCCCACATATGAAAACAATTAGGGGTTAGTGGAAAATTTTTATATTCAGCAGGCCTGCTAACACATGCACATCCTCACTATGTTGACTTTCCATGACAAAAAACCTGTTCTATATGGTTACTGGAGAAATACAGCCATCTGCGGACATAATAAATGGCTTGTCTCATAATATTTTTTTTTTGTTAGGTTACTATGTTGTGGGAAGGAAGAGGAAGAGAATTATAAAGCGAGAATTCACCTTCAATACAACATATCCTTTTATTCTCAAATCAAAATACAAATATATTTTATATGTTATTGAAGACTTTAAATTATTTACGATGAATCATATGCCATAAGAGGCTGATCATAGTAGAATATAATAATAATGAATCAATAATATTAAGGTCAAAAGCTGCCTTGACGGCAATTGGCCGGTAGGGAAGAGATTATCTTCTGTTACAGTTTGTCCTTTTATTTTGAAGTCGTTACAAATTATATGTCGTATATATTTTTCTATTACAGTAGTCCCTCGGTTAACTAACACAATTCGTTCCAGAAGGTCGTTCGTTAATCGAAACCATTGTTTCAATGGGATTTTGGGTAATTGGTTCCAGCTCACCGAAAATTACATACAAACTAAAAATAAATGCAGTAACGTACACTTACTTTGAGGTGTGCATGTAGAAGGCTCCTCGTTGATGATGATGATGATGGGAATTAGAAGTGGGGGTGGAGAAGGGAGAAGAGAAGGCAGTGGGGGTGGAAGAGAAGTCACCCCATGCTTCATAACATCATTTCACCCATAAAATTTTAAGTTCACTTGGTGTAATTCAAGATTATTTTCTTTAAATCAACACTGCACTATATATTGTTAATATGTAGAATAAATTTCAGAATGACCAATAATTGTACAGTCAACCCTCGCTTTACGCGGTCCCACTTTACGCGTTTCCACGTTTACGCGGTACCCTGCCGAACATGGAATGCTCACTTTACGCAGAGAGCTGCTGGCGGTCCTCTCGCGCCGCGCCATTTTTGGATCCAAACCTCCCGCCATCCGCCATGTTGTGTAAGCGGCGCGAGTAGGTTGCGCAGTGTATGTCTTTGTTGCGTTATCGGTGACGTCATATGATGTAGCGGACTGTAATTGGGCAAAGCATCCTTCCCTGCTAGCTGTGATTGGTTTATTGTAGTACTATGACGTGCCCCGCCGCGGGAGCGTTCAAGCCCCTTGACCTACCACGTCAGTTACACCCCTCCCGGCTACACCGTGTATATCGGTATCCATTGTTCCATAAGAATGGCTTCCACCGGACCACCACCACCACCACAAAGAAACCTTGAATTACCTGGACCCAGCCGCCCTAAGCCAAAGAAGACACGACGTTCCTAAAGCTACGAAATAAAATATAAGATCATACAAGAATTGGAGAAAGGAACAAGACAGGTTGATCTTGCGCGCCAGCATGGTGTTAACGAATCAACTATCAGGACAATTAAGAAGGATGCAGTCAAGATAAAGGAGCACATGAACATCACAAAGTCTACAAGTGCTTCTATGATCAAGTATTTCCACAACCAGGTGCTTCTCAAGACAGAAAAATTACTTGTGAGCTACTTGGAGCGTAAGGCGCGACGGAACATGGCGGTGGACACGCACTCACTTAAGGAGTACGCACGTGAACTGTATTCTGCAGTGTCACGAAAGATGGGAATTACAGAGCCCAAACCCTTTAATGCTTCCTCTAGGTGGTTACAGAGGTTTAAGAAGAGGAACAAGATCACCAATATCAACATTGGTGGTGAAGAAGCTAGTGCTGACCGTGTTGCGGCTAGGGAATTTCCACCGTTTTTACGTGAGATTATGGAGGAAGGACAGTACACCGACGACCAGGTGTTTAACATGGACGAATCTGGTCTTTTTTGGAAAAAGCTACCTTCCAAGACCTTCGTTGTGAAGAATGCCAGCAAGTGTCGGGGCCGGAAGTTGCAGAAGGAGCGCATCACCTTCCTATTTACCACCAATGCCTCCGGTACCTGTAAGCTCAAGTTATCGGTGATCCACACAGCACGCAAGCCTCACGCCTACAAGAGCATGGACATGACCAAGCTAAATGCCCACTGGCTGACCACACGTAAGGCGTGGATGTTCTCTACACTGTCCCTCTCCTGGTTTGATGACTGTTTTGTTCCCAATGTGAAGAAATTCTGTGAGCAACAGAATGTGCCATTAAAGATTTTGTTGCTGCTTGACAACGCACCAGCACACTCGCCCCTACTGTTAGATCTTCACCCCAACGTAAAAGTGGTCTTCCATCCTCCCAACACTACGTCTATAATACAACCCATGGACCAAGAATTGATCTGTAATGTAAAAGCCGCATTCTTTGCTAAAAAATTCAACCTCCTGAACGACTACACCAACACCAAGGAAGAGTTGCGTAACCTGAGTGACACCAACACCGATAGCAAGAGCGAAGACGACGAGGATCAACAGTTGGCAGAGCAAGAAGTACTTTTGAAACAATTCTGGAGAACATTCAACGTCAAGAAAGCTGTGGACTTCTTGGTGGAGGCATGGGATCAGCTGTCTGTAGCAACTGTTCGTCACGCATGGAGACATGTGTTGCAAGGCATTCCGGGTGTTAGGCAGAGTAAATCTGTGACTGGTGAGGTTCAGACTGTTGCAGTAGCAGTGGACCTTGCCAGAGAAGCTGCGTAGAGTGTTACAGCTGCAGGCTTCTCCGAGACCACCAACGACGACATCCTGGAGGTGATAAGGGATCCTGATGTGACTACCGACGAGATGGTAGATGATGATGATGTCAGTGAAGAGGCAGGTGGTGCATCATCCCAAGAAGAACGCCGCTTATCCCATAGTAATGTAAGGGGTGCCATCGAGTGTATCGAGAGAGTCAAGCTCCTCCTTTCCAACGACCCTGACGCAAACATGTATGAAATCTTCACTACCCAGCTGTTGAAGACTATGGAGCCCTACATCAAGGTTTATCACGACAACATAAACACCAGCCGTCAGCAAAGCATAACAGAGTTCTTCGCCCGCAACCCACCACAGCCAGCCCAAGCCAGTGATAGTGGCAGAGACAGTGATGATGACTTTGAGGGATTTGTCAGGGAGGCACTAGTAAGTGTGGATGACACCGATGAAGACTCACCTGAGGGCCAGTAGCCTGCCCTCTGCCTCGGAACCAGCCTCCATTCCCCTACGCCGACCCATCTCTTCTACTAACGTAACCTTGTTTTTTTCTAACCTAACCTTCAGTTTATTATTCTCTTATTGATTATTCCCTTCTATATTATGTGTGGGTGAATACCATCATAAAGTTAAGATGTTATTTTTAGTAAAACGTACGTATTGTGTCGGGAAAAAGTGGAGTTTGGGGGTCGGCCCGGTCTCTATTTCAATTAATCCCATATGTTATGTTGTTCACTTTACGCGTTTCTCACTTAACGCGGGCCGCCATGGGTTCAATTAACCGCGTAAAGTGAGGGTTCACTGTACTGTAAAAATGTAAAAATAGTTTATGTTCAAGCAAGCAAGATGTTACCTCCACTGACCAGAGATACAAACTGATGCCTGTTTGGTGAGTTAAGTGGCTGTTTGATGCACTAAAAAGTAGTTTCCTGTACTTCAATTATGTTAAATAATTGTTAAAATGACTAAAAATTTGAATATAAAACTTGGAAAATTATTGAATCCATTGTTTCAATAGGATACAGTGGTCCCTCGATTAACGAACACAATTCATTCCAGAAGGTCGTTCGTTAATCGAAAATTTTGTGAACCGAAACCATTGTTCCAATGGGATTTTGGGTAATTGGTTCCAGCTCACCGAAAATTACATACTGTACAAAGTAAAAATATATGCAGTAAAGTACACTTACTTTGAGGTGTGTATGTAGAAGGTTCCTGGTTGATGATGATGATGATGGGAATTAGAAGTGGGGGTGGATGAAAAGGAAGTGGGGATGGAGGAGAAATCACCTTTCAGGGGACCCATGCTTGATGCCGTCATTTCACCAATAAAATTTCAAGTTCACTTGGTGTAATACAAGATTATTTTATTTAAATCAACACTGCACTGCGCTATATATTATCAATATGTTAACTAAATTTCAGAATGACCAATAATTTCAATGAACAATGCAAAAACATACTAGACACCAACAAAATAGATGTTCACTCCACTGTCAACAGAGCCCAATTGATGCCTTGTGGCTAAGTTAAGCATCTGATGGGCACACCAAAAAACTAGTTCCCTGTACTGCATATATTATCAATGTTAAATAAAACTAGTTCCCTGTACTGCATATATTATCAATATGTTAAATAAATATTAAAATTACTAATAATTTTAATAATAAAACATGGAAAAATATTAAAGAGCACAACTTTATTGATATTTACTCCACTGGAAACGAATGTAAACATAGAACAGATTACTGAATTGGCAGACTAGCCCATCAGCTGATCAGCTGATGCTCACAACAAAACGTGATGTATTTAAGGATTTCGTTAATCAAACTTTTGTTCGTTAACCGAATTGAAGATTCTTATGGAAGGTTACTCGAAAAGCAGGGGGGCTAAGCCTCGCCCCCTCAGGATCACACTAGGGAGTGAGGAGGAGAAATGGCAAGTTATTCGGCAGACAAAAAACTTAGCAAGGAGCGAGGCATTTCGGGATGTATTTATTCACCCAGACCGCACGGTAATGCAGAGGGAACAGCACAAGAAGCTCCTGCAGGACTTGAAGCAGAAGAGGGAGGAGTCGAGGAGGAACGGGGGCAGGTGTACATGGGTTATACTCAGGGGGAGGGTAGTGGAAACAAGTGTGCCGACACAGGGCCAGGGGGCAGCAGTGCACCCTCCACCCACTCAACCCCCCACCCGGGAGGCGGCACCAGCTCAGCCTACCGGACAGGAGGGAACGAGCGCCGTGTAAACAATGACATTTCTAACCACACCCTGCAAAATACAGTGTACTTAGCAAATGCTGCAGCTTCTGAGAATGTGGGTGGAGCGGGTTTATTACTAAGAGCAGAGACGTTACCAAGAACAAATTCTGGCTTGAATGTCATGTACACTAATACTGACACGTTCCTTGATAAGAGAGAGGAGTTTGAAACACTACTAAGAGTACACCAACCAGATATTGTAGGAGTTGTAGAACTGTTGTACAAGAACAGGAGAATCGACCCAGAGGAATGTGAGTTCAGTATTGCTGGATATGACTCATTTACGAACCTAACTCAAGAATCCTGCAGGAGGGGTGTGGTTATCTACGTTAGGCAAGACCTTAGAGCCAGCCAGGCGAGGGTACAGGGAGAGGATGTTTTTGAAGAGTCCAAGTGTTGTAAAATTAAATTAAAGGGAGGGGACTTACTTATCGTCGGGTGTATCTACAGATCCCCAAACTGTGGCCCACTAAATCAAAGGAACTTAAGAACCTTAATAAACAATGCGGCGATGCTCAACCCCAGCCACCTCCTTATCATGAGGGACTTTAACTATGGCGACATCGACTGGAGAAACGAGTCCACCCCGAATGACTTGAATAATCCTGCTACTCTTTTTGTAGAAACTGAGAGATAATTTTCTGTTCCAACATGTGAGAGACCCGACACATTACAGAGGGGAGCAAACACCCAAGCCACTTGACCTCATCATAACAAACAAGGAGGGTATGGTGGCCAAACTGGAACACCTTGCCCCAGTTGGCACCAGTCACCATACAGTGTTGTCATTCAGATTTAACTGTTACCTAGTTCAAGATAAGGCCAGGCCAAGGTGCAAATATTACAAGGGAAATTACAATGGGATGAGGGAAGAGATGAGGGGTATCAACTGGCCTGACTTATTAAGGTACAAGAACGCAGACACTACGCTGAATATCATAACTAGTAAAATGACCCATTTGATCGATAAATATATACCCAAGACCAAACCCAGTGCTTCTAGGAATACGAGGGGATCCCTACACATGAACCATGCGGCGGTCGACAAAATTAAGAAGAAAACCCAGAAATTCAAGACGTGGGTTGGGTCAAACGATGAGCAAGACAGGAGGATGTATGCAAGAGCCAGAAACCAAGCAAAGATAGAGTGTAGGAGGGCTGAAAAGGAGTTCCAGAGGCTGGTTGCACGCGAGGTCAAGTCAAACCCAAAGGCGTTTTACCGCTATGCAAAGTCGAAATTGAAAACGCGAGTAGGAGTATCAGACCTGAGGCTTGAGGATGGTAGTTACGCAGATTCTGACCAGGATAAAGCTGAGGCGTTGAACAGCTTCTTTTCCTCGGTGTTCACAAGAGAGGATGCAACTAACCTTCCTGCGTTTGAGGACAGACGGTTCGACACAGCACTGACCCACATTGTGTTCACAGAAGAGGGTATTAGAAATAAACTGTCCAGGCTAAAGGTCCATAAGAGTCCCGGACCTGACATGGTGCATCCTAGAGTGCTAAGAGAGCTGTGCAACGAGCTTGCAGAGCCCCTGAAGATTCTGTTTTGTAAATGCCTGGATGAACAAATGGTCCCCAGTGAATGGAAAGTGGCTTATGTGAGTCCTATCTTCAAGAAGGGCGATAGTCACTCCACGAACAACTATAGACCGGTGAGCCTGACCAGCATAATATGTAAAGTACTGGAGAGTATTATCAGAGATGCCGCGATGGAACATCTACTACGAAACAACCTTGTAAAGATTGCCAACACGGTTTTAAGCCGGGGCGCTCTTGCTTAACACAATTGCTCAAGGTATTGGATATTTGGACCCATATTCTAGAACAGGGTGGTAATATCAACAATATTTACCTAGATTTTGCCAAGGCTTTCGACAGTGTACCCCACGAAAGGCTGAAAATCAAACTGGAAGGGTACGGAATTCGGGGAAATGTCCTTGCGTGGATAGAAGACTTTCTACATGACCGCAAGCAGTGTGTGGTGATTAATGGCACGAAATCGTCATCTGTACCTGTAACAAGTGGGGTACCGCAGGGTAGTGTATTGGGCCCGCTGTTGTTTGTTTGTTTCATAAATGACATGCCTGACGTTGTACACTCCTCCATACAAATGTTTGCCGATGATGGCAAGTTATTTCGGGAAATTAAGAACCAAGCGGACTGTGAAGAGCTGCAGAAGGACCTCTGTGGGCTCCAGGAATGGTCGAAGAAATGGCTGCTGAGATTCAATGTCACGAAGTGTAAGAGGATGCACCTGGGGCGTACCAACGGTAAGGAGGCGTATCATATGTCCCAACGGGATGAAGAAAATGCACTAGTTGAGACTGTGTGTGAGAAGGACCTAGGTGTGTATGTTGACAATGAGCTGAAGTTCTCGGGCCATTGTGAGAAGAAGGTAAATCAGGCAAATAAATTATTGGGTCTTATAAGAAGGTCGTTCAGATATCTAGACGGTCCGTCCCTCGTGACGATCTTCAGGAGTGAAGTGCTTCCCCATCTGGAGTACTGTCACCCCATCTGGTCCCCGAGATATGCTAGGGACTGTCAGTTGGTTGAAAAAGTTCAAAGGAGGGCCACCAAACTGGTGCCTGCACTTCGGCACCTCAGCTACCCTGAGAGATTGGAGCGCCTGAACTTGCCTAGCTTATACTACAGACGGGCAAGGGGGGACCTAGTTGAGGTGTATAAGCATCTCAGGGGGCACTACTCAGTTGAGTGTCCTTAGTTGGAGCTGGCGGACGCTCGCCCCACAAGGAGTCACAGCTCAAGATTGAAGAAGCCGCAAGTCCAGAAAACCGTGAGGGCAAACTTTTTCGGAGTGAGGGTTGTTAACTCTTGGAACAATCTACCAGAGAGTGTTGTGACGGCACCGAGTATGAGCTCTTTCAAGAGAAGACTTGACCAACACTGGAGCGGGTTCAGGTACATTCAGGAGCCGGTGCATGCCCAGTATTTGCCAACAGTGCGTGACAGAGACGTGACCGATCGCCCGGGCGGCTAGCGAGCCGATCTTTTGGTGAAGAATATAAATGAAAAGAGACGTGACCGATCGCCCAAGCTGCTAACAAGCCGATCAGTGGCGAAGAGGATAAAAGTAAAAAAAAGTAAAAGTTAACCAAAATTTCGTTAAACCATTCATTAACCGAGGGACCACTGTATGTTATCGGCGGTTCTGTGAAGCTTCAGTTAATGGGACGTCTGTTTATGGGGTATACCTGTGCGTATTAAAAATTTCTCCATGCAAATTGTGGATTATGTGGAGAGAATCGTCTCGTTACTGGAAATCTCATTTCCAGAAGTGCTCTGCACCAATTGTTCGGGTTAATGAAGATATCACCCGAAAATATATATACATATATATACAGTACAGTATATTTGTTTTTTAATCTGTTACATGCACACACAATCTTTCATACAGAATGTGAAAAAAAATAAAGGGAATAAACATTTCTAACTTATGCAGGAGTTAGCACAAATAGCAGGGAATGGGGGACCGGCATGTGGGATCTCGGCTCATAGTCTTATGAACAGTGCATAGTGACAAGGTTGGCAAATGGCAACGGAGTATTTTATTTTATTTATTAATAATACTTATATTTATTCCTCACATTTACTGGTACACTCGTTAAAAAAACTACCGTACAGGTTGGGTCCGATGATTTTCAACTGAACATTCCCGTTGTCTCGCGAGGGTTGGTAGGCCTGAATGTGAGATATCTGAATTTCGTACTTAATTTGGTAAGCTGAAATTAGCTATTTTATTGACAATATTGAATTACTTTGTTCCAATATGACTGGAGAATGTCAGTACAGTATATCAAGATAAGTTAAACTGTATGTTATATTAAATGTTCCACACACCGTGGACTACAGTAACCATGGAAGTGGATGAGTTGCCATATAGGAATGCATTATATGTTTGGCAAAATCGGTGAATATAGTAAAAGCATAAGATTATTTTGCAACCAAATTTCGAATCTATTTGTATTACTGCTTCACTTTGGACTAATGCCACATTATATCATTCTTTATTCGTATTGGAAAATATACCATCTGAAAAGCTCCACAGTTCATATAACATACACATTCTCTATGTAAGATATCAGGAAATGTTGGTAGCACTAATTACGTAAATCACAATATTAGGCTGCTACAACACCGCTCACAATGTGTATTCGACATGGAGAAATGAAGCATTAAGTTCATATCAAGTTTCAAATTGTGTTAGTGTGGCAGCACCAACTCTGACTCGTTTCAGAGTGACAATCACTTGTTTCGGGCACATGTGGCCGAACTCATATATGCACAGGGCTACCAATGTGAGGAATGCCTCAGGGGCCTTTTTGAAACACTTCGTTTATTGTGTCGGTTTGTTTCGCGCCGGAATTGTAACGGCAGTTTTTTTACTGGGCGTACAGTAGGTTTCCCTTGAAAATTCACTTATACAAATTTCCTGAGTTGACACCACTATCTCGAGATATGAAAGCTTCTTCCCTCGCTTATAAGAATTTGGGTCTGGGCAAAAATTAAAATCGCGTGCCCCAGGGAGTCAGCTGGGGTGGCCACGTCCCCCTAGCACTCAACCTACCAGGCTGAGGTAGGAGTTATGGTTATTTCTCTTTTTGTAATTTCAGGTATATAAACATAATTTTCTTCATATTTTTTTCATTTAATTACATGCAGACATAACCCTGCATACAGAATGTGAAAAATAAATAAATAAAAAATAATTATCATAAGGTCAAAAACATTTTTGTGTGTGCAGGGCTTATAGAGCAGGCTAAACATACAGAACTCTCTCTCTCTCTCTCTCTTTTTACTGTTACATGCACACAATCATTCAAACAGAATGTGGACACAAAAAAGTCTTGGGAGTGGTAGGGGGTGAGGCGGTGGTATCCCATCCTCCAGCCAAGCTGTGAGTTGTGTTATTATTTTTTAACTCATTTTGGGGAGATATACATCATGTGTTATTGTTATTGTTTTAATCAGGTCAAAAACATAAGGGATTAAATGTTTATTAGGTGTGTGGGAATTGTGGGAGGGCATTGCAGAGTCAGTATCTGAGCCTCTAGCCAAGCTGTGAATTGTGTTATTGTTAAAGTAATATCTCCATTAGCCAGAATCCCCAAACCAGGAACTCTCCAATAGCTGGAATTTAAATTTGCTCAGAAATTTTCTGGAAAATTCCCTAAATTCTGGGTTTGGGAAAAAATTCCGAGGCTGAAAATCAGGAGCATTTTCTGGAAAAAAAACGCACTACTAAACCAGTCTTACAACATTTGACTTTATAATTTATCTTTTCAAATTAATTGATACATGATGGCTCGATTTAGGTACTTTTGCACTTAGACAACTGATCAATGAATAAACCAGGGCATATGGAGACACATTATACATTAAGGATGTCAAGAAGCTTTGCAACTGCAACCACAACTGCTGAGCAACTACATAAATTATCACAACCTGTACTCAAATGTACTAAGTTAATTACTAAAATTTTTATGTATACCTGTATTGCAAACTATGAGATGTTTATACTCAAATTAATTGCTCTTTTGACAGAATTCCAGCAATGCAAGTTATATTCTGCTAAGTCAGTGACATTTTATAAGCAAAAACTTAAACTCCCTGCCTTTTATAATCCTTGAGTACGCATTAATCTCCCCTCCTGGACGTCAACACCCCCCTCCCTCCTACCAGCCAGCAGGGGAGGCAGATGGTGGTGATAACAATTAATGGGATGAAGGTTGTTTTAGGCTTAATGTTTATAAAATGTCACAGACTTGACTTAGCAGAATATAACTTGCATTGCTGGAATCCTTGCAACATAGCATTTAATTTGAGTATAAACATCTCATAGTTTGCACAAGAGATGAAAAAAAATTCCTTTAGCATGGTACAAATGAGTACAAAATGAGTATATTGTACAGTAATATGCTGCTCAAAATTATGGCTTTTTCACAGGGAAAAGTCTGTTTAAATAGCCCCAGTGGTTAGGATATTATGTTATCGAATATAATGGAGTATTTCAAATTACCGGGTAATTCTTTGTTTAGTTCTGTACATAGAGACTTGGGGATAGAAACTTTAATAATTTTAGCTTATTAATACCAGTACCCTTAATATACAGTAAAATACTGATTTTTACCTTATTATTCGGCTTGTCGTTTAAGGTTATCATATTGGAAATGTCTGATAAAGAATATATTCAGGATCATTATGGTATCAAATTCATCTAACACAAATGGAAGTTTATAACGAATTCTGTGAGGAAGGGCACCATATTGCTAAAAAGGCAAGTGTTGCAAGATCCTTAACTTCAACAACAAACCTTAATGATACTTATTGGTTCTGCCAGAGACAAATTGCTCACATGAGCAATGTTGAGGTGATGTTCCACCAAGTTAAGGTTGTGCCTGAACATCAAGACGTCCTATGGTTTATTTGGTGGGACGATGGAGATTGGTCACGTGCACCGCATAGGCATTACAGAGAACCTTTAGTGATCATGGTGCGGTTTTCTCCACGGCAACTGCTCATGCTAAACGCAACTTCTACATGGATGATTTACTGCTTTCGGTGTCATCCCCTGAAGGAACCACAAGGATTGCTCTGCAGCTACGGCAACTGTTGTCTCTTGGAGGCTTCAAACTGATGAATTGGATAAGTAATCTCAAAGGTGTTCTAAGTAGAATGAAACCCGAGCTGAACATAATAGCATTGCCTGGCAACTGGCTGGAGGACTTGACAAAGCTTTCCGATTTTCTAATTCCCCGTCGCTTCAGGTTATATGCTCTAGGGCAGGCACTTTCAGTACAACTGCATTATTTTTGCAATGCCTCACAGATGACTTATGGCATGGTTTTATACTCGCGGATAGTGGACGAGTCCGGAAACATCCAGTACACCTTTGTGTATGGTAGAGCAAAACTGGCACCCTTGAAACAGCAGACCGTCCCTCGGCTGGAACTATGTGCAGCCGTATTAGCCACAAATGCCGACAAATTGATAAGAAAAGAGCTGAGCATGAAGTTTGGAAGATCTGTGTTTTAGACTGACAGTACTGTATGCTCGTCCCCCAATATATTTTTAATACCCAACAGCGCTTCCATACATTCGTTGTAAATAGAATTGCTGCCATACACGAGTTGTCAAATACAAATCAGTGGCGCCATGTGGGCACAGATTTAATCCCAGCTGATGATGCAACCAGAGGGCTATCAGCTGAAGAAATGCACAAAAAGGGGAAGTGGATACTGGAACTGGTAGATGACAACATCGACAAAGAGAAGTCCATGCTAAGGCTCTGGTCTAGATATTCAACATGGCATCGGTTGCAAAATGGGGTAGCATGGCTCAAGAGATTCATAGTGTGGCTTGGAGGGACTGAACTTAAAAAAATAAATAAAAAATAAAAATACTCGAATTAGCGTATTTGAATTAAGGGAAGCAAGAATTACAATTTTGCGTAATGTGCAAAGAGAACATTATCATAAGGAAATAGAATCCCTCCCTAAGGGTAAGCTAGCAAAGAAAAGTGAACTGTACTGCTTGGAATCATATCTGGAAAGTGTAATGGCCCCTGTTTCATATACAAGAATTATATAAATGGGTTAATAACAAATTTATTTATATACCGATTCACCCCCTGTAACTTTCCACTAGCTATGAGGTGACATGTTTAGTGCACGTGATAAGGTGTGCCCACAGGAAGCTGCGTCATATTATGCTGAGTTTAGGTATTAAGTAGCCGGCTCCCTGGCCACCTAAAGCAGGCAGTAGTTTGGTACCCTTGACTAGAGGAAGACTTTATTTGAGAGCCATCGTGGATGGTTCCTTCTTCCCTCGAGGGAGGACGACGTGCCTATTCCGTTCTCCCTTGATGGGTCACTACTCTTAGAAGTCCCACTCATAATCTCACATCGGAAGGATGTGATTAAACGGTCTATTTACATAGCCGCCGTCCTTTCTCTTCACACTCATAAATAGTGAAAGTTACGGTTGATATACACTCAGGAATTGTATAAACTATAGTTTCTTCAATAAAGGAAGAAACAGACAATTGGGTTTCGCTACTCTAACCCAATATAATATAAATGCACCAGCCTAGTTAACTTCGACAGAACCTATAGTTAACAGGCTATAACAAAAGTGATTGGCTACTCAGGGTTGGTGGTCGACTAAAAAATGCTCAAATACACACAGACAGTACGTGTCCTTTTTTACCACCTCGTAATCAAGTCATTGAACTCATTATGAGAGAAACCCATGAAGTCTGGACTGGGCATTCGAGAAGAGAACACACAGTCGCTCCTGCGGCAAACATTGGATTCCTAGATCCCCACACACTACAGGTAGTCCCCGACTTACGACGGGGTTAGGGACCCAAATCCAGGTCGGAAGTCGAATTGGTCGTAAGTCGAAAATGTGAAAATAATACATAGAAAATCTAAAATGGGTGTCTGTTTTTCTTCTCAGCACCACAAAACTCTCACTTTTAAGCTCAACAGCCATTTTAAAGGGGATTACAAACAAAAGTTTTGTCAGTACACAGCGAAACACTAACGTCGGGACTCGAAAATATGTAATTTGAAAATTTTTTGTACAACTGGGGCGGTCGTATATCAGGGTGGTCGTAAGTCGAGGAGTACCTGTACTTGACAGGGTTACAAAATCATGCATAATGTGCTGTAGGAACAATTGAAAACCCCGGCAGCAATGGCAAGCCACACTGCCTGCTGATCACGTCAACCCGGGCAAACCCCCTTTTACATATGTAAAGGTAGACTGCTTCAGACCCTTCCTCGTTAAACAGGCGAGGAAGCATCATAAGCGATATGGGTGTCTATTCACCTGCTTGATCACACACCTCGAAATGTTGACCTCACTTGATACCGACGCCTTCTTAAATGCAATGACATGGTTCTCGGCCCGCAGGGGACTTCCTGAACTTATGTTCTGGCAGTGGAACCAACATGGTCAGTTAAAAGCACTTTCCTAAGGAAGCAGATAGAATGGGTGTTAAATCCGCCTGCAGCTTCACACATGGGAAGGGTCTGGAAACGACAAATTCGAACTGTATGTAAAGTCCTCAGGGCAATTTTGAGCTCACAAGTCCTAGACAATGAATTGATCCGAACACTTTTTTATGTAACGGAAGCAGTGGTGAACGGACGGCCTATTAAGCCAGTCTCAGAAGATGCCAGAGACCTAGTGGCCCTCACACCCTCACATTTTTTGCTCATGAAGCAGAGCACCGATCTCCCTCTGGGTGGCTTCAGTGTTGGGGAAGTGTACTGCAGACGGTGGAAACATGTACAGTTCTTGGTGGATCAGTTCTGGAAGAGTTGGCTCAAGGAACACCTACCTTTGCTCCGTCAGCGGCAGAAACACCTCAAACCTTGTTGCAACTTTCAACAAAATTGCCTGGTCATTGTGATTGGAGAACCACTGCCTTGGAACCAATGGAAGCTAGGTAGAATAATAGAAGCGATGCCCAACGATGATGGACTGGTATGTCGGGTTAAGGTAACAACTGCATGCACCATTTTGATTCGTCTAATGACCAAATTGTGTCTACTAGAAGGGGGCGCAAATTAATAATTTCCTGCTATTTGTTGTCTTGGGTGTGATCGCCCAATGGTCGGAGTTTAATCGCTTCGCTAGGCAGCGACCAGTATGGGAGAGTGGTAAGAAGTGTGTTATTTGTTGTACCAAGCAAACAGGTGCTGAGTCAATCCTGATATAATTAGAGGCCAGGGATGTAGACTATGCTGAATCAGCTTGATGTTTCTACCCGGGACTCGAGACACTATTATATAACCACCAGTACCTCTCAACTGATTGCCCTAAACACCCCGAGGCTTTCTGCTCTGAGCCAGACCTGCAACACATAAGTGTACTTGTAAACCTATTTTGTTTCATTTTGGACGTGAAAAATATTAACTGAGCGACTAATGATGGTATGCAGCTTATATTGTGTTACTACAGTTACATAATTGGGGAATGGGTATCTTGAGAGACAAATAATATACGAGTAAAATGTGTGATACAAATATGATATATAATAACTGGGTGGGGAGAAGGTCATACTACGGGGCATTTCAACATAGTGACTGTGCAAAAAGGTAAGATTGATTGGGAGTGAATACACTGGTTGATTACAAGTTATTGATAATTTTTACAATGGTTGGAACTGTGCTGTTCTTATAGCGATCAGTACATGCTTGTATGGGCTAGATGCGGTTGTGGTGTCGAACAGCAATTAGCGGATGAGGGATTTCGGATGGTAGTAGGAGACGGTGTCGAGGATGGTGCTGAAGCTTCTTACCAAATTTGCAGATTAGGTCGTGGTGATGGTCAGGGAGAGCTGAGAGGGTCAGTGTGTTGAGTGCTTCTTGATATGTGGAGTAGGAAGGGGAGAGAATAATTTTGCATGCCCTCATTTGCACTTTTTCTAGGTGTTTATGTTGTGTGGCATTTAGGGAGGAAGACCAGGCAGGGGAGGCATAGGTGAGCTTGGGAAGTATGAATGTTGAGTAAACACTGAGGAGCTCGGGCGCAGGAACTCCGAGGGACTTGAGTCAGCGGAGGAGGTGGAGACGGAAACTGGAGGATTTGACAACTTCACTGACGTGTGTTTTCCAATTTAGTTTGTTATCTATGGTGATGCTGAGGAGCTTAGTGGAGTCTACAACCTGGAGTGTGTCAGGGCTTAAAGTAATGGAAGGGGGTGGGACAACGTTGGAGGAGAGGTTGAAGTGCATAACCATGGTCTTGGTATGGTTGATGGTGACGTGGTTGTTGGTGGCCCAATTTTGGAGACTTCAATAAATCCTGGAGGGTAGTATAGTCAGGAGCGGAGTTGTTGACACTGATCCCAATGGTGGAGTCGTCGACATATTTCCAGCGAGCAGGGGTTTCTCTTAAGGCATCATTGGTGAGCATAAGGAAGCAGAGCGGTCCCATCTTGGTGCCTTGTGGGATGCTACAGGTGGGTAACTGAAAAGTGGAGACATCCCCTCGGAAGCGTACGACTTGTCGTCGGTCACTGAGGAAGTCTGTAAGCCATGGTATAAGACTTCTTCGAAACCCAAGGTCGATAGCTTTGTTGATGATTAAATTGTGGTCGACTAGGTCAAATGCTTTGGTGAAGTCAATGAAGACGACAGCCACAGACTTTTTCTGTTTTTCCAGATGCCGGCTATATGTAGTCGAGAAAGCTGACAATACAGTGAGTAGTGGAGGAAATTTTCATATTGCCAAATTGCTGAGGATCTATGGCGCCTGCAATATCAGCATAAGCCCAGTCAAACGCGAAACTTTCACAGATTAAGCTGGGTATTGGGGTGATTGCAATGGGTCGAAGCTCATTTAAGGATTGTGGGCTGGTTGACTTGGGCACTGGTGACACATATGAGGTCTTCCAGTCAGCTGGGCATCTTGCTTGGCTGAGGGAAGCATTGATGATGGAGCAGAGGGGTTTAGCTAGTTCCGGGGAGAACTCCTTGTAGAGTTTCATTGGTAAATCAATGGAGGTGATGGAATGCTTTAACTTCAGTTTGTCTAGACGTTTTGCTACTTCAAATTCTTCTACTAAGTCAGTGGGAAAGGGGCCTGGTAGGTAAGCAGGGAGACCGGTTGTGTCAAGCCAGGCAGCGTCTGGCATGTAGTAGCGAAATGGTTGTTTGATTGCTCAGCTGCGTCACCATTAGTGAGATGGCTAAGGAAGGGGAGGGGATGTGTCTTATTGTTTAGTCCACAGAGTTCTTTAAGCTTACCATACCATTGACTGTTGTTGGTTTGGGTTAGGTGTTGCAACTTAGTTGGGTAGTGGGACTTCTTTGCGGTGCGTATTTCGCGGATGACTTGGTTGCGAAGGGACCTGTAGCGGTTGTGGTCATTGAGATAAAAGGCACTGTCTCTGTTGTATAAGTCTTTTGATCTGAGGTGTGATCCAGGGCAAGACAGCTGGGTGTGATCTGATGGACTTCTCGGGGAAGAAGTGGTGGTGAGCTTCCGTGATGGTGTTATAATTTATCCATTTGGTATCCACGTCATCCACACTAAGTACTTCAGTCCAGGGATGGTGAACTATCCACTGCTCGATGAGACGCACTGCAGAGTCAGTAATCGGCCTGTAGGTTGTTACGAACCACACCATCAATTGTCATGATCTACCTACCCAGCACTACGAGCAACGCCATCTAGGGACGAAACACGAGTATGACTAGTCTTAGTTACCACTCCGGGGTTTCCCTTCTCCATATCCTGGTTGTTACTGGTTTGAATTTGGGATCCAGGGAACTACTTTTAGCAGTTCGACACTTTGGGTGTTTACAAGACTGGATCGTATGGCCTGGTTTTTTACAGTAAGAACAATAAAACTTGGTTGCATCAGGGGGGTAGGTGTGGGACCTTTCGACCTACCACTCACGTCCCCAAGGTTATCATCAGAGGAGGACCTAACATGCCGGAAAGTACCACGTTTCCTACGGCACAGTGACTCCACCAGCAAGGCGTACGCATCAGCCAGCTCAGCCGCACGCCCTAAATTAACCTCTCCACGCTCCTCCACAAGCTTCAAGATGTGAAATGGTATCTTGCTCTTCCACTCCTCCAGGACTACCAAGTTTAACAAATCCTGAGGGGGCCATTGTTAAGAAAACCTAGATAAATTAATTAATGGTCAAAAAGATAAGATAAGTGGATTACCCTAGAAAATATCACGGCAGTGGATAACCAGAAAGTCCCGTAAACTAACCAAGTTATACCTAGGGAAATTACACTTATGAATATTGTTCTTCTGAGAAGATCCTTAGATAAGGATAAGAGACTTGAAAGAGGAAGGGCGTATTACGGCATTAATATAAAGATCCGGATTAACAACCCTTAGATACTTGAAACAGGAAGGGCGTATTACGGCATTAATATAAAGATCCGGATTAACAACCCTGAGATACTTGAAACAGGAAGGGAGTATTACGGCATTTATATAAGGATCCGGATTAACAACCCATGAGTAAACAGGAAGGGCGTATTACGGCATTAATATAAAGATCTGGATTAACAACCCTTAGATACTTGAAACAGGAAGGGCGTATTACGGCATTTATATAAGGATCCGGATTAACAACCCTGAGTAAACAGGAAGGGCGTATTACGGTATTAATATAAAGATCCGGATTAACAACCCTGATGTAGGGTCTCTGTATTTGGCTGGTAGTGGCAGCTGGAGACCAGAGCACTGATAGGTGTATGCTACACCCGATAGGAGGCATTGGTTGAGATGGTTGGTACTGGTGTGCTAAGTCAGTTAAGATAAGGTCAAGGGTATTTTGACCATGTGTGGGGAAGTTCACAACTTGTGATAGTGACAGCTGGTCCTGGATATCAGTGGTGTCAATTGTGTTGTAATCCCCGCATAATACTAGCTTGGCACATGGGTACTTAACTGATTTGGTAACCAATCTTTGCACTTATCACTTGAATGTTTTGCTGATAGATCCTGGTGTAGTGAGGTTGGTAGGGAGTTGGGATAGAACAGAGGGGGGGTGGCAGGGCCAAACAGACTAGGTTGGCTGCCAATCAGGAGCACCTACAAACATGTCTTGTCACACCGAGGGTTGACTGGTGGTGTGTGTGTGTGTGTGTCTACACACACATACACATACAGTATACTGTACCATACAGGTAAAAGAAATAATTGTCCTAAGGGCAAACACAAAGGGAATATACATTAATTTGCACATGAGTTCAACAAATGATATTCGCGGTTTTGGCAATTTGCGGCCATTTTGAGACCAATCCCCTGCGAATTTTAAAGACATGCTGTAATAGGAGTCAGTGGGAAAAATGGTTTTGTTATGGAAAGATTTTCACGAACAGCACCCTATCATAACCCGGAGGATGCCTGTACAGGCTTGAACACAGACCCATAACTGAACACAAGCTGAGGAAAGAATTCTAAATGAGCAGTGCCATTGTTGTGGTGGTTGCTGGCAACTGGGGAGGTGAGTGGCCTTTCAACCACCTTGTGGCTACCACAGAGAATTCCTACAAAATAATTTTTACAATTCTGGTAAAAAATTGGTTAAAAATCGCGATTTTGTATTCTTTTATTTATTTACCCAAATTCCGTAAGAGTAAGTTTTTTCCGTAACCCGCAATTATGGTCATGATTTCAAAATTCTGTAAGGGCAAAATTCCTTAATGCAGGGGATGCCTCTATTGCAACAAATAAAATATGCTGTGTGACACCCACCTTACCCTTACACCAGTCCTTGATGATAGTGTCATTAAGTTCAGCATTATCTGCTTTCCTGATCCAAGCTGCTACCTCTTCTCCCATTCTGGCATCTGGCACACCAAAAACCTGTGTCATGAATATTAGTCATTATAACATAAAAGACAAAGTTATAGGGAAGAGAAAGGAGTGAAGCACACATTATGCACTTAAAGTAAACTACAGTACAGTGGGGTATGCTATAACGAACGGATCCTACTACGAATATTCCTATAACAAACGGTTTTACCTATGAAATTGAGAATGCTATAACGAACGAAACTCCTACAACGAACATTATTTAATTTTTTTTTTTTTACTAATTTAATGTTTTTGTATTACAAGTATTAATGATATTCTTTATTTCAGGGGTTTAGATGCATATTTATGCACTTTTTTACAATTTTTACAATTTTATATATTTTTCAGTGTTCAGTGGTTGTATTTGGGGGCCTGGAACGGATTAATCCTATAACGAACGAATGCTATAACGAACAAGGTTCTAGGACCAATTAGATTCGTTATAGCATACCCCACTGTACCTGTAGTTAGCTTAAAAAATATATTAATAAATCTAACCACCATTACAGTAATACTCTACTTGCCTTGATTAATATATGGTGGATAAAATGTATCAAGCCTTACACAGTCTAGAATGTATTATGTTGGACTTTGCAACTACACAAAATCCATAAATTAAAAACACATGTTATAGCTGGACTTATTTAACTTTCATTATATTTTTCCTTGCTATGTTTCATAGTCTTGGGGGCAGAAGTTATAGAGCTATGTTTCATAGTCTTGGGGGCAGAAGTTATAGAGTCAAAGGATGTGTATCCTCCAAGTTGACAATCTCAGCACTGAGGCTCAGAGGGAGCAACCAAAATATACCGGGAGCAGCCATTATCTATGGACAATTCAAATTGTGGAATGGAAAATAAGATTTATAATTGGGGAGAGTAGCTGTGATCATGACTTAGAGCTGCAGTAGAGTTAAAACATTATGAGGAAACAAAATCACAATGAGATCTTTTAATTTTACTCACAAATTAGTTAAGTGTATCCTTTAATCAAGATACAGTAGAGAGTTTGTGGAGAGGCATGACAAGCAGGTGTTTGTCATAACACGGAAAGCCAGCTTTTGACATTTACCTCTGCCTGAGATACTTTAAATAAAACAGTCTTCATAAGGAAAATAAGAAAAAGATCGCATGTCTCATCTTTCAAACATAAATCAACTAAGATATATACGAAAAAGAAAATTACCACATGACACTGTGAGCTGGTCATAACTTATTGTATAAGATGGATACCCCTTGATACAGTATGTAATCAGCTTCCTGCTACATGCTTTAAAAATGTTTTTACAATTAGCATAATTTTTCTTTGGTGTTTTTCAAAATTGCACAGGTACTTTAGGTTTTGCTAATATTGTGTTTAACCCTTTGAGGATGGTGATGGCAGCTCGTGGTTATTACCTAATGGGCCTGTGGCAGGCTTGCTCAGTGACAGTTATTTCAAGACATGCATAAGTTGATAGTAAAATATCGTCTCTGTTTATAGCTCTTGATGTATCACTATACGAAAGGGAATTTTTTCTTTCTTTTTCTTTTATCCTCTTCACCACTGATTGGCTTGTTAGCTGCTTGGGCGATCGGTCACGCCTCTGTTACGCACTGTTGGCAAGTACTGGGCATGCACCGGCTCCAGAATGTACCATTATGATTACACAATACGGGTACATTTTATGAACATAAAAATTTTTAGTGAATGTTTTGTCATAATAATTGAAAATCTTGAAAATTTCTCTTCTAGCAGCAATTGCCAACTAAACTCTCCCAAGATGAATTTTTCCACCGTACTTAATGAATCCTAATCATTGTTTATCTTTTCTTATTTTTAGAACATAACTAAATGCTAATTAATACTCTTGGGTTTGGGTAGGCGCTCTCCCGTGAGACGCTCAGGGTCTGGCCTGTTAATCACCTCACTGCACTTGACTGCACCACATAAGATAATTGTATGTAATAAGTCATAGCAAGTTTGTTATACTAGATAAAAAGGTGGGATTTGTTGCATTAGCATTCTAAATAAATTATCTACAGACAATTTTATACGAACAATCACGACAAAGTACAGGTAGTCCCCGACTTACGACTGCTTGGACTTACGACCGTCGGGACTTACGACCGCCGCAGTTGTGACCATTTTTTTTTTCAAATGACGCGCGCATTTTCTATACCGAAATGTTTCCAGTTAATGTAGTCTCCATGTATAATTAGAAAATTATGGGGGCCCCATGTGCATTCAGCTGACTACATTAAAGGTAAGTGCTCAGTCACACTGTATCCATTCCTCATTATTTATTACTTTCACTCAACTACAACCACAGCTGCCACAAGATTCTCACATATAATTTTCTTCATTATTTAAGTAAATATACAAACATTTGGATACTTCTCATGATCCAAAATAATGATGAATAGTTTATTATTATAAAAATTATACTTTTGGTTTGTTTAATGTTTATCCTGATGGTGATACAGCCAAAAATAGATCCACCAATTACAATCACCATTACATACAGTCTTACTTTACCAAACATTGCCAGGTAAAATTAAGAGTACGAGATCCAGGGTGGGGTCAGTGCATCTTTGGTTGACTGTACTGTACATTCATGAGCCTATACATGTTCAGTACTTGCCAATACAGGTTGTACCTCTCTAGTCCGGCAACCTCGGGACCTGACCGGTGCCGGACCATGGAAATTCACCCTTTTCCTGGATAGATAGTGACTTGTGCTTATGCCTGGAAGCACTAGCACCACTTTCTCTGCATCATGGTCTCTTTGAAGACATATTGAAGGGTTAAATGTCGTATAGTAGCTTCTCAAATTTCGCGAGTTTTTAATTCTTAACGTATTTTATTGGAACACACAAAAAAATAAATAAATAAAAATTTTGACGGCGGAAACTTGAATTTCGACGGGTTTGAACGGCCCGCCAACGTGCAGACGACGTGCATAATCGTGTAAACAGCGTCATTTCTCTTATGTACAAAAGATTCATTATTGTTTATTACTGAATGTCTTTTTTATTGAATTAATGTTTATGTGTGCAAAATGAGCAATACAATTCATTAATAATACGTAGAATATTAAAACACACGAGGAAATGACACAGCATTGTATTCGTTGATTACAAAACCAGTGACTGACTGGTTCTACATATAAAACTGAAGAAAATAAGACCTTGGTTGTAGCTGTAGTAAAATTAATATGGTTGTTTTAAGTAATGTTATTTAATGTTAATAAATGGAACAATAGAAGTAGCTAACGATAATGGTAAAGAAAAAAGAGAGATCGCATATGTAAGTGCGCATGCGCACACGTGAAAACATATCGTCATTACTTTACATAAGAATATGAAAGCAACACTTATTTACTGTTCATATATATTTTAATTAATGTTTCTGAATTTGTTTTTATTGAATTAATGTACGTGTGTGCAAAATTAACAATACAATTTATTAATAATACGTGGAATATTAGAGGAGACGAGACGGCTGCCGGCATTGTTTATGTTAAAGCTTACGAAACCAGTGACTGATTGGTTCTACATATAAAACTGAAGAAAATAAGACCCTGAGTTTAGCTGTAGTAAAATTAATGTAAAAAAATGAATATGGTTGCTTGAAGTACCTGTAATGTTATTTAATGTTAATAAATGGAACAATATAAGTAGCTAACCATTAATGGTAAAAAAAAAAGTGAGACTGCTCGTATGTAAGTGCGCACATGTGAAAATATATCGTCATTACTCTACATAAGAATATGAAAGCAACACTTATTTACTGCTCATATATATTGAAGGGTTAAATGTTGTACTCTGTATAGACAAGCAGAGAGAGAGAGAGCAGCCGAACTGCCGGATGTAAACAAACCTTAATTTCCCGCGGCTTTTTTTTTTTTTTAAGGATTAGCCCACCTGGGAATAGGTCACTGACCCACATTAGGGCCTGAAGGGCAAAAATTTAATACTCCTGTAATAATAATAATAATTCAGATAAGTGAAAAAAAATAAAATAAAAAAATAAACAAAATAAATAAAGGCAGCCTATCTACCTATTGGACAAACTAAAATCGTTCCGGACCACGGGAGTTTTCGGACCACAGAATGCCGGACTAGAGAGGTACAACCTGTACTGTGTAATAGAGAACTGACCAACTACTTGACTTGCTAGTAAGATGAAAAGTGGTGAAGAGGATAAAGTTGAGTTAGGAAAGTGAAAGAACCATAGCATACATAACATTATTACTGAGATAATAAAAAACTAATCTGACAAAAAATATATCAACTACAAATATTATTTGGTTTCATAAGCTATTAGAACTGACCTGAACTTCAATAATGCCAGGATGTCCCATCAGGAAGTTTTCTAATTCGGCTGGGTAAATGTTCTCACCACCTCGTATAATCATGTCCTTCATGCGACCAATAATTTGGCCATATCCATCTGGCTGCAATACTGCCAGGTCACTGTCAACAAATGACCAAGGTACAGTAATAACAAGCTTCACTGTCAACAAATGACCAAGGTACAGTAATAACAAGCTTCACTGTCAACAAAATAATTTTGCACTCCACATGAAAAAATCTTTAAATATTGTAACATTAAAACAGATCTTGGCAAAGTCAAAATTTGTCCTAAATGCCCTGTATCTGTACTTATTTTTTACTGAGTTTAACTCTACCCACAATTGCCTAATGTGAGTGGTGAGCATCTGATGGGTGGTAACTGAATTTTAAAGAAAATTTGCTTCTATATTTTGAGAAAACTTTTATAACTGTAATTATCTTTACAGTTCTTTTTTTATCCAGTTTTAATGAAGGAAATCTGTATATATATCCAGTTCTTCATCTGGTTCTCTGACCTTTCTCAAAAACATCACAAGCAAGTGGTCTTACAACACATACTGTACTATGGACCTTGTAGTCGAAAAAGACCCCTTGACCTGCCCAGTGCTTTTCCATTCCTTTCTTGCAAGTCAACAGATTTTGAGACAATACAACCTGTTCAAGGTAAGCTGTTCCATTCATCTACAATGTACAAGAAAAAGTTTTGTCTCAGCTTGGTGAGTGGACGTGCTTTGAATAAACTTATGTAGATGTACTATTGGTTGTCTGAAGACTCAGGAACATTAAAAGGTGTGAAGGTAGCCAATACATCTTGCCACGTCTTACTTTCTCGAGTGCTGAAGCTGGTCTGCCTCACACGTTGTCTAGGCGTATCTTCTATGTCCCACGTCATCACATGATCATTCACGCATAAATTTATACTAAGTGTTTATATGGCTCTCCTTAATTACAAATCTATAATTCTTTATATTTAGTAACTTTACTATTTTACTTTGGGGCAGTTTTCCATTAACTTTGTAACTAAAAAAATCTTGGTTTGGGAGATAGGTTGTCCACATCACACCAAAATATAATCTCTGACTTACTAATATTTTGGGCAGGTCTTTAAAATTTACTTCTTTTGTCATTTCGTCAGAATTACTAGGTATGGAAGCATTCAATTACCTGAATAATCTAGGACTTGTACGAAAATTATTTACAATTATATTTACATTTATCGCATTACCTTTTGCGACAAGTTATACAGTACAGTGACCCCTCGGTTAACGAACTCAATCCGTTCCAGAAGGTCGTTCGTTAACCGAAACCATTGTTTCAATGGGTTTTTGGGTAATTGGTTCCAGCTCACCGAAAATTTCCTAATTTCAACAAAAATGGAAGAAAAGTTCACTTACTTTGAGGTGTGTATGTAGAAGGCTCCTGGATGATGATGATGATGATGATGATGATGATGATGGGATTTAGAATGGGGGTGGAGGAGAAGGAAGAAGAGAAGGCATTGGGGTGGAAGAGAAGTCACCCCATGGCGCCATTTCACCCATAAAATTTTAGCTCTCTTGGTGTAATTCAAGATTATTTTCTTTAAATCAACACTGCACTGCATTATATATTGTCAATATGTAAAATATATTTCAAAATGACCAATAATTTGCTTGGAAACACAGAAAAAAAGCATTTAGTTGAAGAGAGTCTCAAGCAAGATGTTACCTCCAGTGAAAACAGAGAGAGACTAACGCCTGTTTGCTGTGTTAAGAGGCTGGATGCCGCGCATTAAACTAGTCACTTTACCTTCAATTATGTTCAATAATTGTTAAAATGACTAAAAAATTGAATATTAAACTTTTAAAATTATTGAATAGTATAAACTTCTTGATATTTACTAAAATAGTAAGGAATTTAAGCCCTAGAACCGATTAATGTATCGGCGGACTGATACTAAAGCTGGTTGCCCGGTCAGTGCAAGCAAAAACATGTTGAGGTCGGTTCGTAAGAAATTCGTTAACCGAATTTTTTTTCGTTAACCGAATTGAAGATCCTTATGGAAGGCAGTTCGTTAACCAAAATTTCGTTAACCGAGGCGTTCGTTAAACGAGGGGTCACTGTACTTATTAAGTAATTATTAGATGTTTTAATTGCCTGTATGTTGGCCTGGCGAGTTATTGCTAGGCATTAACATACCTAGGTATAAAGCTAGACGTCGCATTCTGGATTGAACAAAAAAATTATTTTTTCAACGATTTTTTGGCAAAAACCTCCGACCCTGAGCGTAAGTTTTCATGCACATATATGTCTCAGGCTCCGGGGCTGAAAGGGTTAAAAGAGGGGATGAATGCTGCCACGGCTGGTTGGTTGCTATTTGCAGTTTTGCCTATTTGTGCCATTCCCTGTAACCTAACCCCCACGAATAACAAGGGTTTACTGTACTGTAAACACCACAGCCTAGTAAGACCAAAATCCATTCACACTGATTCTGCTTTACATATATCTGGCAAGAATGAAATGGCTGTAAAGGTAATGATGATGAATGAGCTAACTTTACCAACCACGTTAAAATGTGGGAATAGTGTATGTAACATGAATCATATGATAAAAGTTTGTCGGTATCCCCCAATTTACGATCTCCCTGTTCATGATATTTTGCTTGAACGATGGTGATGTATTAAGACCATACCCTATCTATGATAATTTATATTTGTTTTATTTTTTACATGAACGATGGTTATCGTCTAGCCAAAATAGGTGACACCCAGAATATGGAACACATATCTCGTTGCACTTGTCACCTGCGTTCTACCCACACTCTGCCACATGGCCAACCGGTGCACTACAGTACCACACTTTTTGTATCATGGTTATTTGCACATGCCCATGATCGTGTAGCTCAGCGATTATCAGTCAGTATCAGTGTTGTTACTAATTTTTTTTTACCTTACAATGAGAGGAAAACACTGACATTCACATTGTATTCTGTTTTGATGACTGTAAAGTGATTTTGCTGTTTCTTGTGACTGTAAAGTGCTTTGCCTCTGTTGTTGTGAACATGATGTGAGCAGTGTCAACCGCTATCATTGTTGCTTTTCCCTACAATGAGAGGACACCACAAACATTCACATTGTATTAATTTTTTTTTATTGTGACAAGTGCTTTTGCTGTTTTTGTGATTGTGAAGTGAGCAGTGTAGCTTTGAAAATGTCTAGCAAGCATGTTGCTGAGGCTCCTGTATCTGGGAAGGCCAAAGCACTCAGGAAGACCGTGTCTCTGGTGGTGAAGCTTGAATCCCCAGAGGCTGTGTGGGATTTAGAGTGACGTCTCCACTCCACTTTCAAAGAGTCCCCTTAGCCTTGAAGGGGACATGTGATGATGACCAGGCTTGTTCTTAATGATGTGGTGATTTTTGTTTGATTGTGTTTTAGGTATCTTATTAGTGTAGGAATTTTATTTATGGTGATACATGTGGGTTTTAGACTGGCTGGGGACAAATCCCATTGAACCCCAAGTTATAATGCTCACGATATTTGATATTTCGACTTGCGATGGGTATACAATATCAAGAACATATCACCATCGTAAATCAGGGAATACCTATATAACACTTACCCAGTCTTAAGCCATCGATCAGGACCCATCATTTCCTTTGTCTTTTCTGGCTCTCCCCAGTAGCCAAGGAAATTGCAGTATCCTCTAATACACAGCTCTCCTGGCTCCCCTACAGGAACTATGTTCCCATGTTCATCAGTCACCTTCACCTGAAAACACAAGATAAAACAAACTCTTGTAGAGTCAGTCATTAAACAAATGTCATACTTACCTTCATTTTCTCTATATCCAACAAACAATATCCTGCTATCCTCATTTACGTGGGTGAAGTATAATTTGTTTTTTTACTGAAGATATTTGTTTTAGCTCATAAAATTCATACAAAATACCCGGCCAGAATATAATTTACATTGCTGGAATCCTTATGATTATTGTGATTATTTTAAATATACACATCATGGAATTTGCATTAGACATACAAATTTTAGATCTAATTTAAGAATTTTGATTACAAAGCCAAAATTTTATCTTTTGTGCAAAATATATGACATTTATATTCAAAATATTCCTGGTCTTGCAAGGAATCCAGCAATGTCAATTATATTATCCTAACTTTAGTCTGAGGTATTATTTATTACTAAAAATGTAAGCCTAATATTTTCACCCAAACATTTCTCTGGTAGGAAGGGAAGGTGGGTGATAGGAAGGGAGGGACCCAGCAAGCGTGGGTAGAGGGGGGGAGCGGAGGTGGGGTATTTTGATTGACAGATAGTGTCTGGGTCAAGTATAATTTGTTTATTTACTGAAGATATTTGTTTTAGCTCATAAAATTCATACAAATTACCCAGCCAGAATATAATTTACATTGCTGGAATTCTTATAAGACTGTGATTATTTTAAATATAAACATCATGGAATTTGCATTAGACATACAAATTTTAGATCTAATGTAAGAATTTTGATTACAAAGCGCCAAAATTTTATCTTTTGTGCAAAATATATGATGTTTATATTCAAAATATTCCTGGTCTTGCAAGGAGTCCAGCATTGTCAATTATAATATCCTAACTTTAGTCTGAGGTATTATTTATTACTATACCTTGAAATATAGTGTTTTCACCCAAACATTTCTCAGAGAGGGAGGAGCCAGCGAGCGTGGGATGAGGGGGGGGGGTGGAGTTGAGTCCATTATTTGAATGGACATTAACCTGGCGACTGTATATCTCTTAAATATTAATTGTGTGAGCATACCATCATAAAATTAAGATGTTATTTTTACTACAACGTAGGTATTGTGTCGGAAAAAGTGGAGTTTGGGAGTCGGCCCAGTCTCTATTTCAATTAATCCCATATGTTCTGTTATTCTATTTACGCGTTTCTCGTTTCACGCGCTACTCCGCGGATTCAATTGACCGTGTAAATCGGGGGACCACTGTAATGAGGCAGTAGGAAGATTACAAGAACCTCTACCTAGTCAGTCTGCTTTCAGTGGATTCCAGGATCAGGATGAGGAGGCTGGCTCTAATTATAGTGTTCAGTCTCTAGAGCAGGGAGAACCTATTGAGACTGACTTCATCCTGTCCCCATTTTGGCAACCTCTTCCACCTGGGGCAAATGTGTTGGCTACTATGAGTGGAAACAGACTGCTCTTAACTGCCACGCAGCTGATGGATAATATTGAGTGTAAGGATGACCCCAACAGGCCATGGGTAACATTGGTAAGAGCTAAGTCTTCTTTGTTCACTAATCCATCTGAATCTGTGGATTCCTTATTCAAGATATTTTATGAAAATGTCTCTAAGCTTCCTGATATCTCAGCAACTACAAAGAGAGAGGAAGGACATGCAACTTTGGGTCAACATTCTTTGTTTTTGGAGGGTGATACTACACTTTGGCCCGATATTTGCCCAAAGATGATCTCTGAAATAGACGAAGTCTGGGCTAATTTATTGAAAGACTTAACATTCATTCCCTCAGATAGGAATGCTCACAAGTTTAGTTTTTTGAAGTTCCAATTTAATGACAAAAAGAGTTCCTTATATGAACTTTCCCAATATGTGTCGGCTTCAAAATATGTTGATATAAGTTATGAAAAAAATTTGAAACCAGTTGCCCCTGCACTGTTGCTTGAAGAATTTAAAATTAGGAAATTGGCAGCAGATGTTTGGTCTGCAATTATGATATGTCAGTTATTAACTAAGTTTGTGCTGGACTATGAAGAAAATTCAGAAGTGGACAAATGTTTTGCTGCTGCTCTACAAGGGATCCCATATTCCCTGTACTGTACAACGCATTTTTAGATCATTTGTTGAAAGCCATAAGACTGAAAGTCCAGCTAAGAAAACAAGCAACGAATAATGATTCAAGTGGTAGGGCTTATTTGTTGATACGTTCTTCTCTTTCTCCTGCTTTGTTTGGTGAGCAATCATTGATTAATTATAGATCATCTTTGGAGAATACTATTAATATTAATGTCCCCAGGAGTCCTCAGACCTTTTGGAAACCTAGGAGAGGAAGGTTTTACAGGGGAACAGGACCAGCTGCCTGGGTCAGTTATCAACCAAGGGGAAATTTTAGAGGAGGAAATAATCAAAGACATAATAGAGGTGGCCGTTTATTCAGAAACGGAAGGAGACCTTATTCCACCACCTCAGCAACTTCCCCCTTCCAATGAAGCCAGACAGCTGGGTCGTCTAGGTGGTTGGGAGAACAGATGGACTTCTTCCATATGGGCTTGCAAGACAATCAAAGGGGTCTCACATGGACTTGGTTGAGGCACCCTCCCCTAGCATCCCCAAAGAAGGGTCAAAAACCAACCCCATTACTTACAAAATTTGTAAGTCAACTACTTAACAGAGGTGTCATAGAACCGTTGCAGTCAGAGAAATGTTTCATGTCTCGCCTATTCCCAGTCCACAAGAAAGGCAGCGACAAATTAAGATGGATTTTGGATCTTTCAATCCTAAACAAATTTATTCCCAAAAGAAGTTTCAAGATGCTCACTTACGACCATCTGAGGCATCTACTTCCGCCCAATGCTTGGATTTCAAAAGTGGATCTCGAAGATGCCTATTATCACGTTCCTGTTGCTTCCAGGTACAGAAAATTTCTGGTGTTCAAAGTAGGGGAATTAAGTTATCAATTCACAGTGATGCCATTCGGTCTGACAATTGCACCAAAAGTCTTTACAAAACTGGCAAATATTCCCAGAAAGATCCTTGCAAAGGAGGGCACAAGAACCTTTGCTTATCTAGACGATTGGCTGATAATGGGAAACTCTTTCGAAGATTGTCAAAGGGCGACCCAACGTACACTAGTACTATTTCAAAACCTTGGTTTAAAGATAAACAAGGTAAAATCAAACTTAATACCATATCAAAAGTTGGATTGGTTAGGCCTCCACTGGGATACAAATCAGCAGTCAGTCAGTTAACCAGGAACGAAAGTAACAGATTTGATAAACAAAGTAGAAACCTTTTGTGTAAAGCACAAGGTTTCTTGGCACGACTGGGAAAAACTTCTGGGTCTGTTGAATTTTGCCACAATAGTGGTTCCATTGGGAAAGTTAAGGAAAAAGCAACTATCTCATCTGGGCTCGAAGTTGCTGCGCAGAAACAGAAAAGTTGCTTCTTCTCTCCCTATTCAGATAAAGAATCATCTGTTATGGTGGACAAACTGGGACAATCCAATCGGTCCCTCTCCCTGGGTTCCACCTCAAACAGATTTGGTCGTTTGTACGGATGTGTCCAAAATAGGATGGGGATACCATTCTTCAAAAGGGGAATTCAATCAAGGAAGGTGGAGCAACTTCCTTTGGGACAAACACATAAATATAAAAGAATTAGCAGTGGTCCTATTCTTTTTGTTGGCAAACCCAAATTTACAAAATATGACGATCCTGTTTGCCATGGACAACAAAACAGCAGTCTTTTGTCTCAATCATCAAGGCTCAACAAGGTCTTGGCTCCTTCTACAACTATCAGAAAAAATTTTCAGTATTTGTGCAACGCAATTACTTTACCTCAAAGCAACTTATATACCGGGAGTGCAAAACAATTGTATCGACAGAAACAGAATGGTCCGTAAAGGTATCGGAGTTCAAGAGTCTAGTGAAGAAGTTTGGAACTCCACAGATAGATCTGTTTGCTTCCCTAACAAATTACAAGATGCCAATTTATGCATTTCTGGACAGGTCAAATCTTTTAGGAAATGCCCTCCTCTTAGATTGGAACCTTTGGAATTCAAGCTATCTGTTCCCACCTGTGAAAATATTGCCCAAAGTGGTTCACAAACTCAGTTCCTTCCGAGGCAAAGTCCTCTTAATTGCACCATATTGGATCCTACAACCTTGGTGCCTGGATCTACTGGACTGGTGCCCGAATCCTCCACAATTGCAACAAGGATGTCTAGACCAGGTACTACATTCTCAGGTCGAGATATCCTTGGCACTTCACGCTTGGAGTTTCTCAAAAAAAGTTTAAATAGGTTGTTGGGTAATTCCAATATAGCTAATCAAGTATTAGCAGGTCATAGACCCCAAACTTCTATTCAATATGAGAAAGCTTGGAATCTTTTTCAACAATTTATCAAGTTAACAACTTCGGATTCATTATCGGAAACAGTTGTATAAGAATTTTTAGAATTTCTGTTCAGAGTTAAAGGCCTTCAAGGATCGACAATTGCATCTTATAAATCAGAGTTGGTCTCTGGAAAAAGTTACTAATCTTCTTATGGGGCCTAATTACAATATAAATCTGAACAGGGATAAATTACTCCAGAAGGCAGCCTTCCTTCTAGCAATAGCAACAGGTATGAGAATCAGTGAACTGATTTCAATTTCCAATAATCCATCATTATTGGTATTTTCTGACGAGGATGTTATCCTTTTTCCTACGGAGATCCTAAGAAAAAATGAAAAGGAAGGTTTCCAAGCTCAACCTATTAGGATAAAACGTCTAATGGATGAAACTAGGGTTCCTCACATATTGTGTCCAGTTAAAAATCTTCAGGAATGGTTAACCAGATTCCCTAATAGAGGCCCTTATGTTTTCTCATCAAGGGATGTTAAGAAATTATCTCCTAGTCAATTGACACAATCCTTATCTCAATTAGTGAATCAAGCAGACCCTGGCAATAAATTTTTGGCACATGACACTAGGAAATATGCAGGGTCTGTGGCCTTTCCGTGGCATATGAGTCTCAGTCAGATCAAGGAAATGGGCTTTTGGAGATCTTCAAAAACTTTCAAAGACAGCAATCTTCATCTATCTCTGAAAGATGCTTCAAATGTGGTGGTGCTGGGTTCCCCTCCCCCATCTATTCAATCTCCACTACCAGGACCTTCTTCCTCATTAGAATAAGGTAAGTATCCTTTTTGAGTAAATTAACATTTTACCTTCCGATAAATGTTCCTAATTTTGGAAATTTTCAAAATAGTTTATAATATAATAAGGACCTCAGTCAGCGGAGCCTTGTATGCAAAGTCATCTCCCTCTCCACCCCCTACTCGGGTATTCTTGCTGAGCGTCACATTCAGAGCATTGAACAAAAAGCCGTTTTTTTCTAAAAACCAATTTTTGTGATATAGCACGAATGCGACGTCCATAATCTCCACCCCTCGAGAGTTGACTTTTAATTACTGCTCTCTCTGAGGCAAGAGATGAGCTTCGCAGTACGCATGGTGGCAAAATGAAGGAAGGACTTTGAAAATAGCAATTAAATGCCAGGTAGCGACGTGTCCTCCTAATATTACTTATTAAGTAATTATTAGATGTTTTAATTGCCTGTATGTTGGCCTGGCGAAATTGGCTAGGAATTAACATACCTAGGTAACATTGCTGATGTCGCATTCGAGCTATATCACAAAAACTGGTTTTTAGAAAAAATCGTCTTTTTCTTCTAAGTTGCATTTCCAATGAATGTCAAGTTCCAGTAAAATATGAAAATGGTAACGGGTCCTTTTTTACTACTTTTTTATTTTATCAAGGTAAAGCCATAGTTTCCATATCTTACTTTGATATTACTTAAAAAACAATCTGACAGAACCAAGGGGGGATATGAAGATAAAATTAAAATTCTCTACAGCTATTCATGGATTTCTCATTTTATGCTATAAGAATTAGCCAACATTATATCAAACGTTGTCATAAATTCTTAAAAAGCATTACTCTGGCATTTGAAGCAAAATAATTTTTCAATAACTCCAAAATATAATAACTTTTTACACTCAATTTCATAAAAAAATATTTTGTCATGTCAGATTTCAACAAAGTAAACTAAATACATGAATACAATCACAAATTTAAATTTGTACAGGTACTATGATAAAAGAGTTATTGGGAAGAACCAC
Organism: Homarus americanus; assembly: GCF_018991925.1. Classification (NCBI taxonomy): domain Eukaryota; kingdom Metazoa; phylum Arthropoda; class Malacostraca; order Decapoda; family Nephropidae; genus Homarus; species Homarus americanus. Next base: position 5,917,836 of record NW_024737042.1, on the reverse strand, counting down.
AGGCAGAAAAAAAATGTCTTGATTTAAATGTATGCTATGGCAGAGTGGTGACCACAGCATACAGTAGTCTGGTAAGATGTACTGTACAATACTCTCATTTCTGGGAACAGTAGCTTCTGAGATTTGAGCATCTGGTGGAAGAGTATTCAGCGAGTTCTCTGAATATTCTTTGGATGGAGGAGGTCACTAAAGTTGTTGTTGTTGATGTTGATATTATTATTACTGATGTTTATCATCATCGACAAATTTTTTATGCATATACAGTACAATACTGTACCAGTATCTGTGTATGTCTGTGTTCAGTTATGTTGGGAGGTGGAATACTGTTTTGTGGGTGGGGGTAGTGTTGTGTTGTTATACAGTAGTGTCTGTGAGAGGTGAGAGCAGTTATTGAATGTAAAAAAAAATGTCGTGTTTCTCCAAAAGCTTGACAATTTCACTAATGCCCTGGCCCACTTTGCACATGTACATGTTGGTGTAGTGTATCTTCTATTCACTTTTACCTGCACAAAGTGTTATTATCACCTAAGTGAAGGCATCCATCTCCAGCACTTTGTAATATGATATATTAATAATTATTATGACACAAATAAATGCTACTTACCTCAATATGATCACAAGGATAGCCGATAGTGGAAGACCTTACAGTTGGTGAGTCTGATGGGCAGCACTGAAAAGTAACAGGGCTTGTTTCTGTCATCCCGTACATCACCTGTTGGGATAAAGCAGTGGGTCATCACCATTTGATGGGTTAGGTCACTGAATTGTTATCTTAGGGCAGCAGCAGTAAGAAAGGCACCATTATGTACCTTGTAAAGGCAAGATCAAGATATTTAAGATTTTTAAACAATCTACAATATCTATACCGCCACAAAAAATTTCAAGACCTCATTTAAACTGTACAAAACCCTCCTTCACACGTCAAATTGTAGATCCTTGGAACAATATTCATCCTGGAGGTGTTGGTGGTATAATACAGTGCTTTAGTAACATGAATGTCTCTCACCAAGGAGACTGAGTTTCATCCCCATTTGAATCACATGTTAGACAGGTGTTGTCCAGTGTGATGCTAACAAATATAGCACCTCTGTTTTCATCTAAGACTAGACCAACTGGTGATGGCCCTCACTGAATCTCTAACTTCCAGAGACCAGTTAGTTACATATGACAGAGTTATCCACTGCAAAATAAACAAATACTGTTATCATTATTACTGCAAGAACAATGGGAAGCTTTAAGATATGTTTTGATGTATACATCAGGATATTAAAAAGGGAATGCCAACTAGTGCATTCTATTGAAAAATCTTTATTGGTAAATCTATTCAGGAACTATTTTCCTTCAACTGAAAATACTCATGTACTACTGTAATGTGAATAAATTACAGTAATCATATACAGTAAACCCTTGCCCAATGCGGGGATTAGGTTCCTCGAAAACTGCGTATTGGGCAAAATCGCATTGGGCAAACTTAACTTCTTACGGGGTGGCACAAATCTAATAATAATAAAAATAACAAACCATAAACAATTAAACATATTAATGATAAGCATTATAAAACCACATTATTGTACTCACCGATCCATGGCGAGATGATTGTATCGTAACTATGATGATGATATCACAGATGTTGTGAAGCCTTCTGATAATGGTGATTGATGAAGAAGACTTCGATTATGATGAAGCCTGAATGAATTTTATACTTAAGCCGATGGATCATCAGGATCATTGGCTTCAGGCTCCAGATCGGCAGATGATGTTGATAGTTGGGGTGACTGCGGCCTCTAGAAGAAGTCTATTATTTTCTGTTGTTTGCTTTTTGTATTCAAACCTTTCAAAATTTCTCTGTATGGCACACAAATATCATGCAGGGCCCTTTTAAACTTTAAACTTTTCTCCATTACTGGATCTATGTCAAAACACATGTCAGAAAGTTCATTTGCTTTCAGGAGGAATTCAAAGGTCGCCTTAATTGTTAATTTAGGTTTTACGGATTCCACTTCAGTATCATCATCATCACTTTTACTGTCATCTGCTAAAAGCTCTTCAAGCTTCTCATTTGTAGGTTCTTGAAAATGCAAGTCCAACAGTTCATTCACCTCCTCTTTCTACATGTCATCAAAACTCTCACCTCCAATTTCCTTTACAAGTTTCACAATTTTAGCATTTCCTTGTCAACCGTTGGAAATTCCCTGAAATCGTGAGAACTTTCATGCCAAAGTTGGTGCCAGCAAGTGTCCATGGTAGAAGGCTTCACTTCATCCCAAGACATTTTTATAATGTCAAGGCAGTTTTTGATGTTAAATGCCTTCCAGAATTCCATCAGTGTTTCATATGCATCAGCATCCATTGTTTCGTTGCTTGTCTCTAGACACTCCTCATGTAATATGACTTAAATGTCTTGATGACACCTTGATCCATTGGTTGCAGAATTGAAGTGGTATTGGGGGCAAGAACATAACTTCCACATTAGGATGCGTGAACTGAAGTGTTACTGCATCATGGCCTGGGGCATTATCCAACAATAGCAACACCCTTGAGTCAAAATTCTTCTTCATAAGATATTCTTTGACCTCATGCACAAAATGATGCTCCAACCAATCATTAAAGATCACCCAAGTTACCCAGGCCTTTTTATTGGACTTCCAAACAACAGGCAAATGAAGCTTATTTTTACCATTTAATGCCCTGGGATTTTCCGAACGGTACACAAGCATTGGTTTGCACTTCCAATCACCAGCTGCATTACCACAAGATAACAATGTCAACCTGTCTTTGAAGGCTTCAAACCCTGGAGCAACTTTTTGGGTCTTTGTAATGTAGGTAAGGTTACCCTTACATTTATAAAAGAGACCAGTCTCATCAGTGTTAAATGCATGGGCTTGAAGTGCTCTGCAGCCTCTTTGTCTGCTGATCCAGCCTCTCCCTGAAGCTTCACATTATGTAAAGCAAAGCGGCATTTAAAATTTTCAAACCACCCTTTGCTTGCTTGGAAATCAGACACAATCACAGCATCACTCCCTGCCCCCTCAGTTTTCACAACATGAACATACAAGCTATGTGCATTCTCACATATTGCTACGTCATATCGATGACAACAGATCTTTTCTCATTCACTTGTCCACTGATCCAAACATTTAATAGTTTTCCATTTTTCCTTAGTACCAATCCCTCCTTGGTACTTGAGCTACCTTAGCACTTACAGAAGCTGATGCTATCACACTTGTACATATTTTGTCCTCACAACTACGAATTCTGTGTATGGTGCATTCATTTACCAGAGTTCTCACGGGCAAGCGTTGCTACATGTGCTCCATCATGTAGCCAATATAAAATCTTTATTTTCTCAGCTAATCACTTTTCTACTTTTCTTGGGTGTGCTACCACCACTAGCATCACCTCTGAAATTGGGGTCCATAATGCAAGGGAAAACACACAAAGCAATGGAAAAACACAGTAAGTTCCAAAACCACTTTAGTACAATGTTAACGATACTAGCGCATAAGCAAGACTGGCGGGCATCTCCAACTGGAGGGTGGCTGAGGCAAAGCGGAGGAGGAAGGAGGGGGGAGGAAAGTTGGAGGCGGCGAGTTGTTAACCCACTTCTATTCAAATTTTCCGTGTTGGACAAATTATTTGGTCACATATATTTAAATACGTACTGTATAGTCAAAATCGTGTTGAACAAACCAGTGTTGGGCGAGGGTTCACTGTACTGCAATGATATGCTTTACAAATTGGTTCAAAATTAGACAGGGATTAAGGCAAGGCTGTGTTCTATCTACGACCTTGTATAATATATGGCAAACCCCGTTATTCATAGCCTCGGTATTTGTAACCCCATTTATCCGCAATCAAATTATTGTTACCCATTTCCACTATTCACAATGGTTGCCCTGTTTATTCGCAAATTCTTAAGAGCAAAAAATTTTGAACCACACGCCTGAACCGTAGCGTAGGACAGCGTGTATGTATTCCTCCGCCATACGCTCCCGCTCGTCCTCAGTCTCACACATACTGGCGTGTGTTTTGTGTGATCTCGCAATGCCAAAGCGACCAGCTACTAAAATCCCAGCAATGTTGCTAGAGATCACGTGTGGCAGTTACGTTGGACATGAAATTTGATATCGTAAAAAGACATGAACACGGAGAAGGAACGTCAGTGATTGGGCGCGTGCAAGGCTTGGCTCCCTCTATGGTGCATTCTATAGTTAAAAGCGGCGACAAGATTAAGGAGATGGCCAGGTCTGCAACATCACTGACTAGGTTCCGTGATGCTGAGATGGTGAGTATGGAGCGGATGTTGAGTATGTGGATTGATGACCAGACCCAGCACCTTAAAACACAGTGAGGAGAGTGAGGTGGCTGATGACCCCAGCCTTCTCTCACCCCAGTAAACCTTCACCCTCTCCCAAAATGATAACTTCAGCAAGCAAGCAACACAGCACATCAGAGGTAAATTAACAGTCTACGTTTAAAACTTACCTCACACACCTACGCACATAAACATTCAAACACTCACACACTCAAACATGTAAAGTACAGTATACTGTATTTGTAAACATATACAGTACTGTATGCCTAATAAACCCAAAGTGTTTGTTATTGATGTTTATTTGATATTATGCCCTTGTTTCTTTATTTATTTTATGTTCTAAATGTATTGAGTAAAACAAGTGTTAAAATCTGACGGCCGTGACCACCGCGATGTCCGTATCCCCCCTATTTACATTATTTCTTATGGGAGAAATTGCTCCGCTATTTGCAATTTCGATATTCGCAACGAGTTTCATGCCCATAACCTTTGCGATAAGTGAGGCAGCCCTGTACAGTATTCAGAATGACGGAATAAAAGTTAAAGGTAAAATAATATTAGATGTACGCTATGCAGATGATACTGCTCTTATCACGGATAGTGAAGAGGCGTTACAAAAACTGGTTAAAAGATTAGTGGAAGAAAGGTGAAGAACATGGGTTAAGAGTCAATTCTGTAAAGGTGAAAGTAATGCTTGTTTTCAAATTGGGAATAAATTCTAAAATACAAATTATGGCAGGCAAGAGAGAAATTGAAAACAAGTGTAAAATTTTGTGTACGTTACAATATTTGGGAAGTAACATTAGCTGTGATGGTAGATGTGCAAAAGAAATCATAATAAGAATAGGTAAAGCAAAATCAGCATTCAATAATCTAAAAGACCTGATCAAAAGAAGTATTAACTTCAATTTGAGAAAAAGGCTGCTATAAGGCTTTTTGTATATGGCAGGCTGATGTATGGGTCACAAGTGTGGAAACTGTCAGCAGACACCAGAAAGAGGTTAGAGGCCTTTGAAATGTGGTGTTATATGCAAATGTTAAGAAAAAGTTACACTGACAGGAAAACAAATGAAGAAATACTAAGGTTAACAAAAACTTCAAGAGAAATACATGAAATGGACAGAAAAAGACGTTTTTTCTAAAAACCAGTTTTTGTGATATAACCGAGAATGCGATGCCTAGCTTTAACCTAAGTATGTTAATACCTAGCAATAACTCGCCAGGCCAACATACAGGCAATTAAAACATCTAATAATTACTTAATAAGTAATAATAGGAGGACACGTCGCTACCTGGCATTTAATTGCAATTCTCAAAACCCCCTCCCGCACCCCCTATCACACGCACTGCCACCGTCATCTCTTGCCTTAGAGCATTGGTTCTCAACGTTTTTCACTCCATTCTCCCCTTGTCGCTATGATTAAACAAAATGACAAAAAAAAGAATGAAAATTCTTTTCTGCCAAGTCAAAATAAGTAATACAAGTTTTGTTTAATTCAGATTCCCAACATTATTTGGAAACATACAATTTATAACAGCTCGCCATGGCCCCCAGGTTGAGAACCACTGCCTTAGAGCAAGCAGTAAACAAAAGTCAACTCTCGAGGGGTGGATATGGGTGAGTTATCGGCGTCGCATTCTAGGTTATATCACAAAAACTGGTTTTTAGAAAAAGACGGCTTTTTGTTCAAACCTCAGAATGCAACCCCTAGCTTTGAATAACCGAGCAGGAGGTGGAGAGGGAGGTGACTTTGCATACAAGGCTCCGCTAGCTTAGGTCCAGATTATGATTATAAACCGTTTAGAATATTTCCAAAATTAGGAACATTTACCGGAAGGTAAAATGTTAATTTACATATCCCGATGAGGATACTCACTTTATTCTGATGAGGAAGAAGACGGTCCTGGTTGTAGAGATTGACTAAGTGGGGGTAGGGGACCCCAACACCACCACATTTGAAGCATCTTTCAGAGATAAATCAAGATAGCTGCCTTGGAAAGTTTTGAAGATTTCCAAAAGCCCATTTCCTTGATCCGACTGAGGCTCATATGCTGTAGAATGGCCACAGACCCTGCATATTTCCTAGTGTCGTGTGCCATAAATTTCTTGCCAGGGTCTGCTTTATTCACTAATTGAGATAAAGATTTTGTCATTTGACTAGAAGACAATTCCTTACCATCCCTGGATGAGAAAACATAGGGGCCTCGATTAGGGAATTTGGTTAACCATTCCTGAAGATTTTTAACTGGGCACAAGAAATGAGGAACCCTTGTCTCATCCATTAGGCATTTTATCCTAATAGGTTGAGCTTGGAAATCTTCCCTTTAATTTTTTCTTAGGATCTCCGTAGGAAAAAGGGTAACATCCTCATCAGAAAATACCAATACTGATGAATTATTGGAAATTGAAATCAGTTCACTGATTCTCATACCTGTTGCTATTGCTAGAAGGAAGGCTGCCTTCTGTAGTAATTTATCCCTGTTCAGATTTATATTGTAATTAGGCCCCATAAGAAATTTAGTAACTTTTTCCAGAGACCAAGGTGGGATTCTCTTAGGGCAAAGGGGTCTCTGAATGAAAAAGGAAGATCTTAGCATTTGATAAATCCTTGGGTTCAAAATAATGTATTAATGGGCAAAGTTGAGGGTAGGAGGGCCAGGGAAAGGCAGAGACCAACCATGGGGCTACTACAGCATGGTATACACCACGGAGCTTCTTGCAATTGGCCCACTGCCCTAAGGGCAAAGCTCTACTGTACATGTACTCAAAATAATGTACTAAATGAATACTAAAAAAAATTTCTAGTGCAAACTATAGAATGTTTATATTCAAATTAATCACTATCTTATAATAATTCCAGCAATGTAAATTATATTCTCCCCGGTCACTTCTGTGACATTATATAAACAAAAAACATAATCTCAAGCTGAAGGACATAAATAAACAAATAAATACTTCACTAGACCTTCGGTGCCAACTGCCAAACATGTCACTGTCACTTACCCTCCCCTCCTCCCCCATCTTCCCAACCAGGGTTTGGTGTTTTACGCTTAAATTTTTTATCTTATATAATATCATAGACTAAAGTTAGGAGAATATAATTTGTATTGCTGGAATCCTTGCAAGACAGCGAATAATTTTAATATAAATGTCATATATTTTGCACAAGAGATAAAAATTTTGCTGTCATAAAATTCTTAAATTAGAACTGAAATTTGTGTACAGTTGAGTCTTCATTTACGCGGTCAATTGAACCCGCGGAGTACCGCGTAAAACGAGAAAAGCGTAAATGAAATAACAGAACATATGGGATCAATTGAAATAGAGACTGGGACGACCCCTAAATTCCAATTTTTCCGACACAATACGTACCTTGTAGTCAAAATAACATCTTAATTTTATGATGGTATGCACACACAATTAATAATTAAGAGAAATGTCAATAATATTAGGTTTTTTAACACTTACATGAGTAGAAAAGATGGCTGGGCACATGGGGATGGGGGATTGGTTCCAAGGCAGAGGGTAGATTATTGGCCCTCACCTGTATCACTTGTATCAATTGTATCACTATCCACCACAGAGGCTTGCAGGGCCTCTTTGTCAAACCCCTCAAAGTCCATATCCTCACTATTACTATCACTGACTTGGGCCAGCTGTGGTGGGTGGCGGGTGAAGAACTCGGTAATGTTTTGATGACTGGGCGACCTTGTGCGCACCCTGCCCACGTCGCTTCCCGCGTAAATGACCAAATTTGCCGCGTAAATCAAGCATTTCAATTCTGGCAAGGCACCGCGTAAATGACAAAACGCGTAAACCAAAACCACGTAAATCCAGACTCAACTGTATAATGCGAGCTATAGCTTGTTTATATTCAAATTATTCACTATCTTATAAGAATTCCAGCAATGTTAATTATATTCTCCCATTGTCAGTTCAGTGACAGTTTATAAGAGAAAAACTTAAAGTCTCTCTTATGGAAAGATAAATAAATAAGCACTGGACCTTGGCATCAACTGTCAAACATATCACCTCACCTCCCTCCCTCCCCCCATCTTTCCAACCAGTAAACAGACCATTTCTCATCCCTTAATTTTAGCTGTGTTGATTTATAAGTGTTTGTTTTAACATAATACGACAAAAAACAATGTTTTGTTTATTCTAGGAGATGGGCTAAGGTGCATCTGGGTAGACTCTCAGTCCTTTTAGTATTTTGTGTTTCTCTCAAGTACCAAACTAAATTATTCCATTGAAACAACACTTCGATTTAGTGCGAATTTGGTTTAAACGACCTCTCTTGGAACGTATCTCGTATTATATCGACGTTCTACTGTATAAAGAATGCTCGTAAAACATTTAAATTTCCCTAAATTTCCAAAATAGTATCTGGTCTGAGTCTCTCCCATAGGAGAATTTCAGATATTATCCTCTCATCCATTAATGCCTCCTGCCCTTTTATTTAGTGTGTGTGTGTGTGTGTTTGTTGGTGGGGGGGGGCAACTGTAATGTAGTACCAACTGACAAAGGCACCTCAATCTCCCGTCCCTAATTCACACATAGTGTTCTTAGAGTGCGTACATGATATGGTCGTGAAAGCCTGTATGTTTAGCAGGTGTACATTATCCCTTAGCCAGCGGCAGCAGTGAATGAAGAAGTGCCAAATTTAAAAATCGTCATTATATAGATGCCACCGACCACTGGAGTGGAGCATAAATAAAGTTACACCGCATTTTGTGAAATTTTAACACCATCTATGCAGTATATAGTCTCTACGGCAATATGGCACAGTTGCTATATTTCATTAACATAGCAGAGATGCTTTTAATATTAAAACTTGAATTTTGTAATTGGCTATTATTTATATTCGTATAAGCAAGGTACGTGGAGTCACTCACACCCACAGCCAAAGCTGTGTCCAGGATTTGTGACCTGGATGTGGTTTCCCTCCCACCCTCCCTTACTATATTGTTGCCTTACTGTTGCTTCTTATGGCATTTGTTCATTCACTGCTGTCAGTCTCCTACGTTGGAAGGCTTTCTGATGTGTGGTAAAGCTTAAAACATGGAGTAATACACAGTGCAACTTGACAAACATCACAGCTGTAGATACTTCTCCTCACTTTCTTTTGCATTGCAGAGTAAGTACATCTCCTTTGAACCTTCTTTGTACTACCACCTTCAGCTGACTCTGTCTCTATTGGAAAATGTTTTCCACTCAGTCTTGTAGGGCATGGCTCAAGAGTTACTGAGCTTGTGGATTTATTTATCCAATAAACATCTTTGCTATATGCAGACACAATCTGTTCAATCAAGAGCAACTTGAAGTCAAGGAGGTTTTTCTGGCCTCCATTTCTCTTGTAGATTACATGGCGGTTATGCAAACTCATTTCTATCAGCCTGCAAAATAGCTTCTTGTAGTACTTTGTAATACCCTTGCACTCCTTCTCTTTTCTTCACAGATCTTGGCAGAATATTTGTTTGTCTCTCTCACTATATGTTCTATTATATCTCTGTCTACAAAAGACAAAAAAATCTCTATTGGGTTCTGAGGATCTTGCAAAACTACTTTGACTCCCGTGTCTCCAGTAAATGGAAATCGTTCTCTACTAATTGGAGAATTGCTCAACCATCCAACTGGAGCACTGTCATCTTGACCATCAACTTCTGCACCTGACAGAATATCATCTGGTTCCTCTGTAATAATCTCAAGTTGTGATTCATCACCACTATCAGTGTCATCACCACTACTATCTGATTTTGCATCATCACTAATATCATCCGTGAATTCATCATCAAAATCGTGGTCTAGAATATACTGTATTTCCTCATAAGGAATGTTCCTCCTACGGAACATAATTATGGCTACAATTTCTATATACAGTACAGTACAGGCAAAGAAAATAAAAAGTAAATGAATGATGAAATGCCTAACAGACAAAAAAATAATAATTGAAAATTATATCTGACAAAACTTAGCTCTCTTCAAAATATAAAAAGAAAGAATGGAAATTTAGCTCCACAGATGAGACCAAAGAGAGTGCTCTATACCATATGAAAGCTGGGAACAGACTGTTTGAGTGATTGGAGCTTTAGGCGGCTGGCGCCTGCGATCAGGCAAGCCATGGCCACCCTTGAGTTGCTAGTTAGGGATTTCTAAGGCTCTAGGGCACTCATACAAATCCGACTATATATAGTCTCTGCTGGGAAATACAGGAGATGAATTTTGGAGAAGCATCTATATATAGTCTCACCGCAATTTTTCAGCACATTCCGGACCATCTATATATAGTTCGGCCACCGGCTAAAGTTTAACCAGACACTGACATATTATTTTCCCATACCATTATCCTCAATTGTTTTGCTACTACTTTTTATTTCCCTACTTTCCTGCCTTTACTTCCCTCTCCATGTAAACACACTGTTAAGAGTCCTCATTCCTCACACAACATTTGATTTCTTAGGTGTCAATATGCATCAGCTTCCTCATTTAAGTGACAGTGAAGCCAATTACTGTATTGCTAGCACTACTGTCCTGTCCATAACACTTCAAAGTATGAAATTGGTCACAAGCTGAAATATTAAAAAAAAAATCAACACACTTTAACCTACTATTCAAGTTGAGAAAGACACATGTGACAGAAAATATTCAAACATCAAAATAAATTACAAAAATATTACCAGAAAGTCCTTCATATTAAGGTCGTTCATAACAGCCATCACTAGTTCCTGAGGACATGGAGCACCTGCCATTATTCCAGTTGACAAGGAACTGACATCTTTGAGCAATCTTTGTTGAACATTTAAAATGTCAACAAACATGGTCGGAGTACCGTAGCAAGATGTAATTCTGCAAGATAAAGAAAATATTGGTTTTGAAATAATGAAAGTAGTCTGGACATTATCAGCTGCATAGTTTAGCCATTATTATGTACAGTACATACCTCTGGGAATGGTATTAATACGAGTTTAAGAAATCAAAATTTATATCACTAACACTGTAAGCCATGATAATGGTTTACCAATAAACCATGGTTTACTTACCTTCCCAATTTACTGTTATTAATGACCACAGCAATTAGTGGTGGCCATGTTCTTGACACTGTTACCCAGGGCTATGCTTAAGTTCAGTACAGGGTATCTCAATCATGAGGAGGGAAAATGTACACACACTGCTTTAATCCACTACGGACTCAAACTCAGGACCCTTAGGATCACATTGGAACCAGTTTTGAGGAATTTTTAGTCTCCAGTCCTCTTGGTCCTAGATTATCCATTTATAACCCCAACCAAAGATTCTAATACTAGAGAAGGACAGCCCACTCCTATGGGCAAATGCATTCACCGCCCAAAATGGCTTCGCCAAGTGGCGGGGGAGTAAATTAAATAATTACCAGGCAAGCAATAAAGGGAGGAAGATGAAACATTTGGCAAAATCAGGATTTTCTTTTCTGCATTTCTTTATAGCAGCTGCAATGGGGCCCCGGTACTGTGCAGTCATTAATTGCTGTAGCAGCTCCTTAAGGAACAGGAACCTTTCTTGAAATAAAGTCTTTTTTTTTTAAATTAAGAGTTGCTTAGGTAAGCCTACACAGCACCATATCATGGAACTGTTTACATTCTACTCACAGCATCTTCTCCAGTCACAAGAAAATCAAGGTACAGTAATGTCTCGATTTACGCGAATTTGGTTTACGCGTTTGGTCATTTACACGGCACCTTGCCAGACCGACAATTTTTATTTACACGGTTCATTCCATCATTTACGCGGGAAGCGCCGCGGGCAGGGTGCACACAAGGTAGCCCGGTCAACAAAACATTACCGAGTTCTTCACCCGCCACCCACCACAACCAGCCCAAGTCAGTGATAGTGATAATGAGGATATGGACTTTGCGGGGTTTGATAAAGAGGCCCTGCAATTTTATGAGCTAAAAACAAATATCTTCAGTAAATAAACAAATTATACTTTACCCAGACACAATACGTTACTTAAGTTGTAGTAAAAATAACATCTTCGGCGCCTGGAGGGTGCGCATTAGGTCGTTCTTATGTTGTCGCTGACGTCATATGACGTATCGGACTGCGATTGGGCCACGCATCCTTACCTCCCTCTGCCACTAGCTGTAATTGGTCTAATGTAACACTACGTGCCCTGCCACGAGAGGGAAGAAGTCGCTGACCTAGCCGGGCCAGTCTCATTGTTCTCAGTTCTCCGAGTATACAGTTCTCTCTTGTGCCCGCTATTCCCCTCACAATGGCTTCCGCTGGACCCCCACCACCCCCGAGAAACCATGAACTACCTGGACCAAGCCATGGTTATGTGAAGGAAGTCATCGAGTTGGGGGAGAAAATCAAGCTCATCCTTGACAAAGACACAGTCAAGCATCGGTATGAAGTGTCTAATAACCTTCTGTCGAAAATTATGGAGCCGTATGTCCAGATGTATCACAACATCAATGCTAGTCTCACCCGCAACCCACCACAACCACAGCCAGCCCAAGTCAGTGATAGTGACAGTGAGGATATGGACTTTGAGGGGTTTGTCAGGGAGGCCCTGCAAACCTCTGTGAGTAGTGATAGTGATTCACAGGAGGGCCACTAATCTGCCCTCTGCCTCGGAACCAGCCGCCATCCACGTGTGCCGACCCATCTCTTCTACTAACCTAAGTGTTAAACACCTTTATATTTGTAGTTTTTTATTTAGATATTATGTGTGTGTCAACACCATCATAAAATTATGATGTTATTTTTACTACAAGGTACGTATTGTGTCAGAAAAAGTGGAGTTTGAGGGTCGGCCCAGTTTCTAATTCAATTAATCCCATATGTTCTGTTATTTCGTTTACGCGTTTCTCGTTTTACGCGGACCTCCACGGGTTCAATTGAATGCGTAAATGCAGACTATACTGTATAAGATATATACTTATAAAGAGAAAGACAAAGAGTAGAAGAATATAAGTATATATAAATATACAGTGGTCCCTCGGTTAACGAACGCCTCGGTTAACGAAATTTCGATTAACGAACTGCCTCCCATAAGATTCTTAAATTCGGTTAACGAACAAAAATTCGGTTAACGAATTTCTTACGAGCCGACCTCAACATGTTTTCGCTTGCACTGGCCGGTCAACCAGCTTTAGTATTAGTCCGCCAATACATTAATCGGTTCTAGGGCTTAAATTCCTTACTATTTTAGTAAATATCAAGAAGTTTATACTATTCAATAATTTTAAAAGTTTAATATTCAATTTTTTAGTCATTTTAACAATTATTGAACATAATTGAAGGTAAAGTGTCTAGTTTAATGCGCGGCATCCAGCCTCTTAACACAGCAAACAGGCGTTAGTCTCTCTCTGTTTTCACTGGAGGTAACATCTTCCTTGAGACTCTCTTCAACTAAATGCTTTTTTTCTGTGTTTCCAAGCAAATTATTGGTCATTTTGAAATATATTTTACATATTGACAATATATAATGCAGTGCAGTGTTGATTTAAAGAAAATAATCTTGAAATACACCAAGAGAACTAAAATTTTATGGGTGAAATGGTGCCATGGGTGACTTCTCCACCCCAATGCCTTCTCTTCTTCCTTCTCCTCCACCCCCATTCTAATTCCCATCATCATCATCATCATCCAGGAGCCTTCTACATACACACCTCAAAGTAAGTGAACTTTTCTACCATTTTTGTTGAATTTAGGCAATTTTCGGTGAGCTGGAACCAATTACCCAAAAAACCCATTGAAACAATGGTTTCGGTTAACGAATTTTTCGGTTAATGAGCAACCTGCTGGAACGGATTGTGTTCGTTAACCGAGGGACCACTGTATTGAAGAATAAAAAGAATAAGTATATGAAATAGTATAAAGAGGAAAAACTTGCTCCCTTACAAGAATTGTAAAATCTTGGAACAACCTGCCAGAGAGTGTTGTGACAGCACTGAGTGTGAGCTAATTCAAGACCAGACTTGACCAACACTGGTGCAGGTTCAGATACATTCAGGAGCCAGTAATGCCCAATACTTACCAACAGTGTGTAACAGAGCCATGACCAACCGCCCAAGAGGCTAACATGTCGATCAGTGGTGAAGAGGGTAAAAGTACAGTATAAAAGAAGTTGTTCATCCAGATCCTCATCCACTTATGGGACATTAATTAGTTATGAAGCATGTGGCCTAGAAGAACGACTACACATACTCAGGGTTCTAAGATTGTATTTACTAACCTCTCATCTTGTAGAGCATGAACACAAGCTTCAGGGTCAAAGCCTTCACTGGGCATGATGCATGTAGCTCCAAACGATGCTCCAACCAGTGACCCAGTAACACAACCAAAACAGTGATACAGTGGCACTGGCAGACATATGCGGTGGATCTGACAAAAAGGTTATGAATAAACTGTGAATGAATGAATCTATAGGATGTCCACAAAATTATCAATAGCACAGCATTTTGTGTAGTGTAGAAATAAAAATAAACATGATGACATACACTACATTACAACTTACTTAGATTAGATTATGCTGCAATAGGCCAATAAAAACTAAATATGTAAATTATAATGTGCTACAGTATACTGTACAGTGGGGTATGCTATAACGAATCTAATTGGTTCTAGAACCTTGTTCGTTATAGCATTCGTTCGTTATAGGATTAATCCGTTCCAGCCCTCAAATACAACCACTTAACACTGAAAATATAATATAAAATTGTAAAAATTGTAAAAAAGTGCATAAATATGCATCTAAACCCCTGAAATAAAGAATATCATTAATACTTGTAATAAAAAAACAATAAATTAGCAAAAAAAAAAAAATAATAATGTTCGTTGTAGGAGTTTCGTTCGTTATAGCATTCTCAATTTTATAGGTAAAACTGTTCGTTATAGGAATATTCGTAGTCGGATCTGTACGTTATAGCATACCCCACTGTACTTGTAATACTGCAGCACTTTAATGAACTGTATCATCAGCCCACCACGAAGTAAAATATCAGTCCACCACATGAAGGTAATAACAGTCCACCACATGAAGGTAACAACAGTTCACCACAAGAAGTAAAATATCAGTCCACTAAATGAAGTAAAATATCAGTCCACCACATGAATGTAATAACAATCCACCACAAGAGAGGATACGATTAACCTTCCTGCATTTGAGGACAGATGGTTCGACACAGTACTGACCCACATTGTGTTCACAGAAGAGGGTATTAGAAATAAACAGTCAAAGCTACAGGTCCATAAGAGTCTCGGCCCTGACATGGTGCATCCTAGAGTGCTAAGAGAGTTGTGCAATGAGTTTGCAGAGCCCCTGAAGATCCTGTTTTGTAAATGCCTGGATGAACAAAAGGTCCCCAGTAATGGAAAGTGGCTTATGTGAGTCCTATCTTCAAGAAGGGCGATCGTCACTCCACAAACAACTATAGACCGGTGAGCCTGACCAGCATATGTAAAGTACTTGAGAGTATTATCAGAGATGCCGCGATGGAACATCTACTAAGAAACAACCTTTTAAAGGATTGCCAACACGGTTTTATGCCGGGGCGCTCCTGCTTAACACAATTGCTCAAGGTACTAGATATTTGGACCCATATTCTGGAACGGGGTGGTAATATCGACAATATTTACCTAGATTTTGCCAAGGCTTTTGACAGTGTAACCCACGAAAGGCTGAAAATCAAACTGGAAGGGTACGGAATTCGGGGAAATGTCCTTGTAGGGATAGAAGAGTTTCTACATGACCGCAAGCAGTGTGTGGTGATTAATGGCAAGAAATCATCATCCATACCTGTCACAAGCGGGGTACCACAGGGCAGTGTATTGGGCCGCTGTGTGTTTGTTTCATATATGACATGCCTGACATTGTACACTCCTCCATACAAATGTTTGCCAATGACGCCAAGTTATTTCGGGAAATCAAGAACCGAGTGGACTGTGAAGAGCTGCAGAAGGATCTCTGTGGGCTCCAAGAATGGTCGAATAAATGGCTGCTGAGATTCAATGTCACGAAGTGTAAGAGGATGCACCTGGGGCGTACCAACGGTAAGGAGGTGTATCATATGTCCCAACGGGATGAAGAAACTGCACTATTTGAGACTGACTGTGAGAAGGACCTAGGTGTGTACGTTGTCAATGAGCTGAAGTTCTCGGGCCATTGCGAGAAGAAGGTAAATCAGGCAAATAAATTATTGGGTCTTATAAGAAGGTTGTTCAGATATCTAGGCGGTCCGTCCCTCGTAACGATCTTCAAGAGTGAAGTGCTTCCCCATCTGGAGTACTGTCACCCCATTTGGTCCCCGAGATATGCTAGGGACTGTCAGTTGGTTGAAAATGTTCAAAGGAGGGCCACCAGACTGGTGCCTGCACTTCGGCACCTCAGCTACCCTGAGAGATTGGCGCGCCTGAACTTGCCTAGCTTATACTACATAGGGGCAAGGGGCGACCTAATTGAGGTGCACAGTATAATCATCTCAAGGGGCACTACTCAGTTGAGTGTCCTTACTTGGAGCTGGTGGAAGCTCGCCCCACAAGGGGTCACAGATCAAGATTGAAGAAGACGCAAGTTCAGAAAACTGTGAGGGCAAACTTTTTTGGAGTGAGAGTTGTGAACTCTTGAAACAATCTACGAGATAGTGTTGTGACGGCACCGAGTGTGAGCTCTTTCAAAACAAGACTTGACCAAATACTTGCCAACAGTGCATAACAGAGACGTGACTGATCGCCCAAGCGGCTAACGAGCCGATCAGTGGTGAAGAGGATAAAAGTAAAAAGTAAAGTAATGAAGTAAAACACCAGTCTACCACATGAAGGTAATAACAGTTTACCATATGAAGGTAATAACAGTCCACCACATGAAGGTAATAACAGTCCACCACATGAAGGTAATAACAGTCCACCACATGAAGGTAATAACAGTGCACCACATGAAGGTAATAACAGTCCACCACATGAAGTAAAATAGCAGTCCACCACATGAAGGTAATAACAGTCCACCACATGAAGGTAATAACAGTCCACCACATGAAGGTAATAACAGTCCACCACATGAAGGTAATAACAGTCCACCACATGAAGGTAATAACAGTCCACCACATGATGGTAATAACAGTTCACCACATGAAGGTAATATCAGTCCACCACATGAAGGTAATAACAGTCCACCACATGAAGGTAATAACAGTCCACCACATGAAGGTAATAACAGTCCACCACATGATGGTAATAACAGTTCACCACATGAAGGTAATATCAGTCCACCACATGAAGGTAATAATTGTTCACTACATGAAGGTAATAACAGTTCACCACATGAAGGTAATATCAGTCCACCACATGAAGGTAATAACAGTCCACCACATGAAGGTAATAATTGTTCACCACGTGAAGGTAGTAACAGTCCACCACATGAAGTAATATATCAGTCCACCACATGAAGATAATATTAGTTGAGTACTGTACAAGAACGTACATAAAGATTCTAATTATCCACTATAAATAATAAGCAATGTAAGGTTCTCCTCAAAACACTTACTTTCTTATCATATTCTGCTCTTTTTCCAATTGAATATGAATTGTTGACCAACATATGATGGGTGAGGACAGCAGCCTTAGGTGAACCAGTTGTCCCCTGAAATATAACATAACTGATATTAGGTCCTGGTTGGAGGTACAGCAGTAATGTGCATATGTATCACTATTATATCATGGGTTTGAGTCTGGCCCAGACTCATGTGGGAAGGGTGTTATCCAAATTGATTCTAACAAACATTCCAAGTTTCCTCTTGCACGAACACTGGACAATAAAGTTGATAACAAAGAACAGACCAACTGCCCAACTGCCCAGTAAGCTGATAATTGGTGAAATGATAAATCAAAAATTATGATAAATTATAAAACTACAGTAGACATATTTAACTTTTTAGTTCTATTCTAAACTGTGCAACCTATGGCCATGATACCTTCTCTGTACAGGTATATCTGTCACTTTAAATGTATGTTCACACTTCCACCCTTACATTCCCCTTCTATTCTTGTAGCCCACCTTGGTCTCTAGATAAAGTTACTAAATTTTTTATGGGGCTTAATTACAATATAAATCTGAACAAGGACAGATTCCTCCAGAAGACAGCCTTCCTTCTAGCAATAGCAACAGGTATGAGTATCAGTGAACTGATTTCAATTTCCAATAATCCATCATTATTGGCATTTTTAGAGGAAGATGTCACCCTTTTTCCTAAAGAGATCCTAAGAAAAAATGAAAGGGAGGATTTTCAAGCTCAACCTATCAGGATAAAACGGCTAATGAATGAGACAAGGGTTCCTCATATATTGTGCCCAGTTAGGAATCTTCAAGAATGGTTAACCAGATTCCCTAATCAAGGCCCCTATGTATTCTCATCACAGGATGATAAGAAATTGTCTCCTTCTCAAATGACAAAATATTTATTGTATTTAGTGAGTAAAGCAGACCCTGGCAAGAAATTTTTGGAACATGACATCAGGAAATATGCAGGGTCTGTGGCCTTTCAGCGGCATATGAGCCTCAGTCAGATCAAAGAAGTGGGCTTTTGGAAATCTTCAAAAACATTTCAAAACAGCTATCTTCATCTATCTCTGGAAGCTGCTTCACTTGTGGTGGTGCTGGAGTCCCCTCCCCCACCTAGTTAATCTCCACAACCAGGACCTTCTTCTTCCTCATCAGAGTACAGTGAGTATCCTAATTGGGATATGCAAATTAACATTTTACCTTCCAGTAAATGTTCCTAATACAGTATTGGAAAATATTCCAAAAATTTTATAATTGTAATCTGGACCTAAGCTAGCAGAGCCTTATATGCAATGTCACCTCCCTCTCCACCTCATGCTAAGGAAATCAAAACTAGACGTCGCATTCTGGATTGAACAAAAAGCCGTTTTTTTTCTAAAAAACAGTTTTTGTGATATATATACTGTAGTCCAGAATACGACGTCGACATCCCACCCATCTCCACCCCTCGCGAGTTGACACTTGTTTACTGCTCGCCCTAGGGCAAGAGATGACGGTAGCAAAGAGTGTGATGGAGGGTGCAGGAGGGGGTTTTGAGAATTGCAATTGAATGCCAGGTAGCGACGTGTCCTCCTCATATTACGTATGAAGTAATTATTAGATGTTTTAATTGCCCGTATGTTGGCCTGGCGAGTTATTGCTAGGCATTAACATACCTAGGTATAAAGCTAGACGTTGCATTCTGGACTATATCATAAAAACTGTTTTTTTAGAAAAAAAATGACTTTTTTTTAACGGCTACTGTCATGGAAATTATTGACATTTATAAGCATGTTTAAAAAATCTGCTACAATGAGTTTATGTATACCAAGCATATCACTTACAAGACCAAGTTGTGGAGGAAATGTGAGAAAAGATCCATCAGCTGATCCTCACAACAAAATGTGTTGTTCTTAAGGATTTCATTAATAGAAGTTTTGTTCGTTAACCGAATTAAAGATCCTTATGGGAGGTAATTCGTTTACCGAAATTTTGTTAATCGAACCGTTCGTTAACCGAGAGACCACTGTATATGTATAGGTAAAGGAAATTACTGTCTCTAGAACGAATGGCTCCCTGTCCCAGCCGCGGAAATGCCGGCAACTTTAAACTACCCACAGACATTCTTGGGTACATCCAGTGTCATCTGGGAATAACCGAGAACTGAGAAGTAAAAATCCTCGAACTTGGGGGGCCCCCTGTATATGCATGTACTATCAGAAACGAAATTGTCCATAATTTAAGTTAAGCAGAGGTCATCATGTAAGCTCACATTAAACTTAATTGTTTAAGAAAATATTTACAGTAAAGTGATGAATACATTGTCAGTTCAACAAGGAGCAAGACTACATACCGAAGTAAACTGAATGTTGCATGGATCATCAATCTTTATCTTGGAAGAAAGTTTTCCTAATATCTTCACGTGGCTATTGTCCCCTGCTTCAAGCACATCTCCAAATTTATAAGCACCACTAAAAAAAAATAATAATAATAATAATAAACATTATTAAAGTACAGAATTTAAAAAGTTGAAACATATTTCAAAATGAAATACAGGGTGTCCATAAATGATTCCCCTAAAAGCAGTATTTTCTCATGCTTTAATCAGGGTAATCATTTATGGACACCCTATATTTTGGTATACAATACATAAGTACAGCACATACTGTTTTGTATTAGATATACCGTACTGTATAATAAAGGGATTTGACTTTAATAATATAAATAATATGCAAACGAGTAAGGTAAGCTAGCTAAGAAAGAGGACAGTAAGGTGGGATACTAATATTGTATATTTGAAGCTGCTGTAATTAAAACAAAGAGAAATCTGTAATTTCTATTGAAAACAAAGCTGCTTATGTATGATGGAAAATAAAAAATTAAAGGCTTTTTCATAACTATTAAGAAGAAAAACTGATATAAGTGACTTAACATACACAGGAAAATAAGATACTGTACACAGTATACTGTAGTTGATTTTGTTGATATGTTGACCCGTATCTTTTTGCAAAAAAAATACTGAATTTTTCATGTCTCACGAATAAGTCAACCCGAGCTTTGAGGGATACCAGTAGGAATGCTTGAAAATTTGAACCAATAGGATCTCTGTGAGAGGACTTGTCATCAAGCATTGGTGTACTATTTTTAAGCTGAGTAGAAGCGCCATAGGTTTACCATCCTCTGTTGAAGAAGTATTTCCTTATATTTGTCCTGCATAACATCTTGGTGAGCTTAAAGTTGTGTCCCCATGTATTGGTTGGTGACACATGACATTACGAACAAATGGCCTGGGTTCACATTTAACATCCCTTTCAAGATTTTGACTCACAATTGTGAGTTGTCTGAAGAGTTGCCAGTCTTATAGCCTTTATTCTGCTTCAATATAGGAGATGATATAGTTCAGGGGTTGGGGGTCATCTTAGTCACTCTTGTGTTGTACCTTTTCTCTGGAGTTACGTATTTATTTTTTACTGTTGTGCACTGTTGGTTAAGTCTGGTCTTGAAACCGCTCACACTCGGTGCCATCACAACACTCTCTGCAGGTAAGGTTTCCATGCTTGTTTACAGTAATCCAAATGAGAACATACAGTATGAGCTGCTTATAAAGATAAGGAGCATTTTCTTATCTATGTATCAGAAGGTAAGACATATAATTTCTAAATCTTGGTTAGAATTTTTACTGTTGCTTTCACTTGTTGTGCAGCCTTAAGGGAGTGGTCTACCACTATGCCTAGCTCTTTTTCCTTATCCATAGTACCCAAGGAAGTGTTATTAACAGAATAGTTGTGATTAGGATTGTTGTGTGTTCTGCAGTCTTACATTTTGTGATGTTAAAAAGCATTTGCCAGTCTTGTGATCATTTGAACAAATTGTGGAGATCATTTTGCATGGTTGGAAGCCACACATCTATAACATAGCTAAAGCTGCCTCCTGAAATCTGGGGATATTGTATAAATGCCATAACTACTTCACTCCTGAGCAGTTGCTTCAGGTTTATTAGGGATTCATTTATCCTAACATGGAGTACAGTACTGCTCTGATATCTGGGGTGGTTCTTTTTCTGTCCAACTGTTAAATAGGGTGGAATCACAGGCATTTTGTCCTATCAACTCTCCCCCTTTAGTCAATAATCTCTCTTTCCCTTCTCTTTGTCGCAATGTTGCTTCTCTCTCTCTCTTTTACAGGTACTTTAATGGGCAATGTTCAATAGATTTGGCATCCTGTGTACCAATGGCAAGGTAGTAGGCTTGTAACACTCGTTTTGCCCGTGGTGCCCACTGTTTCTGTGTGGATGTCGGGCACTCTAGAGTACATAAAGTACATAAAGTACTGTTTCAAAAATTTAAGATTTCAATCTTAAGCAAAAAGAGCCTGTATAAAACAGTTGATGATGAAATGGACTGATTGAGTTTCAGTAATCATTTACTGAATACTGAATACTGTACAGTACAGTACTGTACTGTACTGTATAACTGAGATCAAATAATAGAGGAAATAAACTAGGCATGAGTCAAAGTTCCTCATTCCTTACCTTAAGTTTCTCGCTGAGCACATGATCACTTGCTTCAAGTGTGGCAGTTTGGAACTCTTCAATTCACCTTTGGGTGAGGATGGCAGCTCAGGGGCAAGATCACACAACATTTGATAATAACTGTTGAAAATAAAAATTGTTTATCTCACAAGACCAGCATCCAACAACATCAATTTGTCACAAAACTATTTGTCTTATAAATGATTGGAAGAAAAAACTTACTCTGATGTTTTGAATTTCTCATGACAAACAATAGCCTTGACTGAAACCTTGTTAAGGCAGTACTCCAGTTCACTGGGGCGGTAGGCTGGGTTGATATTGACCTAGAAAATGAGAAAAAACAGTGAGATGTTAATTGTATTACTGTACAGGGAAAAATAATGTCTGTACTGTATACTGTACAGTGAGTTCTGCTATAACGCGTGTTTTGACAACGCGAATTGGCTCTAACGCGATTTATGAATAGAGGAATGATATTTGTATAACGCGAACGCTTGTTTGCTGTAACGCGATTTTTGCTTACTATTTCTCCAATTTTGTGGTATTAACT
Organism: Homarus americanus; assembly: GCF_018991925.1. NCBI lineage: Eukaryota > Metazoa > Arthropoda > Malacostraca > Decapoda > Nephropidae > Homarus > Homarus americanus. The sequence goes on along the minus strand of NW_024737042.1, from coordinate 5,894,920 downwards.
GTGAATATGGTAAAGAAGAATATCTACTAGAAGCGTTCTGTTGATCGCATTCCCGGTGACGATCGTAAAAGAAAGGCTATAACACTTGAAGAGAAGCTCGATGTTATCAACCTCAAAATCACCCTTCTCCCCCATCAAGTTATATTCATATTTTTTCAAGGTAAAGTGTTACATTTACTGTATGATTTCATTATTAGATATGAATGTAACATTTATTTTGACTGTGCTATCCTTTGTGTTAGGCTAACTACAAATTTTTTTTCGATTTCGAGTAGTAATCTGCACCTAAGCCTATTTTCTCCATAAGCCCTGTTATTTCTATTATGTGAATTTCTTGAACACGATGTTTTACAAGAACACAACTATCTCGTTATAGCAGAACTAACTGTATTGTAGTACAATATAGTGTAGTACAGTATGGTAAGTGCCTCCATCACTTCTGCCACTTGCATCACCTACCATGCCTCTGTGTCACCTACCATACCTGTGTCACCTACCATGCATCTGTGTCAACTTCATTCTTCTCCTGCAGTGCTGGTAAGTGTTATAGCTGATTCGCCAGGCAAGAAGATGACGGTAGCAAAAAAAAAATGGTTTTTTTACATCTAATAATTATATGTACTGTACATATACAGTATATGGGTTGATAATTTTTTATTGTTGTATTTTTGTAGGAGGGGAGAAGTGCTTCGATAAGTTGAAATTTGGGATAACTCGCAAGGCCAGTGCTCCATTAAGTGCCAAGTTATCGGGGGTTTACTGTAATATCACAGAAAATTATGCCGCTAAACAAAAAATCAACCAAATTTCTTAACTTTTCTCTCCATTCAGACTCAAAATCTCTGTATTATATGCTAGAGGTTAGGAAAAATTGTCCTAGTGGATCACATTTGGATAGCCATGGAAAAAGTAGATCCAGTCACATGACAGTCTGGTCACCACTGAACTACAGTATACATATATTCATAGAAATTCTATTTATGTCATGTGAAAAGGATCTTTAATAAATTCTCAACACTTGCTCTTGATCAAATATTGATAATTTACTTTTCCTCATTACTTCTATCACTCACAAAAGTCTTAATTATCTATGTATCTCACCAGTATGAGTCCAGCTTTGGCAGCTGCAAACTGTGTTAGGTACCACTCATAGCTATTAGGTCCCCAGATACCCAATCGGTCCCCACGTTGAAGGCCCAGAGCTAACAGACCGGCTGCCAACTGTTCACTCTGAAATTAACAACAACTTTTTATAATCTGCTGATTCCTAACACTCTTCTTCCTTAAGATCATTATTTTATTATGAAAATGATAAGTTAAAAACAAAAATTCTATACCAGGACTAGGAAGCAGACCAGAGGTAAAGAAGATAAAAAGTAAGAAGTGTCACTGACCAGACCGAGGTAGGTAGCCAAGTTGTTATAATATTACTACTGTATTGTGGGTTTCTAATGTTGGGAAATAGCCCAAAAGTTCTGAAGAGATAATTAAGACAAGGATGATACCATAGGCACACTTGAACATGCCATGGAAAGGGTTTACTTAATTATTTCCACAACTATATGGAATATATATACAGTATATAATGGTCCATCCATTAATGAGCACAATTGGTTCCACAGTCACTCGTTAACTGAAAATCTCGTTAACTGAATCTATTACGTATTTGAATGGGATATTGGGTAATTGGTTCCAACTCACAGAATTCCCTTAAAATTAATTAAAAAGTACATACAAAGTACTGTATACCAGTAATAGAATTAACAATGTGTATTTAGGATGGTGTGTGCATGTAAATGACTAAAAATAAATTAAGAAAGTTACGTTTCCATACCCAAAAATACGAGTTGAAAAGCTTGCACTTAGATGTACTACACTTTAGGACTAAAATATTTTATCCCTTGTGCAAAATATATGATGTCTATATTCAAGTTATTTGCTGTCTTCCAAGGATTCCAGCAATGCAAGTTATACTGTATTCTTCTAATTTTAGTCTGTGATATTTTATAAGATAAAAAGTACCTTCACCCTGTTTTGGGAATGCTGCTTAGCCCAGAACCCACCAAATTTTTGTCCGACTCTTCCGAAATCCGGGTCCAGATTTTTTTTATCTAAACCAACACTGCACTGTATATTATCAATATGTTAACTAAATTTCAGAATTACCAATAATTTTAATGTAAAAATGCAAAAATATTCAAGAGCACAACAAGCGTGATGTTTACTCCATTGGAAACAAATGTAAACATAGAATAAATTTTTGCCGGACTAGTCGATCGGCTGATGCACGCACCAAAGCGTGTTTCTCGTAAGGCTGTTGTTAATAGAATTTGTACTCGTTAATAGAATTGAAAGTCCTTACAGGAGGTAACTCGTTAACTGAAATCTAGTAAATTGAACCGCTCGTTAATGGAGGGTCCACTGTATGTATGTATGTAGCATTTTTTTAAATCTATCAAACCACCCATGACTTCCTGTAAAGGTTTGATCACATTCATCTCCTGCCTGCTCCTTCAGGCTTTGGAGCAGGCTTCTTGCTTTAGCCTGTATGGTTAGAAGGCTTAAGGGTACACGCTTCTGTATCTGGTCTTCTATCCATATCACCAATAATTTTTCCATATCGTGAATAGGACCTTGTCTTCTCTTTGATATTATAGTTCCCTTTATAGGTGTTGTTCCTTTCACTACTTCACGAATACATTCCTTGTCCTTCAGAATAGTGGATATAGTCGAGTGTGAGAAACCTAGGTCGCGTGAGATTGTTGCTACAGTTTTTCCATTCTCATGCTGCATTATTATCTTCATTTTCATCTCAAAAGTAATTGCCTATCTCCTTTTCTTTGGAGCACCACCAGCACTCTCACTCTTATGCTATCCAGTCATTATAAAGTCTATTAAATACGAGAATAACGAAAGTTCACAGAGCGATCAGTATAGGATACGATAGCCAAACACCAACTAAGCGCTGTACTGAGTGAGTGTAACCACGCGGTGACCCAAGCCAGCCATGCTCTCGCTTGGGACGGAAACGTTTCGGTATAGAAAATGCGAGCGTCATTTGAAAAAAAATTTGGTCATGACTGCGGACGGTCGTAAAGTCAGAGCAGGTCGTAAGTGCGGATTGACGTAAGTTGAGTCAGTCGTAAGTCGGGGACTACTTTTGTGTGTGTGTATGTATGTATATATATATATATATATATATATATATATATATATATATATATATATATATATATATATATATATATATATATATATATATATATATATATATATATATATATATATACCTGTATATATATATTATAACCTCGCTTTACACGGTCAATTGAACCCACGGAAGCGGGAAACGCGTAAATGGAACAACAGAACATATGGGATTAATTGAAATAGAGACTGGGCTGACCCCCAAACTCCACTTTTTCCCAACAATACGTACGTTAGCAAAAATAACATCTTAACATCTTAAAGAGGCCCTGCAAGCCTCTGTGGTGGATAGTGATACAATTGATACAGGTGAGGGCCACTAATCTGCCCTCTGCCTCGGAACCAACCGCCCATCCCAGTGTGCCCAGCCATCTTTTCTACTAATGTAAGTGTTAAAAAACCTAATTTTATTATATTTCTCTTAATTATTAATTGTGTGTGCATACCATCATAAAGTTAAGATAATATTCTTACTACAACATAGTTGTGTGTCGTCAAAAAGTGGAGTTTGGGGTCAGGCCAGTCTCTATTGGAATTAATCCCATATGTTCTGTTGTTCACTTAACGCGGTACCCTGTGGGTTCAATTGACCGCGTTAAGCGGGGTACAACTGTATATATATATATACAAGTATATATATATACAAGTATACAGTCAACCCTCACATTACGCGGTCCCGCATTCCGCGTTTCACCGTTAACGCGGTGCCTTGCCAGAACCTCACGTGCTCACATTACGCGGTACGTGAACCCCATTACGCGGAGAGTGTCCGGCGCGACGTTATTTTTAGATTTGCCCCACGCGCCATCCACCCGCCCGCCTGCCTGCCTCTCCCTCCTCCTCCCTCCACTTGGGCAAGCGGCGCGGTAAGGTTGCGCAGTGTGTGTCTTTGTTGCGTTATCACTGACGTCATATGACGTATCAGACCTGTGATTGGCCATGCATCCCTACCCCCCTCTGCTGCTAGCTGTAATTGGCTTAAAGTATTATGACGTGTCCACCCGGGGGAGGGAGGGAGGGAGGAGAGACGACGCTTGACCTAGCCGCGGCAGTTTCATCCCTCCAGGCCACTCCGTGTAAACGCGCATCCATTGTTCCGTAAAATGGCTTCCGCCGGACCACCACCCCCAGAGAGAAACCATTCCTTACCTGGACCCAGCGGCACTAAACCAAAGAAGACACGACGTTCCTTAAGCTACGAGGTGAAGTATAGCATCATCCAAGAGTTGGAGAAAGGAACAAGGCAGGTTGATTGGGCGCGCCAGCATGGCGTGAACGAATCTACGATCTGGACTATAAAGAAGGATTCAGCCAAGATAAAGAAGCACATGAAGATCACAAAGTCTACAGGTGCTTCTATGATCAAGTATTTTCACAACCAGGTGCTTCTCAAGACAGAAAAATTATTTGTGAGGTACTTGGTGCGTCAGGCGCGACGGAACATGGCGGTCGACACGCGCTCTGTGAAGGACTACGCACGTGAACTGTACATGGCAGTGGCACGAAAGATGGGAACTTCAGAGCCCAAACCCTTTAATGCTTCCTCTGGGTGGTTACAGAGGTTTAAGATCCGGAACAAGATCACCAATATAAACATTGGTGGTGAAGAAGCGAGTGCTGATCGTGCTGCGGCTCGGGAATTTCCTCCGTTTTTACGTGAGATTATGGAGGAAGGACAGTACAGTGACGACCAGGTGTTTAACATGGACGAATCTGGTCTTTTCTGGAAAAACTACCTTCCAAGTCCTTCGTTGTGAAGAATGCCAGCAGGATTCGGGGCCGGAAAATGCAGAAGGAACGCATCACCGTCCTGTTTACCACCAATGCCTCCGGTACCTGTAAGCTCAAGTTATCGGTGATCCACACAGCCCGCAAGCTGCACGCCTACAAGAGCATGGACATGACCAAGCTAAATGTCCACTGGCTGACAGCACGTAAGGCATGGATGTTCTCTACACTGTCCCTCTCCTGGTTTGATGACTGTTTTGTTCCCGATGTAAAGAAATTCTGTGAGCGACAGAATGTCCCATTTAATATTTTGTTGCTGCTGGACAACGCACCAGGACACTCGCCCCTACTGTTAGATCGTCACCCCAACGTAAAAGTGGTCTTCCTTCCTCCCAACACTACGTCTATTTTACAGCCCATGGACCAGGAGTTGATTTGCAATGTGAAAGCTGCATTCTCAACAAAAAAATTCCAGCTCCTGAACGACTACACCAACACCAGGGAAGAGTTGCGTAACCTGAGTGACACCACCACCGATAGCAAGAGCGAAGAAGATGAGGAACAACAGTTAGAACAGCAAAAAATACTCTTCAAACAATTCTGGAGAGTATTTAACATCAAGAAAGCTGTGGACTTCTTGGTGGAGTCATGGGATCAGCTGTCTATTGCTACAATTCGTCACGCATGGAGACATGTGTTGCATGGAATACCAGGTGAGAGGAGTCAATCTGTGACTGGTGAGGTTCAGAATGTTGCAGTAGCAGTGGACCTTGCCAGAGAAGCTGCGCAGACTGTTACAGTTCCAGGCTTCTCCGAGACCACCAACGACGACATCCTGGAGGTGATCAGAAATCCTGAAGTGACTGCCGACGAGATGTTGGAAGAAGAACACGTCAGTGAAGAGGAGGAAGAAGGTGCGTCAGTCTCCGAAGAACACAATTTAAGTCATAGTGATATTAAGGGTGCCATGGAGTGTGCAGAGAAGATGAAGTCCTTCCTTTCCCGCGACAATGACGATGACCGCTATGAAGTCTTCCATAACCGGCTGGTGCAGACTATGGAGCCGTACATCAAGGTGTATCACGACAACATCAACGCCAGCCGTCAGCAAAGCATAACAGATTTCTTCACCCGCAACCCACCACAGCCAGCCCAAGCCAGTGATAGTGACAGTGAAGTTGACTTTGAGGGATTTGTCAGGGAAGCCCTGACAACTGTAAGTGACAGTGATGATGATTCACCTAGTAATGGTGATTCACCTGAGGGCCAGTAATCTGCCCTCTGCCTCGGACCCAGCCTCCATCCCCGTATGCCGACCCATCTCTTCTACTACCGTAAGTGTTCCACCTAATTTTTAGTTTTCTAACCTTACCTTTATTTTTCCTATGTTAACCTTTATCTTTCCTAACCTAACCTCTTCTATATTACTTGTTTTTTCATACCATCATAAAGTTAAGATAAAATTTTTACTGCAACATAGTTATGTGTCGTCAAAAAGTGGAGTTTGGGGATCGGCCTGGACTCCATTTCAATTAATTCCATATGTTATGTTATTCACTTTACGCGTTCCTCACTTTCCGCGGTACCCTCCGGGTTACATTAACCGCGTAAAGTGAGGGTTAACTGTATATATATATACAGTGGTCCCTCGGTTAACGAATTTTTGGTTAACGAATTTCCTCCCATAAGGATCTTCAATTCGGTTAACGAATAAAACTTTCATTAATGAAATCCTTAAGAACAACACGTTTTGTTGTGAGCATCAGCTGATGGGCTTGTCTGCCAATTCAGTAATCTGTTCTATGTTTACATTCGTTTCCAGTGGAGTAAATATCAAGAAAGTTGTGCTCTTTAATATTTTTGCATTTTTTATATTAAAGTTATTAGTCATTTTAAAATTTAGTTAACATATTGATAATATACAGTGGGGTATGCTATAACGAACGGATTCTACTACGAATATTCCTATAACGAACGGTTTTACCTATAAAATTGAGAATGCTATTGTAGTGGATTCCTCCCATACAAACGCTGTTTGTCGCCGAGTAGCCGACCCCGCAAATTCCCCAGTGTATGCCTCGTGGTCTAGGTCAACCAGCGCCGCCTTACATGACGGAAGTCAACCATTAAGCCACGCCTACCTCCGCTATATAAGACCTGACCTCGTGGTGACCTACCTCTCTTTCTAACTACAGCCAGTCTTCAAGTAACACCACCTCCTCCGCTCCTGCCTGGCGGCCCTCGCTCCCGCTGGCGAGCATGGCGACCCACAAGCTGGTCCTCCTCTGAGCATCCTCACCAACCAGCTCTCTCTACATCACGCTTGTAACCACGCTGCCACTTCCCAGCACCAAGCTGCACTGTACATCCAATACAATATATATACAGAGAGCATGTTGTGAGTTTCCTTTCTCCATCCCATCCTGAGTGTGAACCAAATAACCCATACCCCACACTATAACGAACGCATCTCCTACAACGAACGAGGATGAATACGGGACTATTTCGTCTGGTGCATGAATATTGTTGTACCGCGGCTCACAGCAAGAGCGTCAGGCGCCATATTGGTTCATTGTGTAGTCAGTGCACCACTGAACTTGTTGAAATTTCGTCTTTTGATGTGGAAATTCGTGTTTTTTTATAACTATTTTGTTATACAAGTGTACAATTGTAACAATAATCGTCAAAAGCGAGTGAGAAAGCTAATAACCCTTGAAACTAAGAAAGAAATTATAAATAAACAGACAAAGTGCCTGTAAGACAGTCACCAAAGAGGGCTAGTAAGGATAACTCCTCTCCTTCCACCTCTTCTCTATAATTCTCTCCTCCTCTGTCCTGCATGCTAACAACACTAAGGTAAGATAAATTACCGTATTTTTTATAATTTCCACATAAATTTTTCAGTGTTAAGTGGTTGTATTTGGGGGCCTGGAACGGATTAATCCTATAACGAACGAGGTTCTAGAACCAATTAGATTCATTATAGCATACCCCACTATGCAGTACAGGGAACTAGTTTTTCGTGCATCCATCAGCTGCTTGACTCAGCCACCAGGCATCAGTTTGGCTTTGTTGACAGTGGAGTGAACATCGATTTTGTTGGTATCTTGAATATTTTTGCATTTTTACATTGAAGTTATTGGTCATTCTGAAATTTAGTTAACATATTGATAACATATAATGCAGTGCAGTGTTGATTTAAATAAAATAATCTTGAATTACACCTAGTGAACTTAAAATTTTATTGGCGAAATAACTGCATCAAGCACTGGTACCCTGAAAGGTGATTTCTCCTCCATCCCCACTTCCTTCTCTTCTCCCTTCTCCTCCACCTCCACTTCTAATTCCCATCATCATCATCAACCAGGAACCTTCTACATACACACCTCAAAGTAAGTGTAATTTACTGCATTTTTTTTTACTTTGTATGTACTTTTCTGTGAGCTGGAACCAATTACCCAATATCCCACTGAAACAATGGATTCGGTTAACAAAATTTTAGGTTAATGAACGACTCTGTGGAACGAATTGTGTTCGTTAACCAAGGAACCACTGTATATATCACACTACACAAACAACATAAAACAATGATAAAATGAAGAAGTTAAGCAACTGGGATGAAAACAGATATCCGCCTCAGTGTAAATGAACACACACAGTGCCATCTCCATACAAAGTATAAAAGTAGTTTATATTTAAGGTGTATAACCTCTTGTTGAACTTGTGTAAAGGTCCTTCTTGTTGCCTGGTGAATGGACACAATGGCTTCTTGGTCTCCATATATTTCTGCAGCTTGGTTCATCACTTGTCCAACTGATATCCCTAGGAGTGGCCATTTTCCTGGGTTTGACAAATAGCTCCAAGCCGATGTATCACTGCTCTGTTGTCTAAAATAGAGTCCTTCATTAACAAATTTTTCATTAAAGTATAATTTTTTTATCCTATTCTTAATCAATGTTAATGGCACGTCATGTAGAATTTGAAATGGACAACCAAAAGGGAATCTGAGTGTTTTTGTTTTTTTACGGGGGATAGCCCACCTGGGCACAGGTCATCGAGCCACAATAGGCCTGGGGGGCATAAAAATAAAGAGTAAAAAGAAATTAAAAATAGAAGTGGAAAAGACTTATTTAATCTACAGTACACCACAAAGATGCTGAAAAACCAGTTTTTTGAAGCGACACAGATTGTAAAAGTATGGAAACACAAAAGGCAGAGCATTCTACAGTTTGGCTGTGTGAGGAAAGAAGATGTACTTTCACAGGTTATTCTAGTGTGACGAACATCCACATAAAAACGGTGGGCACCATGGGCAAGACGAGTTTTAAAAAACCCACGGCCTTGCCGGAGGTACACAGGATGCCAATTCCACCGAACATTGACCGTTAAAGTACCTGTAAAAGAGAGCGTGTAGAGCAACATTGCAGCAAAGAAAAAGGGAAGAGAGATTATCACCTAAAGGAGGAGAGTTAATAAGACAAAATGCCTTTGATTCCACCCTATCTAACAGATGGACAGAAGAAGAACCATCCCATATATGAGAGCAGTACTCCAAGTTAGGACGAATGAATCCCTTATAAACTTGAAGCAACTGCTCAGGAGTGAAGGAGCTACAACTTCTGTACAGCATTCCCAGCTTTCGGGAGGCAGTTTTAGCAATGTTATGGATGTGTGGCTTCCCTGACATAAAAGAGGAAATGGTGAGGCCTAGCATATATAATTTAGAATTTGGTAGAATGATTGCGTCCTGAAATGTGATTGGTGGGAAATCTTCTATTTAGGAAAGTGTAATTGGTAAAATACTGTGTTTTATTACTATTGAATTTAATCAAGTTTCTACCTCCCCTTTCGGAGATACTACACAGATCTGCATTGATAGAAGAAATGATATCAGCTCTAGAAACAGATCTAGTTTGAGAGTAAGGGGGAAGGGAAAAATGTGAAGAAGAGTGAAGAGTAGATTCATCAGCATTAGAATGGATAAAATTAGTTGTTGTGTAAAGTAAATCATTGATGGAATAGAGTAGGTGAATGAACAGAACCCTGTGAAACACCATATACGCGGTGCCTTGCCAGAGCTGAACTTTCACTTAACGCGGAATTTTTCATCATATACGCGGTGAGTGTCCGGCTCGAGACGCTATTTTTAGATTTTCCCCACGCGCCACCCGCCTGCCTGCCTCTCCCTCCTCCTCCCTCCGCTTGGGCAAGCCGCGCGGTAAGGTTGCGCAGTGTGTGTCTTTGTTGCGTTATCACTGACGTCATATGACGTATCGGACTGTGATTGGCCATGCATCCCTACCCCCCTCTGCTGCTAGCTGTAATTGGCTTAAAGTATTATGACGTGACCACCCCGGGGAGGGAGGGAGGAGAGACGATGCTTGACCTAGCTGCGGCAGTTTCATCCCTCAAGGCCACACCGTGTAAACGCGCATCCATTGTTCCGTAAAATGGCTTCCGCCGGACCACCACCGCCCCCAGAGAGAGACCTTTCCTTACCTGGACCCAGCGGCACTAAGCCAAAGAAGACACGAGGTGAAGTACCAAATTGTTCAAGATTTGGAGAAAGGAACACGGCAAGTTGATATCGCGCGCCAGCATGGCGTCAACGAATCTACGATTCGCACGATCAAGAAGGATGCAGCCAAGATCAAAGAGCACATGAAAATCACAAAGTCTGCAGGTGCTTCATCTATCAGGTATTGCCAGAACAGGGTGCTGGCAAAAGTGGAATATTTGCTGGTGAGTTATTTGGTTCGTCAGGCACGACGGAACATGGCGGTGGACACGCGCTCAGTGCAGGAGTACGCACGTGAGCTATACGCAGCAGTGTCACGTAAGCTGGGAATTGCAGAGCCCAAACCCTTCAATGCTTCCTCTGGTTGGCTGCATAGGTTTAAGAAGAGGAACAAGATCACCAACATCAACATTGGTGGTGAGGAAGCGAGTGCTGACCGTGTGGCGGCTAGAGATTTTCCTCCGTTCTTACGTGAGATTATGGAGGAAGGACAGTACACCGACGACCAGGTGTTTAACATGGACGAATCTGGTCTTTTCTGGAAAAAGTTACCTTCCAAGACCTTCGTTGTCCAGTCTGCCAGCAAGGTAAGGGGTCGGAAGTTGCAGAAGGAACGCATCACTGTCCTCTTTACCACCAATGCCTCCGGTACCTGTAAACCAAAGTTATCGGTGATTCACACAGCCCGCAAGCCGCACGCCTACAAGAATATGGACATGAACAAGCTTAATGTCCACTGGCTAACCGCACGTAAGGCGTGGATGTCCTCTTCTCTGTCCCTCTTCTGGTTTGACAACTGTTTTGTTCCCGACGTGAAGAAATTCTGCGAGCAACAGAATGTTTCATTCAATATTTTGTTGCTCCTTGACAACGCACCTGGACACTCGCCCCTACTAATGGATCGTCACCCCAACGTAAAAGTGGTCTTCCTTCCTCCCAACACCACGTCATTAATCCAGCCTATGGACCAGGAGTTAATCTGCAATGTTAAAGCTGCGTACTCTGCAAAGAAGTTCAAGCTGCTGAACGACTCTACCAACACCAAGGATGAGTTGCGTAAGCTGGGTGACACCGACAGCGAGAGCAAAAGCGACGAGGACAAGGAACAAGAGGCGGTGACTCAAGAACTTCTCGTCAAACAATTTTGGAAGAAGTTTAACGTTAAACAAGCTGTAGACTTCTTGGTGGAGGCATGGGATCTGCTGACTATTGCTACGATTCGTCACGCATGGAGACATGTGTTGCATGGCATACCAGGTGAGAGGAGGAGTGAACCTGTGACTGGTCAGGTTCAGACTGTTGCAGTAGACCTTGCCAGAGAAGCTGCGCTCAATATTACAGCTGAAGGCTTCTCCGAGACCATCAACGAAGACATCCTGGAGGTGATCAGAGATCCTGAAGTGACTGCCGACGAGATGTTGGAAGAAGAACACGCCAGTGAAGAGGAGGAAGAAGGTGCGTCATTCTCCGAAGAACCTAGTTTAAGTCATAGTGATATTAAGTGTGCCATAGAGTTTGCAGAGAAAATTAAGTCCGTCCTTTCCCGCGACAATGACGATGAACGCTATGAAGTCTTCCATACCCGGCTGGTGCAGGCTATGGAGCCGTACATCACGGTGTATCATGACAACATCAACGCCAGCCGTCAGCAAAGCATAACCGAGTTCTTCGCCCGCAACCCACCACAGCCAGCCCAAGCCAGTGATAGTGAAAGTGAAGTTGACTTTGAGGCATGAAAAACAAGTAATATAGAAGAGGTTAGGTTAGGAAAGATAAAGGTTAACATAGGAAAAATAAAGAATAGGTTAAAAAACGAAAATTTTTGAGGAACACTCACGTAAGTGGAAGAGATGGGTCGGCATACGGGGATGGAGGCTGGTTCCGAGGCAGAGGGCAGATTACTGCCCCTCAGGTGAATCACCATTACTAGGTGAATCAATATCACTGTCACTTACAGTTGTCATGGCTTCCCTGACAAATCCCTCAAAATCACCTTCACTATCACTATCACTGCCTTGGGCTGGCTGTGGTGGGTTGCGGGCGAAGAACTCGGTTATGCTTTGCTGACGGCTGGCTTTGATGTTTTCATGATACACCGTGATGTACGGCTCCATAGCCTGCACCAGTCGGTTATGGAAGACGTCATGGCGTTCATCGTCAGTGTCGCGGGAAACGATGGACTTAATTTTTTCTGTTAACTCTATGACACACTTAATATCACTATGACTTAAACTAGGTTCTTCGGAGAATGACGCACCTTCTTCCTCCTCTTCACTGGCGGGTTCTTCTTCCAACATCTCGTCGGCAGTCACTTCAGGATCTCTGAGCACCTCCATGATGTCTTCGTTGGTGGTCTCGGAGAAGCCTTCAGCTGTAACAGTCTGCGCAGCTTCTCTGGCAAGGTCCACTGCTACTGCAACAGTCTGAACCTGACCAGTCACAGGTTCACTCCTCCTCTCACCTGGTATGCCATGCAACACATGTCTCCATGCGTGACGAATCGTAGCAATAGACAGCAGATCCCATGCCTCCACCAAGAAGTCTACAGCTTGTTTGACGTTAAACTTCTTCCAAAATTGTTTGACGAGAAGTTCTTGAGTCGCCGCCTCTTGTTCCTTGTCCTCGTCGCTTTTACTCTCGCTGTCGGTGTCACCCAGCTTACGCAACTCATCCTTGGTGTTGGTAGAGTCGTTCAGGAGCTTGAATTTCTTTGCCGAGTATGCAGCTTTAACGTTGCAGATTAACTCCTGGTCCATAGGCTGGATTAATGACGTGGTGTTGGGAGGAAGGAAGACCACTTTTACGTTGGGGTGACGATCCATTAGTAGGGGCGAGTGTCCAGGTGCGTTGTCAAGGAGCAACAAAATGTTGAATGGAACATTCTGTTGCTCGCAGAATTTCTGCACGTCAGGAACAAAAAAGTTGTCAAACCAGAAGAGGGACAGAGAAGAGGACATCCACGCCTTACGTGCGGTTAGCCAGTGGACATTAAGCTTGTTCATGTCCATATTCTTGTAGGCGTGCGGCTTGCGGGCTTTGTGAATCACCGATAACTTTGGTTTACAGGTACCGGAGGCATTGGTGGTAAACAGGACGGTGATGCGTTCCTTCTGCATCTTCCGGCCCCTTACCTTGCTCGCAGACTGGACAACGAAGGTCTTGGAAGGTAACTTTTTCCAGAAAAGACCAGATTCGTCCATGTTAAACACCTGGTCGTCAGTGTACTGTCCTTCCTCCATAATCTCACGTAAAAACGGAGGAAAATCTCTAGCCGCCGCACGGTCAGCACTCGCTTCCTCACCAACAATGCTGATGTTGGTGACCTTGTTCCTCCTCTTAAACCTATGCAGCCAACCATGGGAAGCATTGAAGGGTTTGGGCTCTGCAATTCCCAGTTTACGTGTCACTGCTGCGTATAGCTCACGTGCGTACTCCTGCACTGAGCGCGTGTCCACCGCCATGTTGCGTCGCGCCTGACGCACCAAATAACTCACCAGCAAAGTTTCCACTTTTGCCAGCACCCTGTTCTGGCAATACCTGATAGCTGAAGCACCTGCAGACTTTGTGAGCTTCATGTGCTCCTTTATCTTGGCTGCATCCTTCTTTATTGTACGAATCGTAGATTCGTTGACGCCATGCTGGCGCGCGAGATCAACTTGGCGTCTTCCTTTCTCCAAATCTTGAACAATTTGGTACTTCAGCTCGTAGCTTAATGAACGTCGTGTCTTCTTTGGTTTAGTGCCGCTGGGTCCAGGTAAGGAAAGGTTTCTCTCTGGGGGTGGTGGTCCGGCGGAAGCCATTTTACGGAACAATGGATGCGCGTTAACACGGCGTGGCCTTGAGGGATGAAACTGCCGCGGCTAGGTCAAGCGTCGTCTCTCCTCCCTCCCTCCCTCCCCGGGGTAGTCACGTCATAATACTTTAAGCCAATTACAGCTAGCAGCAGAGGGGGGTAGGGCTGCATGGCCAATCACAGTCCGAGACGTCATATGACGTCAGTGATAACGCAACAAAGACACACACTGCGCAACCTTACCGCGCCGCTTGCCCAAGCGGAGGGAGGAGGAGGGAGAGGCAGGCAGGCAGGCAGGAGGGCGGGCGGGCGGGTGGCGCGTGGTCAAAATCTAAAAATAGCATCCGAGCCGGACACTCACCGCGTTGCTGTGGAAAAATCCGCGTTAAGTGAAAGTTCAGCTTTGGCAAGGCACCGCGTATATGCGAAAACGCGTTAAGTGAAAGCGCGTTAAGCGGGGTAATACTGTATATATATATATATATATATATATATGTATATATATATATATATATATATATATATATATATATATATATATATATATATATATATATATATATATATATATATATATATATATATATATATATATATATATATATATATATATATTAAATAGTTTGCCTTACTGTTGTCAGACAAAAGCCACCCCGATCAAAGTAGGGGGCTTTTGTCTGGGTGGCTTTCGTCTGGGGGGCTTTTGTCTGGGTGGCTTTTGTCGGGGGGGCTTTTGTCTGTACCCCAGTGAGGATAGTGTCTTAGTATAAAATCGCAATGCTGTGAAACAAAATCTTAATATTTAATCTCAGTACCGCAGCAAAAGTCACATCAATATTTTTTAACCAATACTTTAATATTTCTTACCTTATAGTATTATGTCTTCCAACGAAGTAAATAACTGGATCGAAAACACAAGAGAACTTAAAAGTCGTCTAGCCTCCCCTCGTCTTGTCACGATGGAGACTTGTGCAGAACTGAAGTGAATTGCTTGTAACTGGTGGATTGGTCGGCTGTACATGAACTGATATGACCCGAGACTGCATGGTTTTGCAGCTACTGGAGACGTTAATTCTTCCCTTTGTATCGGCGGCAAGTTAATCCTCGTCGTGTCTGACCTAACACCTGACCCACACCACATGAGCTCACTGGCGTACTTGTTTGAAGTTGTTTCCTTAATCCTCAACAGGTTACAGGTTGTGTGTGTGGCGGGGGGAGGCATAGCAAGGGTGTAGCTCATGACGTGGCCGTGATGATGTGGGTCAGGTGTTAGGTCAGACACGACAAGGATTAACTTGCCGCCGATACAAAGGGATGGATTAACGTCTCCAGTAGCTGCAGATATGGGTGATGAGCAGACCCAAAAGTGCCGCCCCCCAAAAGTGCCGCCCGGGGCGGACCGCCCCCCCCCCGGCCCCCCTAGCTACGCTAGTGGTACAACAACACATATATATATATATATATATATATATATATATATATATATATATATATATATATATATATATATATATATATATATATATATATATATATATATATATATATATATATATATATATATATATATATATATACACACACACACACACACACACACACCCCGCTTTACGCGGTTTCACTTTCCGCGATTTCGCATTTACGCGGTGCCTCGCCAGAACCGAACTTTCACTTTACGCGGTGCATCTACCCATATACGCGCAGAGTGTCTGGCACGACGCTATTTTTAGATTCGACCCTCCCACCTTCTCCCGCTTGGGCAAGCCGCGCGGTAAGGTTGCACAGTGCATGTCTCTGTTGCGTTATCAGTGACGTCAGATGATGTATCGGACTGTGATTGGGCCATGCATCCTTACCTCCCTCCGCTGCTAGCTGTAATTGGTTTAAAGTAATATGACGTGTCCACCCGCGGGAAGGAGGAAAGACGACGCTTGACCTAGCCGCGTCAGTTTCATCCCTACAGGCCACACCGTGTAAACGTGCATCCATTGTTCTGTAGAACTAAGTGTGGATCAGGGTTTGAAGGTCATACTATTTACGTCTGTGAGCGTGCAGCGAACATAACTTCGACAGATATCATATGAAAATACATGAGAACAATGATCTGGAAAAAGGATAAATGTATCAGAACTATGTGAGGTGTTGGAAGTGACCCAGAAACTATACTTGAAAGGAAATATCTTGTATGCGTTGGTATGAACTTAATACACCTCGTATCCTCACGTGACATATACCCACGACAGGTACAGTGATCAGAGAATCTTATGTCTGTGTTCAAATAGTGCAATGTGTGAGAGGAGGATCCCTCATTACAGTTTTAAGTGAAGTTGATACACCCCCGCCATGAACCTTCAGCTTTTGTTTCAAGGCGCGTCATCTACCCACCGAGGGCGGTGTGCGCGTTGATATTATAACCCAATGAATTTACCCACAAAACTAGCAAACCAAGATCTTACCTTAGTGTGTAATTTAGGATTAAAATATGTTTATACGGCATGAGTGACACTATACCGAAAAGTGTTCAGGTGAGAACCGTAAGAAATAAAAGTAAAAATTAAAGATTGGAAACTGTAGGCCTATGCGGTGAGGAGCGGCGGGCAATGCCCTCAGTATCCCCTGTTCTACCATCACCGCAGGTCAGTGTCCTAGCGGGCTATATCCAGCCCTATAATTAAGGTTTATATAGAAGTTATTACAGTTTAAAGCTTTGCCGGATATATAAGTGTAATAGTAATGTGTTAGGGGGTGTGATCACCGCCCGTCAGGCATTATTTCTGAGTATCCCCCGTTCTATCATCACCGCAGGTGCCATGCGGTCGGAGTGCCTTGCTGCCCGGCAGCCATTATCCCTCTGAGCGTCGCAACAGGTGGTGACTACTCCCAGCTATGCCAATCCACTGTGAACCTGTGGATTTCCAGCACACCACTCCAAATGAATAGTCACAAATAAGGAGACCGTGAGAAACTCTGCGGTCGTCACTTGGAGCGACTTATAATACCAGGCGTAGAAATAGTGCTGGTATGTCTCTAGGTGAAGCCCTCGTCTTTACCCACCCCACCGAGGGCGGTGTGCGAACGAGGTGCCTGGTGTGTATACCTAAAAGTCACAAGGAGTCCCATACTTGCAGGTATGGAGTGTAACATATGTGTTGAGATGGTGCTACTATGTATGATAACCGACGGTGCTATATTCCATACAGGTGGAGCAGTCTGATGTGTTAAGAGATAGTGTAAGAAGGAATGACCGAGGTAAGGTGGTCACAGATTGTTCAATAAAGGGTGAAATAGGAACCGAGTCTGTGTGGGTAGAAATCACGGAAGGAAGAGAAAAACTAATTATGGGAGTGATTTACAGGCCCCCAAGTCTTGGCAAAGAAGCAGCTCAGCCCATATGGCAGGAAATGAGTAGGGCAGCAAAATACAACAACCTATGCATTATGGGGGGTTTCAACTTCAGAAATATTGACTGGGACAACATTGTAAGCGACTATGAATCTGAAGACTTCCTAGACGCAGTACAGGACAATTTTTTGAAACAACTAATTACAGAACCTACTAGAGGTGACAATATATTAGACCTAGTATTAACAAATAAAGAAAATATTATCAGAGATATCACAGTAGGGGAAGAACTAGGTAACAGTGATCACAGAGAAATCAGGTTCACCCTAAATTGGGAAACGAAAAACAATGACAATATGGTCAGAGTCCCAAACTTTTGGTTGGCGGATTATCAGGGGTTAAGAAGGTACCTAGGTGAGGTCACCTGGGAACAGTCACGTCAGTTCCCAGTAGGAAGTGGTGAGGTCATAGATGACACAACAATTGATCATGACTATAATATATTCACCAGTATACTACATAAAGCACAAGAACAAAATATACCACACAGAAAAATTAGGTCAAATAAGAATGAGCCAAGGTGGATGACCAGAAAACTTAAACATGACATAGGAATAAAGAAAGGAATATATAAGAAATTAAAGGAAGGGGAGGAGCAGCTCAGAAACAGGTATAATGAAATATCTAGGAATGTTAAGAAAAATGTAAGGAAAGCAAAGAGAGACTATGAAATCAAAATAGCAAGAGAATCCAAGGCGAATCCCAAGGGATTTTTCCAGATATATAGGACAAAGGTCAAGGACAAAGCTGGGCCTTTAAAGTCAGGGAGGGGAGAATTGATAAATGGCAGTGGAGAAATAAGCAAAGCATTGAACAGCTACTTCTTATCAGTTTTCACAGAAGAAATTTGCGATGAAATTCCGGAGGTGGAACTGATATTTAAAGGAAAGGAAGAAGAGAAATTAAAGAATATCACTATCAGAAAAGAGGATGTTCTTAAGAAGATAAATAAACTAAAGAATACAAAATCCCCAGGGCCGGATGAAATTTTTCCTCTAGTCTTAAAAGAGTGTAGGGAACAGATTAGCGGACCCCTCGTAAACTTATTTAAAAAATCATTAGACACTGGAGTTGTGCCAGAGTTGTGGAAACAGGCAAATGTAGTACCCATATTCAAAAAGGAGACAGAGCATCAGCGTCAAATTACCGGCCGATCAGTTTGACGTCAGTAGTGGGGAATTTTCTTGAATCAATTATAGCAGATAGTATCCGATCGCATCTAGAGAAAAGCAAATTAATGTTTATAAAGGAAAATCTTTGTCTAACAAATTCAGCACGCAATAGAAAGTTCCTTTATAGTAGATAATGACGAAAATTACGATGTTATTTACTTAGACTTTAGTAAAGCATTTGACAGAGCAATGCATCAGAGGCTTCAGGAAAAATTAAGGCTCTGTATTGAGGGGAAAGTTTTAAATTGGATAAAATCATGGGTTTCACCGACAGAAATCTAGAGGGTCAGCGAGATGGTGTTAAATCTGAGTGGGCCAAAATCCAGTAATTCTCAGGGCCAGTAATTCACATAAACGATTTAGATACTTGGATCAGTAGTGACATACAAGTTTGCGGATGACACCAAAATAGGGCGGGTAAATTAATTCAGGGCAGGATGCAAATGCATTACAGAGGATTCTTAAATAAACTGCAGGGGTGGTCTGAAAAATGGGCAAAATGAAATTCAACACCTGCCAGCAAGTGCAGCGCATTTCTATTATTGGAAGAACAAATACTTATAATGTATACAGCCTAACAACATCAACCCAGAGAAGTCGATTTCGTGAAAGAGAATTAGGGCATCATTTCAGGCGCTCCTGACTCCACGTGCCTAGAAAAAAAACAGTGCTAATGTTCAAAACAAGGCAAACAGAGTATTGGGTTTTATCTAGAAGTGTAAGTAATAAGAGTGCAGAGGTCTGACAACTATATCTCATGCTTAGTTAGGCTACACACCGATTATGCGTGTTCAGTTCTCAGAGCCTTTATTATAGAATGGATATAAATTCACCAGTCAGCAGCGAAGAATGACAAAAATGATTCTGGACCTAGGAAACCTTCCATATCAGGATAGGTTAAAGAAAACTTAACTTGCATTCCTAGAAAGACGAAGAGTGCGAGGAGATATGATAGAAGTATTTAAGGGTGAAAGGAATCAATAAAGGATATACTGTAGATAAAGTTCTTATAATATCCCAGCAGGATAGGACTCGGACAATTGATTCAAGAGGATAAGTTTAGGTTTAGGAGGGAGATAGGAAGAAACTGGTTCACAAATAGGGTGGTGGACGAGTGGAACAAGCTTTAGCAACTTTGTAGTAAGTGGAACTCTGAAAGTTTCAAAAGGAGGCTAGATAGATTCATGGATGATAGAGAGTGGTAGTAACTCTGACAGGAGCTGCTATGCACAGGCCAACTGGCCTATTGTGACACCTATTTTCTTAAGTGTTTTCTTATGACACGCCATTAATGTAAGAGCCTGGTGCCCATCTGGGTAACAACATTTTCGTTGTTCTTCCGAGGAAGACCCATTCATGTGTATGTTTTTTACCAGTATGCTTTATAGAATAAATTAATTAAGACATGTTATGGTTTCATCCTTCTTTCCTTATTGATCTGGTCAATGGAAAACCTAACCCAATGCCTAGTCCACTCTGCATGCTACCTAACGAGCTACATGCTGTCCAGAGGGGGTCTGGTGGCAGCGACCCTTAGTAAGTAAGATTAGAGTTAAGTATGTACCCTTAGTATTAACGACCCCAGAATCTGGCAGTATGGGCATGCACCGGCTCCTGAATGTACCTGAACACGCTCCAGTATTGGTCAAGTCTAGTCTTGAAAGAGATCATACTCGGTGCCGTCACAACACTTTCTGGCAGATTGTTCCAAGTTTACAACCCTCACTCCGAAAAAGTTTGCCCTGTCAGTTTTCTGGACTTGCGGCTTCTTCAATCTTGAGCTGTGACTGTCAGGGAGCATCCGCCAGATCCAAGTAAGGACACTCACTGAGTAGTGCCCCTTGAGATGCTTATACACCTCTATTAGGTCACGCCAGTCTGTAGTATAAGCTCGGCAAGTTCAGGCGTCCAATCTCTCAGGGTAGCTGAGGTGCCGAAGTGCAGGACATCGTTGAACGAAGTTCATGTTTTGTACCTTCAACTTCGAGAATGTTTGGATTTGGGGGCCTTGGAGTCGGGGCCTGAGGCCAGTGCCTCATGGTTAATCCGGCACTGGACTCAACACTTTGTTCATCTCCGCAGAGAAGAAATTTTTGTTCTTATTTTTCTTTATTTCTATTTCACATTAGTGATGAAAGTATTTTCACAACTTATAATTTGATGTGCGGATCGTATCACGTTGCGTCTCTGTAAAAGTGTGAAGAGGATAAAGGTAAAATAGTACCTCCTTGTTTGATAGCTGCCCACTACCTACTACTGATTCTCATCATCAAGGATCGTTGTCTGCTAAAATTGAAGCAAATACGTAAATCGTTGTTAGCATTATCGGGTGCAAATACCCACTTGTTTTCATTTAACCCAAGTTTGTGGTACAATATAAAACGAGTTTATTGTGCAGGAGCATCATGGTCAACCATATTTATCATATATATATTTTTTTATCTTCACCACCGATTAGCTCGCTAGTTGCTGGGCGGTTTGTCTCGTCATGGTTACACAGTTGGAGGGCATGTATTGTGGCTTATACAAGTTAGCGTAGGGTTGCCATACGTCCGTATTTTCCGGACATGTGTCCTCCATTTAGGTCTCGAAATCTTCATCCTAAGGAATTTTTAAATTCTTCAAAGTCCGGAATTTCAGCTTCCATCATTTTCTCCACGGAAAAAAACATGAAACTGTAATGACGAGAGGTGAAACCGTAGAGATCTTGTAGTGGAATTCAGTTTTCGTCAGCTGGTAAGTCACGTGTGTTTATGGTGTTGTCAACTTAGCTGTCAAATATTTGATTGATAAGGGGCAGAGAGTTGATGATGTGAAGTGTTTGACCAAGTTAGTAACCTGAAGCAGTTTGTGGAAAATTACAAGTGATGAAGAATTTAGTAATCTGCCAACACATAAAAAGTGGACCAAATACTTTGAAAATCAAAGAACTTTGAATGTCACTCAGAATTGCACAATTCTTCTTTGCTATATCATCTCACAATGCAAATGTAGAAAGGGTTTTCACTGATGCAAAGTCAATGGACAAAGGAAAGAACAAATTGAGTGTTGAAACAATGAAAGGCATTCTGGCTGTACAGTACAACTTCGAGAAACATCTTTGCTGACTTCTCTACCTTTCTAAAGAGCAATCATCCAATACTGAAAAAGATCCGATGTACAGAAAAGTATGCATGGGCACATAAAGTCACACACACAGTGTGGGAAGAAGACTGCAGCTAAAGAAGATATTCAGCCTTAAGCAAAGGTAATTTTTTTTTAAGATTTCTATACCAAGTTATTTGTATATTAGCCTACATTAAAAACACAATGCAATACAGTACACCGAAACTGGTGTAAGTTGTAAGTTATATATATATATATATATATATATATATATATATATATATATATATATATATATATATATATGTTATAAATATGCAAAATTAATTGTCAGGCTGCTTCAAGGTTACATAGCGCCAAAGTGTGTGTGGGGGGTGTGTCTTCGGGAACGTCTCTTTTTTAATGTTCAGATATGGCAACCCTAAGTTAGCGTATTTGTCCTGCTATCTACACATGCAACAAGTTGTCGATATAATAACAGTGTATGATACCTATGTATAATATAACATTCGGTATGTTTGCTGACCAAGGGTTGCCTACAGCACTACATAAAGCTGACCACCGTTAAGTTCCACTGTGATTTTAGTCATGATGATAAAACAAAGTTTTTAACGTTACCTTATCCAAGTTTTCAGTTGTAAAATTAACCTATTTTGGCTTATAATCCGCAACATTGTATGCTTTGGCTTAGTTGTCACTATACTGCAGCAGTTCCTCAACCCTTTCTTGATAAGTACCCACGGTACACTGGACTGAACTCGGAAGCTTAAGTCTCTGGGCCTAGTGATAGTGGCTACCAGGGTTGCCAGATGTACGACAAGCTGCACGGCCAAATTCACGCATCTTACGGCCAAAATTTGGCCAAAAATTTGGATAAGGACAAGGCTATTTTTGCAATCCACACAAAATAAAAGTATCCCCTACAATATCCACTTAAAATGTCGTAATAAAACCAAATTTTCACAATTGAGAGCCCAATAATTACATAAACATAATATCTACAGTATAATCTACAGTGAATCTTCACTGCAACAGTGAAGATTCACCTTAATCTGAAATGGTGGTGGAGCATGATAATGGTGGAGAACTTGATAACACTAGTTGGCGTAAGCAAAAACGTCTAGTTCGTCATCGTCCCTGGTTTGTTATGTTTTCTACCACTGTCGTAGTACCGTTTTTCTTTTACTAGTAAACATTTTGAAAACCTAGCACTCGGAATTTCAGAAAGTAACTCGGATGGCTTTGTAAGCTCTGAAGCTTAACCCAAATGCTGGACACGTTCAGCCTGAACAACTCAAATATGAGAACTAACAACTAAGGTAGTAACTAGAAAAGATCAGTCAGCTCAGTAGGTCACGTAAACATGTGAAGAGGTGAGGTCACTGATTAGGTGAGGTCACCTAATAGGTGAGGAATTACGTATTTTACAAAATTCAGCCAAAATACGGTCAAATATTTTGGCCGTGATCATCGATTTTTCACGGCCAGGCGAATTTTTTACGGCCTAATTAGAGAACTGTGGCCGTGAAACGGCCATCTGGCACCCTGGTGGCTACTACCTCTCTAGATGCATTAACACTGAGTTTCAGTATTATACCGTTACCTTATTCCTGTATTAATATTTCACTCGTTCTCAATAATCTTATATATTGTGTAAGAAATGATATTCAAAATATTAATATTGTATATGAAAAAATATAAATTAAAAGAATGACGGTACCTGTATTACAAATCAAAAGTTAAGTAAAATTGGGAACAATAATATTTCTATGGATTGATGCCAGATAGTCTCTTGAGAAATAACTACAAATTTAAGTCACCAGCATATTTCAATATACATACAATAATTACTCAAGATGACAGTACGACGAAGTTATTAGTAGTGCACCGACTGTGACAGATGTGAATGTAGCTAGTTATGATAGAAATTCAATGGGAAAATAGCGTATGTCCACCCTTTTTATTGATTTACTCTAAAGGCGAAGGTCATTTATATAACTTAGATGAGTGTGTAGTGGAATTCTCTACAAACGCTGTTTCGCTGGCTGAGTAGCCGACCCACAATTCCCAGTGTATGCCTCGTGGTCTGGGTCAACCAAGCGCCGCCACATCACGGGCGGGGGGTCAACTACTGCCCGCCTACCCCGCTATTTAAGATCTGACCTCGTGGTGATCTCTCTTTCTACCTACACCAACCAGCCAGCAACACCTCCTCCTCCGCCGCTGCCTGGCGGCCTCGCTCCTCCTCCACCTGCCTGGCGGTCCCTCTCCCACTGGCGAGCATGGCGACCCTGGCTGTCCTTCTCAGGCACCCTCACCAACCAGCTCTACATCACGCTTGTAACCATGCTGCCTTCCCAGCACCAAGCTGCGTTAGCACATCAATACAACATGTATATAGAAGCACATTGTGCGTTTCCTTTCCTCATCATCCTCAGTGTGAACCAAATATCCTGAACCCCACAAGTGTGTCCTTAAATAATCAGAAACAACTGAATTATAATCTGGGGTTCACTATGAATGTATTTATTGTTTTATATATTGTTTTGTAAGTTCAGTTGATAAATGTATGAAAATTCTGATGAGCAACAGTATAAGGGATAATGTATATATAGAATACGAATATATATGTAAAACTGATTATTGCAACTAAGAATCTAATTTAATGGTCATTACCGAAGAGACAAAGTATATAATAAGGATATTGGCTTTTAACCAAAAATAACAAACCATTTTCACCTTAGCGGCAAAGGCCACGAGGAGTGAAAAGTTTGTGTGGGACATTGAACTTTTACTTTATCCTCTTCGCCACTGATGGAACTGTGCTTGCGGATATCGGTCACGACTCTTTTCTTTTATATTCTTCACAAAAGATCGGCTCGCTAGCCGCCTTGGCGATCGGTCGTCTCTGTCACACACTGTTGGCAAATACTGGGCATGCACGGCTCCTGGGTTTGCTGAACCTGCTCCAGTGTTGGTCAAGTCTTCTTGAAAGAGCTCTCACTCGGTGCCGTCACAACACTCTCTGGTGGGTGTTCGAGTTTAAACCTCACTCTGAAAAAAGTTTGCCTCAGGTTTTCTGGACTTGCATTCTTCAATCTTGAGCTGTGACCCCTTGTGGGCAGGCTTCCGCCAGCTCAAGTAAGGACACTCAACTGAGTGAGTGCCTTGAGATGCTTATACACCTCAACTAGGGTCCCCCTTGCCCGTCTGTGGTGTAAGCTAGGCAAGTTCAGGCGCTCAATCTCAGGGTAGCTGGTGGAGTGCAGGCACCAGTCTGGTGGCCCTCCTTTGAACATTTTCAACTGACAGTCCTAGCATATCTCGGGGACCAGATGGGGTGACAGTACTCCAGATGGGGAAGCACTTCATCCTGAAGATCGTCACGAGGACGGACGTCTGATATCTGAACGACCTTCTTATAAGACCCAATAATTTATTTGCCTGATTTACCTTCTTCTCACGTGGCCTGAGAACTCCAGCTCATTGTCAACATACACCTAGGTCCTTCTCACACAGTCTCAACTAGTGCAGTTTCTTTCATCCCGTTGGGACATATGATTCGCCTCTCCTTACCGTTAAGTACTTTAAGTGCATCCTCTTACTCCCAGTGACATTGAATCTCAGCAGCCATTTCTTGACCATTCCTGGAGCCCACAGAGTCCTTCTGCATCTCTTCTACAGTCGCTTGGTTCTTAATTGCTGAAATAACTTACCGCCATACCAAACATTTGGAGGTGTACAACGTCAGGCACGTGCAGTATGGCGTAGCTAAATTATTAATGCTGCCCGGGGCGGTTTTTGAGTTTGCCCCCATTGCCCCACAAATACATATTTCTGATGACTCACTCGTCTTGTCACGATGGAGACTTGTCAGAACTGATGGTGCTTGCGAACTTGGTGGATTGGTGCGGCTGTACATGAACTGATATGACCGGACTGCATGGTTTTTGCAGCTACTGGAAGCGGTAATCCTTCGCTGTATCGGCGGCAGTTAATCCTCGTCGTGTCTGACCTAACACCTGACCCACCACATGAGCTCACTGGCGTGCTTGTTGTTGTTTCCTTAATCCTCAACAGGTTACAGGTTGTGTTTTATTGTGGCGGGGGGGCGCATAACAAGGGGTAGCTCATGACGTGGCCGTGACGATGTGGGTCAGGTGTTGGGTCAGACTGACAAGGATTAACTTGCCGCCGATACAAAGATGGATTAACGTCTCCAGTAGCTGCAGAATGTGATGAGCAGACCCAAAGTGCCGCCCCAAGAAGGTGCCGCCAGGGCGATACTAGCTACCTGATGGGCATGTCATTCTCAAACAAACAAACAACAGCCAGACCCAATACGCACCGCAATTTGCTTACTTATTACAGGTACAGATGACGATTTCGTGCCATTAATCACCACACACTGCTTGCGGTCATTTTAGAAAAGTCTTCTGTGCTCATACTAGGACATTTCTCAAATTGATTTTGCCCCAGATTTGATTTTCAGCCTTTACGTGGGTACACTGTCAGCCTTGACAAAATCTAGGTAAATCTTAGCCGATATTACCAACCCACGTTCCAGAATATGGGTCCGAAATATCAATACCGTGGCTAATTGTAAGCAGGAGGCGCTTTGACATAAAAACATTGGCAATCCTTTGCAAGTTTATTTATAGTAGATGTTCCATTCTGGCATCTCTCTGATAATACTCTCAAGTACTTTACATATTATGCAGATTAAGGCTCCTGATTATGGATTGTTCGTGGAGTGACGTCGCCTTCTTGAAGATGGGACTCATAAGCCACTTTCCATTCTTTAAGGGACCTTTGGTTCATCCAGGCATTTTACCAACAAGATCTTCGGGCTCATAAGCTCGTTGCACAACTCTCTTAGCACTCGGGGACCTACCACCATGTCAGGGGCCTGGACTCTTATGGACCCAACACAGCAGCTTTTGACAATTTGTTCCTAATACCCTCTTCTGTAAATACAATGTGGGTCAGTGCTGTGTGAACCGTCTGTGTCCTCAAGTATTTGGGAAGGTTGTCGCATCACTTGTGAGCGCCGAGGAAAAAGCTGTTTCAGTGCCTCCTAGCTTTTATCCTGGTCTAGAATCTGCATTATTTCACCATCTTCAAACCTCAGGTCTGATGTCTCCACTCGTTTTTCAGGCTGACTTTGCATAGCGAGTAAAACGCCTTTTGGGTTTGACTTGACCTCTCTTGCAACCAGCCTCTCTGGAGACTCCTTTCAGACTACACTCTATCTTCTTGGTTTCTGGTCTTGCATACATCCTTCTGTCCTGCTCATCTAGTTTGACCCAACCCATCTTGAATTTCTTGGTTTTCTTCTACCTTTGTCGACCGCCTTTTGGTTTCATGTGTGTAGTAATCCCCTCGTAGAAGCACTGGGTTTGGTCTTGGGTATCCTATTGTCCAAATGGGTTGTGGGGTTTCGTGATATTATGGTGTCTAGCACTCAGGATGGATGGAAACTCGTTGGTGGATTTTCTTATATAATATAAGTTATAGGTAGACAGTCTGGTGCTGGAGATGCCGTTAGTGGTGAGGAGCTGCTCAAGTGAATACGTTCGATTAGTAGCGTGTTAGGGTAGATGTGTTTGGGAGCTTTTGTTGAAGATGTGTTGCCTGTTGCTGGCCTCCAGGTTGAATGAAAACAGGACCAGCGAGGAGCTTGCTTGGAGGGAGGTGTTGCGTGTTCAGGAACCAAGGCAGAATGAATCTTAATGGAACAGGCTTATATACACAGCAGCTGTGGGGAACTCGCGGTTTCGACTCCGTTGCTGGGAAAGCGGTAGCAACTGGTACAGCTGGTTGTTGAGATACTGTGGCATCTAGGCGACGCCCCCCTGGGCCGCTCGTTTGGTTGCTAGGAAGGCGTGGTGGAGATAAAGCTACCCTGTTCAGGGGAGGCGTCCACTACAGGGTCATTTTACTGGTTATGATATTCAGCGTAGTGTCTGCGTTCTTGTACTATGTCGTCAGAGCCGGGGTTGATACCCCTCATCTCTTCCCTCATCCCATTACCTTAATTTCCTTGTATGTGTACACCTTGGCCTGGCCTTCCTTGAACTAGGTAACAGTTAAATCAGATGACAACACTGTGTATGGTGACTGTAGTTGCCAACTGGGGCAAGAGTGTTGGTTTAACCACCATACCCTCCTCGTTTGTTATGATGAGGGTCAAGTGGCTTGGGTGTTACTCCCCCTCTGTAAGCCATGTCCCAGATGTCTTTCACATGTTGGAACAGAAATTATCTCTCAGTAGTTGACCCCCACTCCCGTGATGTCTGAGCAGGCGCTGAACGGCCTGAACCACGAGAGCACACACAATTAAATTCGTGGGGTGTCTCTTGAAACAAACAACGTTTGAGGGAGAAATCACTACCTGTCTCCTCTCCTTCCCCCAGGCGTGTGGAGACTTGTTGTCTGCAGGGTTGCGCATGGCACATGTGAGGCAAGACAGGCGATTGCATGGCTCTATATTGGACCTTATGCGGCAGGGGCATGGACGAAACCCGGCGACACATGGGAGGAGACAACTGTTCTGAATACACAAAGTCTCAGCAGAAGAGAGAGAAGGGGTGTGTGGAGCGTGAATGGTGACTAACTTCCCTCACGGCAGGTACAGGAGTCGTCCAGATACGCCTGCTGCTGGGGTGTGTATGGGCCTGGGTCAGAGGCGGGGCCTTTCCGTCAGCAAGCGGATGGTGCAGGACAGTAGCAGGAGGATATGAGGAGAAAAAGGGGTGTGTGGGTCCGCACTCAGGCATGGGCAGCGGCAGGGAGTAGGGGCGCTGCATTGGGAGGCGGCAGGAATTTTCGCTGGGCCGGGCGTCTGGGCAGGGCCAGGTGTGCTAAGTCCGGTGGGCCCGTGGTGCTTGGGGCAGGAATAGGGCGGCTGTCTGCTTAGAGTAGCAGGGAAGCTGCCTGCTCTGGGGTGTCTAACTGTAGATTGTGAGACAGTAGCTGTAGAGCCGATGAGCTGCCTCTGGGTGCGATAAGCCAGTCTTCCATGTTGCTTGAAGACTAGGAAGTGGTGGGTTTTCTTCCTCCCATCCTGTGTGGTGGAATCTCAGAGAGTCCCACCCACTTGGCCAGGGTATTGAGTGTTCTTTGGGTTCCTCAGGATGGATGGAAAGAAACTCACAATGTGCTCTCTGTATACATATTGTGGGCAATACGTAACTTC